>NC_061109.1:48369289-48396122 GCF_015104395.2 Macrobrachium nipponense
AATATTAAAACATCGAGGAGAATTGATCAAATAAAAGGCTTATATATAAATACATACATTTTATATTTATTTGTATCTATTATCTTATATATATACTATATATATATATGTGTATATATATATACAAAATATATATTTATATATATATATATATATATAAATTATATATATATTTTTTTTTATAATTTGTATATTATATTTAATATATATATATATATATATATGTGTGTGTGTATATTATATGTATATTTGCCTATATTTACGTATATTTAAATTATACATATAAGCATTTGTATGCATATGTAATATACATATATAATAAATGACTAGTCCCCTTCCTCTTCATGGCAGTTTTCAAGTTTCTTGCCACTATCTTTTATCCTTAACCGTTTTTATAAAGTCATTTGATTGTCACACGAAAGCACAACAATTCTCTTAGCTATATTCTCCACATCTCTCACAGTTTGTTGGCATATATCTATCTAGTTATATATGTATTTATATGTATCTATATAATATATATATATATAAATAATATATATTCTATATATATATAATATGTATATATGCATATATATTATCTAATATATACTAAGGTATTGTCATAATAATTCTGCTGTGCGACGAACTTACAAAGTAAATATGATAAATATGCCTGTTCGGTTTTACGCTGGGAAGCATGGAATTATCCTGGGGTGCCAGATGCACTTACCGTATACAAATCCCTCTGGGACTAAGCCTGTCGCATCTTATATTGGTGAGTTACTTGTGGCTAAATTTTTGTTTGTATGAAAAACGTCACGTCTTTGTAGGCGACAACGCTAATGTGTATGTGTGTGTGTATATATATATATATATATATGTATATATACGGACATGTTTCGAGCAGTACTATCACTAGTTATCAACCCACAAATTAATATGAATGATATTATAATTCTTATAGTAAAATTCAAGGTAATACAGCAAAATGACATAAAAATTATAAGAATACGTTAAAGGATGGCTAATCAAAACAGTTGAGTAAATAAAATAAAATATAGCAAAATACAAAATTTAATCCAAAAAACGGATGGTACAAAGGAAGAATAAATACACCAAGTCAAAATACCAATCATGAAAACGCAGATTAAAGACACAAAAGTAAGGTTGGTTGTAGCCACATTTTTAGCCAAAGAAGGCTTTACCTTGACAGAATATAGAACTTCTTAAATGTCGAGGTCTGTAGCAAACTGAGCAGAGGTTAAAACAGAAAAATGATCAATATGTAAAGGGTGTCCAGTCTCATCGCTGTGTTCTCTAATGGCACTGTAACTAGAGTTACAGTGCAATTAGAGATCACAGGGAGGAGACTGGTCACCCTTTACATATTGATGATTTTTCTGTTTTGACTTCTGCTGAGTTTGCTACAAACCTCGACATTTCAGAAGTTCTATATCCTGTTAAGATGAAGCCTTCTTTGGCTAAAAATGTAGCTGTAACCTCACTGGTGTTTTTAGTCTGCGTTTTGCAGTTTTGTATATTTTGTGGCTTAAATTTGTATTTTGCTTTATTTCATTTTATTTACTCAATTCTTTTAATTAGTCACCTTTTAAAGTTATGTTATTATCCATCTTTTAACATTTTCTAATTTTTTTTTCTGTATTATTGTCGCAACTTACGTTGTGGAGATTGAGGTTAATACTTTATGTAATTACAACCTAGAGTTTTTTTATGCATAATTTCTGAATATAAAATGACTTAGCGCTGCTGTTACTCGAAATTTTATTCTCTCCCTTCGTCACCTCTTGAAAGGCCGTGTTATGTTATGTATATATATATATATATATATATATATATATATATATATATATATATATATATATATATATAATATTACATATGTGTGTGTGTGGGTAGCTGCGCGTGCGTGTGGTGAGTGCGAGTTTGTGCATGAATAAATAACCTTTATACCCTGTGATGTGCCCATAAATTTAGTTTTGCTTTTATATGCTTTTTACTCTCATTTTTATCGTCACCTTAAATTATGAGTTCAAGATTTTTATTTTATGTAAAAAGCAAAATCGATTAAATAATTGTTATTAATGCGAGAGATTGAGTATATTGTATATATATACATATATATATATATATATTATATATATATCTATATATATGTATTGTGTTTGTTTGTGTGTGTGTATGTGCGTTTGTGTCTACAGGGAGAGAGGGAGAGAGAGAGAGAGAGAGAGAGAGAGATATGAAACAATTGTTCGAGATCATATTTGTAAAGTGTTTAAATATTTGACAAACAATTGATTGTTCATTTCCGTATGAAAATGATTGACGTCTGTCAGCGTTCATTCAACTCTTGTAGATATTATTCATAACCACTAATTTATTCATTGATATATCTGTTGTCTCAGATTATTTTCTTTTGCTCTGTAGAAACAAACGGCTTAGTTTTCATAAGGTTAATGACAGCGTCTTTTCAACATGCTAACAGCATGATGTGTTAATTTAGCGGTTTAGCCTTCACTGTTTGTTATCTTGCGTGTCATGTTATTTCGAATATTGTTTAGCGATGAACGTCAGACGATAATCCAATCGAAAACGATGTTGCTTTTGTAAATATTGCTTCTGATTAAACATCAACATTGCTTTATTTTCACCCTGAGCTAGCGCCACATCACCGTATACGTCAGGTGGATCGATCAGACATTTATAGATAACGAGTCATTCTCAAGTTTTTGTCTTCAGTACCCCTCGTGAATTTTAATGCTGTGCAACTTGCACGTATATTTTTCTTCCCTATTTAGCTTTCATGCTAATTATCCAGTGGCTATATTCAGTGTCGATGAGGATTTTTAAGGGCCAACTGGACAGCGATTGGAAAAACCTTGATGGAGTAATGAGCGAATAATGAGGCTTAACAGCCTCGTCAGTTGAGTAGGAAATGAGGTTTTCAGTTAATGATGTTTTAAATCAGAGCGAAAGGTTTTGGTTCTGGTTTACTGGATTAGCATTTAATGACATTAACGATAGACTTTTCATTATCATATTCGTAATGTAATATTGCTAGTTAAATTAATGATGATGATGGTGATTGATAAGTATTACGCAATAAACTGGGGAATGAACTAATGTAAAAAAGAAAAGTGGGATCTTTGATTTTAAGAAATATCAATAACGTCAATATAGTACCTAATTATATTTGCGATTGTGATAAAAAAAAATTGTATAACCCTTGACATATCATGAGAACCTATTTGAAGATCAACATTAGTATTCTGTGTCCGTCAAAAGCCATTTAGTTGATCTAGAACCCTTCAGAATGGTAGTCCCATTTGTACTTGTATTGCTTTAGTGTTTTTCAGGTCTTTGATCCAGTTCTCTACCATGAAGAGAAGGGGAAAGCCTTGTTTTTTTTTCTATTGTTTTTCGTTCTTGAATGGAGCAGGTTGAAACTACTATTTCGTCTGTTTGATTTGTGAAGGCTGATATAAGTTGCCGTTTTATTCTTACATTTAATTTTGTTTTCGTCAATGTCCATGTTAGAGGTAATGGTATGTAATCATTGTTATTTTATTAATATTTTAAGTATATTTTAGTATTTAGGGATTGGAATAAATTAGATGTTAAGCATCTGATTTCATAGTTTTCTTTTATTTGTTTTCAACACCTTGCAGTTACAGGGCTGCCATGTATAAACACACACACACACACACATATATATATATATATATATATATATATATATTATATATATATATATATATATCTATAGTATATATGTGTGTGTGTGTGTGTGTGTGTTATACATGGCAGCCCTGTAACTGCAAGGTGTTGAAAACAAATAAAAGAAAACTATGAAATCAGATGCTTAACATTCTAATATTATCCCTAATACTAAAAATATACTTAAATTATTAATAAAATAACAATGATTAAATACCATTACCTCTAACATGAACATTGACGAAAACAAAATTAAATTTAAGAATAAAACGGCAACTTATATCAGCCTTCACAAATCGAACAGACGAAATAGTAGTTATATATAAATATATATATATATATATATATATATATATATATATATATATATATATATATATATAAACACGAAGACACAAGCAACTGGTATGGAGTTATCAGAAATGCTGATGGGTAGTTGTGAAATGTAAAACCGAACATTAAATCTTCTGAAAACGGAAACCTTAAAAAAATCAGAAACTATTTTTTCACACATTTTTTCGGCCATACTCCACATGACATATCAACGTGTTTTAGCATCTCCAAAGGAAAATGGAAAGTTTTTGAATTTTCCTTTTGAGAGAAGAAGGTAATGGCTTTTTCTCAGAGGGATAAATTCCAGTCTACTTTTTACTTATTTCTGATGGTAATTTTCCATCATCGAAAATGGAAATATTTTTCAAGTATTTGAATGATTCTGTTGTTTTCTTTCATTTTCGTGCATCTTCACTTTGTTTCACCGCCCAGATTCTGGAGACAAGACAGAGCCAATCGTCTTATTCTGATTTTGTTTTTATGAATCGAAATTCACTTCGTATGCGTATATGCAAGTTGAAGGAAATCGTTGTATATCGTATGGTAGAATCTGCTGTTGGCTGCCATTATTCTTGCTTTGCAATAATATGAATTATTTCAACGTAGGCAGATACAAATAAAAGCCGGTGCTGACACCCTGTAAACTGATGTGAAGAAATGCATGCCCATTTATATATAACTACATCCACCCACACACAAATTATACATGTGTATATATATATACGTAGATACACACACATGTTATATATTCATTATGTATGCATATATATATATCTATATATATATACATATACTAAATATATATATATATATCATATATATATATACTCATATATATATTATATATATATATTTATATTATGTCTATATCTGTATATATATATTATTATATATATATATATCTATATATATATGTGTGTGTGTGTGATATATAAATACGACGAGTGTGTAATAATCTAGTATATAATATAATAGATATGTATATAATTATATTTATATATAATCTATATTTTTAAATGTACGTACGTACGTTTATAAGTGTTTATATATATGCGTGTGTGCGCAGATGCATGAGAATAAATTCTGTTACATCAAACAGCAAAGAAAGCTTTGGTGTAAATATAAAAACGAATAAATTCAGAAGTTCACTGTACATACGCTATCTGTTATTCCAACGCCCATTCGTAGCTATGTAACTCAACGGATGCTCCGATGATCGATTTTGGAATTTCTGTTGTTTTCTCTTGGAAGGGAATCACAATGTGAAGGGTGAATAGAAACAAAGATAAAACGCACAAATGGCCTTAGGTGAATGATTTTGGAAATGCTGATTTTCTCTGATATTTTATACAGACAGATTGTGTAAATACATGTGTATGTTCAGTCTGTAATTCAGTAATAGGTTTAGTGGCTTCAGAGAAAGATTTGGATAACGTACCTATCATTTTCATGTAGTAATCGCCAAAGCAAGTGTTTTATATATACCTATATATACATAATACATACATACATACATATATATATATATATATATATATATATATATATATATATATATATATATATATATTATTTCTGTGAGTATGTGTGCCCGTGTATGTATAGATATAAAAGTATATAATTGAATCACAAAAATATGGAACGTGATGAATTTATGATTAAAGACCATGTCACGAAGGAAAGAAAATCAGTGGAGTGGCGCCAGGCCTTTCAACTTACTGACCTTTACCTACAGGTAAATAAAGGACACTAAGTCGAAAGGCCTAGTACCGCTCCATTGTTTCTCTCTCTTCTTTATATATATATATATATATATATATAATACTATATATATATATATATATATTGGTGGATCCAACAGTAACTGAAAGTTATCATACATACTCTATAATCTATACACTTCCAATGGTAAGACAAATGAATTGGCGTTGACGTTTAGATCACCATCTTATTACATAGTTAAATGCAAGGGTTGACTAGCATTTCATTCACTCGTTATTGTAATATTCAAATGTTTCAGTTCTGCTGATATTCAGTGTATTTCGTTTGTGAAATCAAATATATTGTGTTCGTGATCGAACGATTTTTCTGCTTAGGTATAAGAGTTTTTCTTAGTTGTGTGTATTCCTTTTTATGAAAACTTCATCTACTCTTATTTTCTGTTTTTTATTTTTTTTTCTGTGGATACGATAGAAATGTTTTTAAAACTGAGATTGAAACAGTAGATGTCCAGTCTTATGCTTTCATAAGACCATAAAATAAAGGGACGGCTTTTTCAAGAGTCTAATAACCATTTTACACCTTTTATTAAAGGTAGCAAAACTTTTTATTGTATCTCGGATGTAAGATAACAAAGTTACCTTGACATATGTAATCCGTCATTTTGATATTCAAGTTGAGGGTAAATTTTGTAAAGGAATTCTTTCAGCTTACTTTTCATGTCGATAAATGTCACTCACATAACTGTAAGTACGACCAGTACTGCCCTTTTTAAGTTACGGTTTTGGTATGTTTATTGTTATGTCGTATTTCATGACAACAATCTATTATTTATCTCAAATGTATGTGATTTGTCTTGAATTTATATGCATGGAATCAGAGATGTGGTGGGGTCGTCGCGAATACGAAAGTCAGTAGTTCTTATCAGTAGCTCAAGCGTATCTTTCAGTGAGGGATTCTTGAACTTCCTCTGTAGTGCCGAAATCATTTACCTGCATCTTTCATTACCTCCTTCCGCTAACACTTCTGAGTTACGGATTCTGTTCTGCAGCAAGTCGCCCACCGTTACTGAAGTGTTATTTCAAAACACTTCAGCGTTATTGCAGAAGGGAAGTTCAAAGTTTGAAAACAGAAAAGAATTGCCAAGACAATTTTCTGTTGTGCAAGGGAAGTGTGGATGTTGAACGAGAATAAATAGAGAAAAGCCGTTTACGTAGTATATGCGTTGTAAGATTGAAAAATCGATTGAAAGGCGAAAATGGTGGGTCACAGTGTTAATGGTCTAGTCATCGAGCGAGAATGGAGAACGATAAGTTGTTGAATAGAGAATAATCCATGATTATTGGGAAGGAGGAGGAGGGGAAACCGTTACATGTGCTGGTTTTGTGGCGAGAGAAATGTGTTAGAACGTAAGACTGTAACCGGAAAGCAAGAGAGCAATCTAAGATAGAGTTTACATGGCAGCTTGTGTGGGTGGGTTCGACGGGTTGCCAGTGAGCTATCTGTTAATCATGTGAAACGGTTTACGTTTTTTGGGTTTCCTGCGTAGGGAGTTCCTTATAAATTCAGTGTGAATGGACGAATTATACTACTGGAATGCTCTCATTCTTTCATTTTAAATGTCCACACAAACATACACACTATATATATATATATATATATATATATATATATATATATATATATATATATATATATATGGCTAAAGTGACCTTTTAACGTTTTGGATACGATGTTACTACAAAGGCATTAAAACCCTTCGAAGACCCTAGGTATAGAAACCCCAGTCCTCTAGGCATATACTCACACTCACATGCATATAGGCTGCACATATGTTTGTGTGTGTGTGTGTGTGTATGTGTGTGTATGTAGGTAGAGAGGTAGTAGGTAATCATACATACTTTGACCATTTACGTAAAAGCGCAATTTATGTAAGCTTGTGAGGTTTTAACGTTTTTCGTGTTTAACGGCGTCAATAACCTCGTCGTTGCGACGCCAGTAAGAATTAATAAATCAATAAATTTCGTGTTTAAGCTCAAATCGTGAATTGTTGTATAAGTTGTTGACAGAAAAATACTATCACTCGATATTCAGCATGAAAGGAACAGATACAATGAAATTATCATTCTATGATACAATATAAGCCCTTATATCAATGCTGTTTTTTGAATGGTTCTGATGTTGATGCTCATTTTGTTAGCTTTTCATCATGAAAAGAAATTAAAAGAAAAACAAATCCTTCAATTTTGCCGAGGTAAGAGTCCTATTGCTGCTTGGGGCTGCAGGACTCCTGTTGCTTTGTCTTCGGGAAGTTTCTCTGCAACTTGGTGTATTTGTTGTAGACAGACTTCATTTTGCTCTGGGTGAGTCGACTCAGTTCTAACCTATTTTTACTGATTTTAGAGCCTTTATCTTTTTTGTTATATTGCCTTTTTTTCTTTTTTTTTCTTTTTTGTAATGCTTTAAAAATCAGTATATTAAACGTAGTTACTTGTGTTCAATCATTCTGTCTTATTTGTATGAAAGAAACATTTCTTCTGTTTTCATCGAGTTTGACTGAAGAAAAAAAAAGTATTAAGATTCAACTGGGTTTTATGCAGTTATTGTTATTTATTCATATTTATCGAATAGAAACTCTTTTTTTTTAAAGACGGTAACAAGGTGTTAACGTGCAAACTACAACAAATTATTGTAATTTCAGTCTAAATTACAACAATTTGGTTATATTTTGCTTTTGTGAAAACAAAGAACGTTTTTTTTTTTACTCGTATTTCATATGATTAAAATTATTATTTTGTTTCTTGAAAAGTTGCATAAAGCTGGTAAAAATAAGAGATAAAGAATATTCGGAACATTACTAAAGATGGTACTTAATTCTGATTGGCCAAAAACATGAAAATGCGAACACCCTTTGTAGAGGAAGCCACGTAGTGGTGGAAGTGATAGTCATTAAAGTTTCTTTTCCTTGTAAGACGCTGTTCGGTTTACATACAGTCCAACACAAGTTACTGCTTCTGCTGAAGTTGTTAGATCTTCAGTCCTCAAAACGAAGGCAGAGCGTTTTCTTTTAACCTTCCTCCCAAAAGTTTCCCGAGCTACGGAACTCTCACTGCTACACTCCCTCGGTCTCTTTCTCTCACGCCTTCTCGCTCGTTCTCTCTCGGCCAGCTCGCGGACGAGAGAATACGCACCTTTACTCAACCACGCTCTGCGAAACACTGGGATGACCGCGGAGGAGGCACTGTGACTGTGGCAACGGCTCTGCTGACGCCCGCCGCCACCGGTGAGAGGCATTGGTGCCCGTGTCCTATCTCCTGATCCTTCTATTATGACTTTATATACAAAGGCACCCTTTTTTCTTCTTTTTTTCGTACTTTTTAATTTCCAGCTTTTTTATCTTAATACCATGAAGTAAATTTGTCTAAAATTACAATTTTCTCCCTACGTACAGTTGTAATTTTTGACGGATATTCAGTTGATTGGGTTCATTTTCAAGCGGTTATATTTGACTTATATTCAAGAGTTTTCTTTGTTCATGAACTATTTATTTTTTTATTTTTTCCTCTCCGCTCATTATTATTTATATATGTTATATATTATTAAAGAGTACGTTACTGACACTTTTTTGCCTCCCCTGACATTTCAACTTTAAAGTGATTTCTTCCCCATTTATTTTTCTTTTTTTATATGTAGCTTCTCAGGAAGTACTTCTTTTGACGTAACAACATTTGCATGTGGATATAGTAAATTCAGTTATCTTGTTACGAACGATATCCTTTGCAGCATTGTAAGGCTACCTTCCTTATGGAGAATGGATCCTGTTCATAATGAAAACTTGGTGATGAACGCATTAAAAAACTTTTCACTTAGATTTTGAAACTTGCTAAAGACGCCTCGGAAACTTGATGATGACGGGAAAGAGGCCCGTTGATGAATAAGAATAAAGTGAAATTAGTCATTGAGCCAGTTGATTCTGGTCAACTCGCTGGAAGATCGTCTTGTTTTTTCCGTTGACTTTCGCGACAGAGGCGTTAATAGGCAATCTCTTCGCAGCTCTTACTTCCACCCCAGCGCTTACTTCCTTCTTGATATCATTTCAACCCCGACGTGAACCTACTTGATATCACTTTTATCTTAGTGCTTGCTTCCAGCTGGACATCGCTTCAACCCCAGTGCTTGCTTTCATCTATGTGTCACTTCCACCAAAGCGCTTACTTCCTTCGTCCTTGATATCACTTCAACCCCCCAGCGCGTACCATCTGGATATATACCACGTCAACTTCAACACGTACTTCGGGGATGAAGGGATCGCCTCTGTATCACTTCAACCCCGTTGAGGGCATCACTTCAGCCCCAGGACTGCCTTAGGCACTGCAGATTAAATGAAAAACAACTAATAGCCGATGCAATGTCTAGAAACTTAGAATTCGGTGATTATCATCGTCTCTGGAATAATACCCAGTCCTTAAATCCTAAAACTAAAAAGCTATCACAGAGAGCAGAAGAAGCAGTCGGTGACGAAGCTATCGCAGGTATGTGGGCGAGATCACTTCAGCAATATCCTGAATTGCATAAACGATGAAGACTCCCGGAGGGATGTACATAACATCCTCACTGATAACATTCTATTTTGTTTTGCAGATCGTATTACGCCATAAACACATTCTGCCATCCGATAGTTTACGTTTTGCTAGCTGCCCTATCCAATGCGTGCATAATTCACCAGTATTCTTCCAGAATCCTTACTCTGAACTATTACCTATCAGCAGCCTCTCCTGTTTTCCTGTTTTGTGGATGTGAGAAAAGCATCTGACAGAGTAAATTACTTGAAGTTCTCCCTGAAGATGCATAAAAGAGGCACGCCCCTATATTTAATTGGCATTTTATATTGCTGTTTCTCCCCACAACAAATCTGTGTCAAATGGGGTAACGTATTACCGTACACCTTCTGCTCCTTAAACGGGCTTCGGGAAGGAAGCATTATCTCTCCATACCTGTTTAATACGTACACAGATGCCTTGAATGTCAAACTGAACTCGCTCCCAACCGGATGCACTGTCAATAAAACAACTATAAACAACATCTGTTACACCGACGATATGGTTCTGATTCCCTTATCAGTACAAGGTTTCCAACGACTCATCGACACTTGCCGCCAAAATGTAGAGGTATTTGATATCCTATACAACAAAACCAAGACCCGGTGCATGTTGCTGCTCCCGAGATCGCTTAAGCATATTGCAGAACCACAAATTTTCCTCGGAAATCATCGGCTGGAATTCGTGCACGAATTTCCGTATTTGGGTCACATTATCATGGAAGGACATAGAACAGAGGCGTCGTAAACTATGTGCAACTGGCAATGTGATTGCAAGGAGGTTTGCATTTTGTCACCGAGACTTGAAACTGCTGCTCTTCCGCTCGTATTTCTACAGTATCTTTGGGTGCTCCCCCTGGACGATCTATACCCGAGAGACCATGAGACGTATCACTGTTGTTCGCAATGACATTTTGAGACGCCACACAAACACTCCTCGATACCACTCCGCCACACAGATGTTCACAGAAAACCACGTGGTCAATGTAAAAATCATTGTAAGGCGAACAGTCTGATCACCCGACTACGAAACAGCAGCAATTCGCTCATATATAGCATCCTAAGCAGTGAGGCAAGAAACCGCAAGATCTAAATTGTGGGAAAGATGGGAAAATGAGGTCTCTGTTTTTGCAAACTGTCATCTGCAGAATCTGTCATTATTATTGTATCGCTACGATTATTGTTATTACTGGTATTTTCCTTTTTCATTATTACTGTGATTATAATCAGTATTAGGACGGTTATGACCATTATTTTTATCTTTTATACTACTTCAGCAAGTGTGGATATTGCCGATTAATCATTTTTTTATCATGTTATTTTATATATCTAGACTGTGTATGTTATTATCTATTCTCTGTATATTCCATGTATATGGCCTTGAGCTGATAGTAAAAACTATTATTATTGTTACCCCAACTCCAGCACTCACTTCCAGTTCTGTATCACTTCAGTTATGCCTTTGGGGCGCCTCTGTCTGGATGTTCTTGACCACCTCGCTCACACATTGATTCTCTAATTCGAGGATTAGAGACTGATTAATCCTTTGAAGTGCTTGTCATTCACTCCGGGAGTTAGGAGTTCTTTTCTAAAAATTCCAAAGATCAGAATGACCGCACTGAATTTATGATGCCATGCTGATGAAGGTGGTTAAAAAAAAAAATACAACAACAACAACAACAACAACGTCCAAGTGAAAACTATGATTATATCCCTGGTAGTCTCAATTGTGGATGTTTGCAAATGAAATAGCAGGATTGAAACACGCACTGCACGTATGTTTTTGTTTATGAAACATTAATTTGTAGTTCCTGTTTTATTTTGCATATTCACTTCTGTAATTGCTTTTTTTTCTCTCTTCTCTTAGATCGGATGTATTTTTTATATATATAAATGTACAAAGATGGAGTTGTTGCGAAGAATATTCTTTGTGAAATTACTGGCCACTTAGAGTGCGCATAATGAAAAAAACAATTACCGTGATAATTTTGCCTTTTTATATTTTCCAAAAGTATATGCAGCAATCAGGAAAAGAAACTGTTCGTTATGTTACAGAGCGCATTTCCCTTTCGGATTTAGGAGCCATTGTCTTTTGAAGGAATCCTTTTTCTTTCTCTCTCCTGCGCTCACTAATGCACAGGGAACAGATGAAAGGGGAATGTATAACATTAAAAACATAAGTTGAAAGTTTTTTGCGATTCTCTTTCCCGGAACGTTGTTGAATTTTCATCTCTCTCTCTCTCTCTCTCTCTCTCTCTCTCTCTCTCTCTCTCTCTCTCTCTCTCTCTCTCAGTTCACGCTGGCAAAGAACCTTTATTCTGAAATTTGTGGGTATGGATTCGGAGTGTCACATTTAATGTTTTCCATGCGAGGCATTTGAAATATATATTATTTTATATGCCACGTAATTATTTTTTTTTTCTCTCCGAGGAATATTCCTTCATTCCTGCATTTCGGTTTTATCTCTTCATATAACTTTGAATCGCCGATGTTACGAGAATAACTTGTTGAATTCTGCCTCGGCAGAAAAGGGATATCTCCTCTTTACATGTTTCCTATTTTTCTTTAACCGTTTATCTGGATTTTTTTCCCCTCCCTTTCTGATGTTTTTATCTTTTTATATTGACTTTCCTAGCTTTGATTTTTCTTTGTTGCCAGTTTTAAAATTTTATTTTATCATATAAGCGCATATATATATATATATATATATATATATATATATATATATATATATATATATATATATATATATATATATATATATATATATATATATATATATATAGGTATATATATATATATATATATATATATATATATATAGGTAGAGGCTATTGTGTGTGTCTGTGTGTAATATGTATAATTATGGTGTATTTCCAAGTAATGTCAACAAAACTTCTCCCCATCCTTGAAATATTAAGTAGATTACATGCCAAAAGCAGACAGCGAGTAAATCTAATTTAAAGCATGCTTAGTATGAATATTTTTGCAAAATTGACTAGAATTGACGCCAGCTGAATTTGGAGGTTTAGTTAGTCTATGTTGGAATACCTGTTACTTTTCTACTGATTTTAGATTCGGAACTCTACTTTCATACAAACGCTGTTTTACTGTCGAGTTTCAAAACTTAATTAGCGTAGCTGTCTAGTCTTATATCGAGACCTACCAAGCTTATATATATATATATATATATATATATATATTAATTATATATAATATAATAATATATATATAAATATTATATATAGTATGTATTGTGACGAAGTGCCAAGTATCTGGTTTCTACGCTTACCATTTATTAATTGTTACTTCACAACAGCCAGACACCTGAACCTTCATCACAGGTACTAAACGACTGAATACTCTAAAGGCAACAGTGATCCCTTAACAACTTACCAGTATTGCAGAAAATCAGACTAAGCTCATCAAAACAGGTGTGAAGTAATCTTGTAAATAATTAGATTAATCAAAGGGCATCACTCCATCAACAACTTTAAAAGTCTAAGAATTTCCCTGATTTAAGAAGTCTAAGTACTTCCCTGGTTCTAACTCACTTCAAGTAAATTGAAGGAAAACAGATCAATTGCCACTCTATGTTTATACCTTAGCAAATCTTAATTATAATTATACTGGTTTAAATGAAAATACTTATAAAAAATTTTGAATAAATAAATTTATTATTAAACTCAAAATTTATAAGTGAAATTCACAATATCAGGGAAAATTACTGTTACTTGAAAACAAAGTCAATTTTAATTAATTCTTGAATTATATAAGTAAAATTAAATCAAAAATAATTTATCACAAAATTCAAGAAAATTAATTCAATCAAAATTCAAAAGTGTTAGGGAAAATTTAAAATTTGGAAATTAAATCACAAGTGCTAAACAACAATGAAACTTGAAAAGAATTCTAAGTAAATGCAAATTAATTCACAAGTGTTAAATTCAGTTAAATGTGCAACGATTAATTAATGAAAATAACTAAGTTAATTAAATTGTGAATGTAAATGAAAACACAGAAAAATGTGGAAAATACCAAAATTGCAAAATTACCAATCACACAGAATATAAAATAAAAAGACACTTCAATAAGAAAATGGATAAATGCACTTCAAATGAAACAAACACAAAACACAAAAATTTGCAATGTGTAAAAATGTAAAATGTTTATCAAACCATTGTAACTATTAGTTATTAGTTTAATTCTTTACCAAACCACTGTTACTATTAGATATTAGTTGTAACTAATAAAAATATAACACACTTTACCTTGTTATACCAATCTTCTTTCTTTATGCTGCAGCTTGTTAAAAGAATTCACCAATTCACCATATTTCACAAAAATGGGCGCCGATACACCTTGTACAATGTTTGTTCAGATTCCACAAAACGCACTAAATAATAATAAATAAACTCTAAGAAATATCAAATCTGAAATTTACAAGTTGCGAGTGACCAATTTACGTTACGTTAATATCAATTATGGAGAGAGAGAGAGAGAGAAGAGAGAGAGAGAGAGAGAGAGAGAGAGAATCCCGTCTATAATTAAACGCCCTCGCTCCTCCTTGTATGGGCAACTCAAAAGATTGACGGACTCAAAACGTGTTGGACATGCAAAAGATGATGCAGTTCTTTCTAGAAGCTTCTAAATATGACGTAACGTTACAGAAAAATCGTGAAATCTACATGTGGTTTCAGCAAAGACGTACGCGTAGGAAACCAGTCTGCTCAACAAAGGCACAACTCGATCGAGACAGACTCGAGCGGGCAAGATGATTGACATGTATTGATAACAACACGGAGACTCGAGTTCCTCCAATCTCAAGGTGATGAAAAGTAATGAAAACCCTTCTAGCTTCGAACGGACAAAGATAATCTCTCTCTTTCTTTACGTTCTACATTACATACTAACTTTTACATTATGTTATGCGAAATCTGAACACACATTTTAAACATCCTAATTCCAAACTAGCTAAGTAATCTGAAAAATGTTGCAAAACTCTATGTATAACATTTTATACAGTCAAAGAGGGGATATATGTGTTTTGAAAGTAGCAACATATAAAATGTATATATATATATATATATATATATATATATATATAATATATATATATATATATATATATATATATGTATATATTATATATATAATATATCTATATATATTATATAATATATATATATCTATATACTATATATGTGTGTGTGTGTGTGTGTGCGCGATTGAACAACAGAAAAATTACAAATAAATAAAAACCTTTATACTTTGTTGTTAATTCGTGTACAAAACATGAATTACCGTTTCGATGGCTTTCAAATTTCCCTTACCAGCAGATGTATACTGTATGTATACTAAATAATCCACGTACCGTGCAAAGGCTAATTTACAATTGCATAAGATTTAAAAGCCACAATAATGTAAAGGGTACTGTATTCTTCCAAAGTACAAAAAGGTTAAAAAACAAGGAGCTTTCGACCGTCTGCACAACGGTCCTCTTTTGAGTTGGCTGAAGAGGACCGCTGTGCAAACGGTCCAAAGCTCCTTGCTTTTTTTTAACCTATTTTTATTTTGGAAACATACAGTATCATATACATTATTGTGGCTTATAACTCATTATCTCCGGTCACGGCGTATATATGCACCATGGATAATTAGGGATGCACCGATACCAAATTTTTGGCCGATACCAATACCGATAACAACTTTTAAAGCCGATACCGATACTTGTTACCCCCACATTACAGTTATTTAGGAGAATATATATTGTTACTAAAATCATTCTTGTTCTCTGGTTGTATATTAAAGGTTCAAAAGTTGAGAGGTTATATGATTGGGTTATATAACCAATTTCAAAGCTATAAATTCTATTGAAAAAGAACATCAAGTGTAACTATTTAACATTTAATCCCTTTGTTACTGGATACAGTCTGGATTATATTATGGCTACCATTAGAAGGCTTTTAACAATTTAGGTACGTAGTGCTTACTCGAATTCATGGGGTGCCGAGCAATCTGGAATCACTAATATATACTTTTATTCTGACTTTTAATTTAACTATTGGCTAGAAGCAGTTAACAGATTCATTTATTTAGATTATGAAAGGTCCTTGTAATGGAAGGGTTAATTCTTTGCCTCATTACAATACATAGATTGGTTCTATTTAGTAATCCCAAGAAAAATAAGATACTGGTACATAAATAAAAATATCACGCCAGAGTTTGTTTCTCAGGTATAGATCAACTACACATTCAACTAAAAAAAAAGCACAAATTCTTTGCAAGTTCCAACTCATACTGGACTTGGACCATCTGAACGAAGTTGAAATTATAATTTTATTAAAGATAATATGCAATATAATTATCCTAGAAATTAAAAGGTGGTAAAGAAAATTTATGCCAGCTAGGCAGCTACTTTGCAAATTGTAATTGAAAAAAAGGAAAACACTATATTTATAATTCTATTTAAATCAAAGTTTAGTACCCTCAAAATGTAGTTAAGAAATCCGTATATATACTAATGACAAAAGTATCTGCTAGTATCGGCCAGAAATTCACTGATACCGATACCACAAAAACTAGCCGATACCACCGATATCGATACCGATACTTGGACACATCCCTATAGATAATTACATAAGAGCTTTGAACTTTCTAGCACTTCAGCGTTAAAAGAAATGAAGAGAAGCGGCGGGTGTGTGCTTGCGTGTGCGTGCGCTCGAGTGTGCCTGTGTGTTTCCGTAAGAGAGAGTGAAATTTTGCGAACTAGGATAATAAACTGATTTTAGTGATTAAAAACATTATGGATCGTTGATACATCAAAAGTTTATTAAATTCGGTTTGAGCGTGACTATTAAATTTCCATCTGTTAATTCGGAACCAGTTTCCATTCATATAAAATTAGTACCTGGATAATTAGTGAAACGTCTTCCAGCTTATTAGAACACTGATGTTATTATCTAAATAAGCGTTAAATTATAAACTGGTTGAAATTAGATTTCATCCCTTATCAAAAAGAGAATGTGGGTGTCAAAAATATAATTAGGTTTACATATTTTATGGTTTTAAGGCATGGTTCTGTAGTGTTTTATACCAAAGCAAATTACTTAATCATATTTCCTTTATGGAATTCCTGAGATTTGCTTAGATGTTGAAACTGAACAGGGACCTTAAACGTATGACTGTTAATGAATGCTTATGTAAGCTTTCTGAGTTGTATTGAACTGATGCTTTCTAAATGAAAAATCATAAGTGGATGAGTGCCATTAAAACAAGTCCTCTACCTGGAATCGTACATCCATGTTGAATAAAAATACATCTTTGCTATGATCATTTGGTGTGTCCGTTGATGAAGTTCAGGAAAATGGTCAAGAAAAAAGGATGGATCATGATTTAAAAAAAAAAACTTATATTCTTATGTATTCTGTTAGTTTCAGGATTGCCATTGCTTTATCCATTGCGCTCGCTTCATATATTTCTCTATATCCTCATGAATTCCTCTAACGATAGTAAATTAAAATATTTTAGCGTAGCTAAAGAATTCGAAAATTTTTTTCTTTTTAGAAAAGCTAGCAATAAAGGTAAATTAGATGGTAGTTAAAGAGAGGACAAAAAAAGTTGAATGTTATCTTGACTGTTGCGAGTGAAATAAGTTACTCGCGTTTTCGGAGATAACATTCTCTCGTTTTAAGCGGAAAATTATTGGGTCTTTTTGTCTGTACTGCAGTGGCTTAGTTTTAAGCAAAGGAAATTATTTACGAGCTGAAAACAATGGCTGAATGTTTATAGATACTCCTCTTTCGGTGGAATGAGGTACCCTCAGAGATAACAGGAAATGAATTTACAATTTTTCAAATATTGGATGTTAAAAGCCAAACTACATATTTTTCAAATGTAAGGACTTTTCAATTTGTTAATAGTAGTTTATTTTTGACACGGAATTCTTCGTGGATTTGGTATAATGAAAAGAATTTACTGTGACTGACAGACATATTGTATTCATTATGATCGATATTGTGTGTGTTTGTGTGTGTGTGTGTGTGTGTGTGTGTGTGTGTGTGTGTGTGTGTTTTGATGATGATAAAGTCTTGCTTGTTGACAAATTTCTATTATGATGTTGGATGCAGTGTTGCCACACTCGGATTGGAATTATCGTGCTGGCTCCTCAAAATTATGGGTTTTCCAGTAAAAATATCGTACAATATTTTAGATTTTATCGTAAATATCTTACACTGTTTCTGATATTTAATACATTTATATAATTTGACAAAATAATGAATATATGTATGATGTCTCTGTAGTCATTAATATCTTGCAATTTACATAATTAAGAAAAAAAATACAAATGAAACATTTCTCTCTACAAAAACGATAAAAAAAAGGGAATTATGAATAATTAGTTAATGTTATGAACAATTGTTATGAACAAATTATTACTATATTGTATTAACACTGTAGTAAAAAAAAAGAAAAGTATACAGCTTAGAACGTCACTTCTTTCCTTAATGTAAACTAACCGGATAACGAATTAACACGAAGATATGTGAGTTGATAGGCCCACTCATACATATCTTTAAACACCCCAAAACATCGATTATTCATTATATATCTTAGTTTAACCAGACCACTGAGCTGATTAACAGTTCTCCTAGGGCTGGCCCGAAGGAATAGATATTTTTACGTGACTAGGAACCAATTGGTCACCTAGCAACGGGTCACCTAGCAACGGGACCTACAGCTTATTGTGGGATCCGAACCATACTATATCGAGAAATGAACTGCTATCACCAGAAATAAATTTCTCTGATTCCGCGTTGGCCGAGCCGGGAATCGAACTTCGGACCACCGGATTGGCAGCCCAGCTCGAAAACCACTCGGCCAGCGCGGAACTACCCAAAACATCGTAAATCAAAATAGCATCACTGAGTAGTAATTTGAAATAAATATATATAATTAAACATAACTGGCACTGATACCTATCTTATGATAAAGAAATTAATAACCATAATAATTGTAAAGTATATCTTTAAGGATCTTCTAACAAATCAAATTCATGTTCTCTGATGTTCTGGAATAACTGTGCGTGATTATTTATTCTGGAAAACACATCATTTGCAGGAGTAAAATGAACACAGGACCCTCCTGAACCTTTGATGCAACCAGCAGAAAGAAGAACCTCATTAACTGTCCTTGTTTTCAGTATGTTTCTTTGTTTAGTTTTAAAGAGGTTAACTTTACTGAACACTCGTTCGCATTCACCAGTAGAGTGTGGCAAGCAAAGAGCAGTTAGAGCAAAATTGGCTAGGTCTGAAAAACTAGACTCCTTTTTCCTCCTGACTAGGGGCCCAACGCCAAGCGGCCCAACCCGGTCTCCTCCCCACCAGGGGCCCACCCCAGGGAACTATACCTGTGTCCTCCCCACAAGGGTCCTCAACCTTGGCGGCAATACCCAGTGCCTCCCCACTGGGGGCCCCACTCCTGGCAGCCCACCCCATTTGCTTCCCTGCTGGAGGCCCCACCCCATGGCGTTCTAATCCGGTCACCTCCCCGACGTGGGCCCAACCACTGGCAGCCCGACCTGGTCGCCTCACCGCCAGGGGTCACACCCCAGGCGGCCCAACCTGTTCGCTTCCCGGTGGAGGACCCACCCAGTCTCCTCCCCCACCAACGGCCCACCCATGGCGTTCTGACGTAGTTGCCTCCCGGCTGTGGGCCCAACACCTGTTGGCCGAACCTGGTCACCTCGCCACTGGGGTCCCCACCATAGGCGACCGGACCCAGTCTCCTCCCTGGAAAGAGCCCCACATCTGCCGACCCGACCTGGTCTCCTCACCCACTCTTCCCATGACCTGTGACAGGCCTCGCCCATCTATCCTGGCACCCGTGGCGGGCCTCACATGAATGTCCTGGCAACTGTGGCGGGTCTTGCCCACCCGTCCCGGCAACCGTGGCGGGTCTCACCCGCCAGTCCAGGTGCCCATGGCGGACCTCACCAGCCCACCCCGGCACCAGTGGCAGGCCTCACCCGTTCATCCCGGGACCTATGACAGAGCTTGGCCGTCACAGGACCCGCGATGGGCTCATCCCGGGACACGTGGCAGACATCGCCCACCCAGCCTGTCCGTCCCAGGACACGTGGCAGACATCGCCCACCCAGCCTGTCCGTCCCAGGACACGTGGCAGACATTGCCTGCCTGTCCAGGGACCCGCAGCAGGCCCGGCCCGCCCATCCTGGGACCAGCAGCGGGCCTGGCCCGCCCGCCCCGGGACCCGCAGCAGGCCCGTCCCACCTATCTCGGGACGCATGACGGATATCGCCCACCGCCCGCCCATCCCGGGAACCGGGGCAGGCCCAGCCCGCCCGTCCCGGGACACGTGGCGGACATCACCCACCCGTCCCAGAAAACGTGGCGGACATCGCCCGCCCGTCCCGGGACACATGGCAGACATCGCCCGCCCATCCCAGGACCCGCAGCAGGCCCAGCCCGCCTGTCCCAGGACCCGCAGCGGGTCCGGCCCGCCTGTCCCGGGAAACGTGGTGGACATTGCCCGCCCCTCCTGGGACCCGTGGCGGGTCTCACCTGCCAGTCCCACCGCCCATGGCGGAACTCACCAGCCCACCCATGGCCCACCGAGTTTGGCAGGGCCTCCCACCTGCCCATTCCAGGGTACCATTGGACTGGGCCCGGGCCCCGGCCCCCCGTCCCAACAAGACATGTGGCGGACAACAGCTGCCCGTCCCAGGACCCGCAGTGGGTCCGTCCCGGGACACATGGCAGACATTGCCGCCCGGCCCACCCGTCCCTAGGATACGTGGCGGACATCACCTGGCCGTCCAGGGTCCCGAAGCAGGCCCGGCCCGCCCGTCAAGGGACACATGGCGGATATCACCCGCCGCCCGCCCGTCCTGGAACACATGGCGGACATCGCCCGCCCATCCTGAGACCCGCGGCGTGCCCGGCCCGCCTGTCCCAGGAAACGTGGCGGACATTGCCCGCTTGTCCCGGGACCAATGGCGGGCCCGGCCCGCCCGTCCCAGGACACATGGCAGACATCGCCCGCCCATCCTGGGACACATGGTGGACATCTCCCGTCCATCCCAGGACTCGAGTCGGGCCCAGCCCGCCCGTTCCGGGACCCGCAGCGGGCCCAGCCCGCTTGCCCCAGGATACGTAGGATACATCGCCCGCCTGTCCTAGGACCCGCGGCGGGCCTGGCCCGGGACATGTTATGGACGTCGCCCGCCCGTCCTGGGACCCTTGGTGAGCCCGGCCCACCCGCCCCAGGACACGTGGCAGACAAGATCCGCCCGGCCCAGGAAACGTGGCGAACATCGCCCACCCTTTCCGGGAGCCGCAGCAGTTCCAGCCCACCCGTCCCGAGACGTGGCGGACATCGCCCGCCCGTCCCTGGACCTGCGGTGGACCCGGCCCCCCCGTCCCGGGACACGTGGTGGACATCGACCCCCCGTCCCAGGACCTGTGGGCGGCCTGGGAAACATTGCAGACATCGCCCACCCGTTCCAGGAGCCGCAGCAGGCCCAGCCCGCCCGTCCCGAGATATGTGCTAGACATCGCCCACCCGTTCCGGGAGCCGCGGCAGGCTCAGCCTGTCTGTCCCGAGACACGTGGCGGACATTGCCCGCCCGGCCCGGGACCTGCGGAGGGCTCGGTCTGCCCATCCCAGGACACGTGGCGGACATCGCCCGCCCGTCCCAGGATTCTCTTCAGGCTTGGCCCGCCTGTTCCGGGACCCGCCGCGGGCCTGGCCCACCCATCCCAGGACACGTGGCGGACATCGACCGCCCATCCCAGGACCCACGGCGCATCTGGCCCAGCCCGCACGTTCCGGGACCCGCCGCGGGCCCAGGCCCAATCGCCCCAGGACACGTAGCAGACATTGCCCGCATATCCCAGGACACGTTGCAAACATCGCCCGCCTGTCCCAGGACCCGCCGGGTGCCCAGCCCACCCGCCCCCAAGACACATGGCAGACATCACCCGCCTGTCCCATGACCCGCGGTGGGCCCGGCCTGCCTGGCCCAGGACACGTTGTGAACATCGCCTGCTCATCTAGGGACCCGCATCGGGCCCGGCCTGCCCGGCCCGGGGCACGTTGTGGACATTGCCCACCTGTACCGGGACCTGCAGCGGGCCCGACTTGCCTGGCCCGGGACACGTGGCGGACTTCGCCCGCCCGTTCCATGATTCGTGGCAGGCATGGCCTGCCCGTCCCGAGACATGTGGTGGACATCGCCTGCCCGGCCCGCCTGTCCCAGGACATCGCGGCTCGGGACATGTTGCAGACATCGCCCGCCCATTGCAGGACCCATGGCTGCCCCAGCCCGCCCGTCCTGGGACACGTGGCGGATATCGCGCGCCCATCCCGGGACCCGCGCGCGGGCCTGGCCTGCCCATCCCGGGACACATGGCGGACATCGCCCACCCGCCTGGCCTGCCCATCCCGGGACACATGGCGGACATCGCCCACCCGCCTGTCCCAGGACCTGCAGCGGGCTCAACCCACCCGTCCTGGGACCCGCGGCGGGCCTGGCCTGCCTGTCCCAGGATGCGTAGTGGACCTTTTCTGCCCATCCCGGGACCCGTGGCAGGCCTCGCCCACCAGTCCCTTCAGAGAGCAACACCTCTACTATTCCTTAGAACCAGAATATGCCACTGAATCCTCTCAATTCTCCTGGGGCTTCTCTGAATCCTCTAGTTCTTGTCCTGGCACTCTGCGAATCCTACTGAATCCTCTGCTTCTTCTCCTGGCACCTCCTCGAATCCTACTCAATTCTCTCAATTCTCCTGGGGCTTTTCTGAAGCCTGGTTCTTTTCCCGGCACCTCCTCAAATCCCCTCATTTTCTTCGCCGTTTGTATAATCCTCCCCTTTCCTTTCCCTTCCAGGAATCTATAAAACTGAGAAAACATTATAACATATTTATTTCTGTTTTAGTTCAATTTCCTTCAAGGATTAATAAAGCAAATTTATTACAAAATAAACATCAAAGTTTCCATACAACAAAATTTTCACATCTTATCCATCTTCGTGAGGCCAGCACAGTCTTCATCGCACCATTCCTTGAAGATGGACACCTGCTTCTGCAGTTTCCAGTTGTCCTTCTCTAGGCATCTTTATTTCTCATGGAGGTTCTTCAGGTCGCGCACCAATTTCTCCTTCACTCCTCGCATCTGTCGAACCTCATCTTCTAGCTGGTCGTTCCGTTCGCCCTGGACACAGGCCTTCCTCTCCAGCGATTCCAGGCGACGATTTCCTTCCTCTAGAAGGCAATGCCAGCTCGTTCCTCTTGAGTTTCGCCGCCTCAACTTCACACTGGAGTCCGCACTTTTCCTTCCATAGGTCTTCCACTTCCCTCTGCAGGCACTGGAACCTCAACTCGAGGTCTTTTCTCTCGGATTCCCGCTTTTCGGTCGCGTCTTTTTGTTCCTGGATGAGCCTCGCCATCCGCTCCGCTTATGCTATCTTTAGCTGCAGGTCTTTCTCCTTCTGTCGAAGGAGTTTCTCGAGTCTCTCAAGCAGGCAGTTTGCCACTGCCAACTGTGCAATCACATCCTTTATCCTCTCACATAGGCCATCGTTTCTCTGCCCGATTTCCTTCGCGTTGTCCTTCAGCTGCTGATTTTCTTCTACCATCATGAGGATCTTGTCTTCCAGCTGGCGTTTCTCCCTCTTCTCTTTATCGTTCCAGCTTCGAGCGAGGGAGCCTTGTCTTGCCAGGCTTGCTGTTGCAACACCTGAGTGATCTGGTTGGCACGAGTGCGTTCATCCCCTCCGCCCGCCTTCTGCGTCTCTTCATCGTAGTCGAGCCTCTGTCGCAGCTGAAGAATTGTCCTTCCAAGTTCCCCGCTGCTCTCTCCGGCACTGGATGGCGTCTCGCATGGCCGCAATTCTCTCGTTCAGTTCCTTTTCCTTGGCCTGTTCAGCTCCATCATCATCAGTCAGGAGAGAAATTTCACCAGCGAATAGGCAGCCACAGCAAACAAGATGACTGATCTTCCGTATTTCGAGCAACATCTGGACAACAACGTCCCAACAACAGCTGCTGCCAAGGCCAGGTAAGGCCACATTCTCTTCAAACTGAAATCCATATCTGAAGTATCTAGTTCATACACTCTCCTCTTTCTCTCTCGATTTTTCGTTGATTTTCTATATTCCACGAAAGATATTATGATTTATCAAAATATAGCAGGAATGATTTTGAAAGATCTTTAATTATGTTTTGTCTCTTGGTGTTATAAATTACTGAAATATCTCTCTCTCTCTCTCTCTCTCTCTCTCTCCCGTGAGATTTTTTAAACTCATCTATGGCAATAAATTCGGGGATTTTCCTGTATTTACCCTTTTGTCTAATGAGTTCTCTCTCTCTCTCTCTCTCTCTCTCTCTCTCTCTCTCTCTCTCTCTCTCTCTCTCTCATCTTGCCCCTAAGGTCTGGAATTCTTCATTTGTTCCTTCATTTAGGTTTAAGGCTTTGCATTCGATAGTGAGAGAGAGAGAGAGAGAGAGAGAGAGAGAGAGAGAGAGAGAGAGAGTGTATTTTTGTGTAGAAAAACGTTGTATTGGTATATTTACATATGACAGTGCATGTGAAATTACTCCGTTTGGAATAGGAAAGCTAATGTGTGCGTACCATTCTTCGTGTATAATGCTCCAATTGAGGTTTTTATTAATATTATTCTGTCCATCTAGATTTATATATATACGTGCATTATAGTATATATATATATATATATATATATGTATATATATATATATATATATATATATTATCATATATATGTGTGTGTGTGTGTGTGTGCGCGCGCGCGCTGGTGTGTAATATACATGATGTTGCAACATTACCGAGAGAGAGAGAGAGAGAGAGAGAGAGAGAGAGAGAGAATGGCGACAGTTGTTAATGATCATGTTTTTCAGGATTACAAACAGTGGCCGGGTAGTTTTTCTTCTTTTTTCGACATCGCGTATTCAGGAACCTTTTTCTCCTTAAAGGAAATAGTGGTGGCCACAGCTATGAGTGAAAATAGATCAACGTGAAATAACGGTCTGTTCCCTCTGAACAGACCACGATACCGACGAAAATAGGGCGGCTATTTACCCGCTATCTATACTATGGTGCCTCCAGATGTATGCATTTTAATTGAAATTTATTCTTGGCAATCGAAATGTGCGTGGTGTGATGGGGTGAACGGCAGTTTTCTAAACGTGTGTGTGTGTGTTGTCAATCGAAATGTGCGTGGTGTGATGGGGTGAACGCAATTTTCTAAACGTGTGTGTGTGTGTGTGTGTCCATGAGCATACCGCGACATGACGTCACGCATAACAGCATGACGTCACGCATAACAGATGAGCCGCACATAAATAGCTGCGCCCATTGCGCAATAGAAAATTGGTTGTAAAAAACAAGAAAATGCCCCTTTCCAAAAAAAATTTTCACCGGGGTATTTAAATGGAATAATACTACATATGGAACATCTGAAATGCAACCAGAAGTTCCCCTTAAGGTCCGGACTGTAGGGAAATTGTCCATTTGACTTAGAACCGAATGAGAAAATGTCACTCTACTAATCAATTTATCTATTCCGTCAAAATAACAATAAACTCCTCGATGACTCAGCTGAATCACGGGGAAAATAAATCATAGCTAGTACCGAAATATGCCCAAAAAGGGTAATTGGACATGAGACTATGCAAATCTTAAGCAAGAATACTACATAGGATTTTACTTCCACAACTGACAAATAATAATAATAATAATAATAATAATAATAACCAAAAATACAAATATTCTTAATACCGAGTTCTATTCCTTAAATTAATGAAGAAACAAACCAAATCGTCAGACTTGATTATAATTCCCTTATATCACCAATTTTAACATCAAAGTTAAATGAGGAGCAAAATTGGGATATGAGTATATATTCGCTCATTTGCCAGAAGAGTGTCTTAACTCGAAAATTGCTATATTTCAGGAGAAGCAATCTAAATTTGAAATTCTCTATACTTTGTCCATTTATATTTAGATGATTCTTTTACTGAGCTGTTTTGATGACAAATACAAATAAGAAGTTTTTACCACAATATGGAATAAAGAACAGGCTATCAGCTGGCATCATAGCTCAAAACACATTTTTTGAGTTGTGTTACTATAAAGAACAGGCTATCAGCTGGCATCAATAGCGCAAAACACATTTTTTGAGTCGTGTCACTCTTCTGGCAAATGAGCGATGGTCTGACTGACAGTTCTACTTTTTCACGTGGACGTTCACCCTTCTAACAGTCGTGGGGGTGAACTGACAGGTATTACTGTCCCTTTTATCCAGGTATTACTGTGGTAACTATCCCTTTGATCCAGGTATTATTGTAGTGACTGTCCCGTTTATCCAGTGTTCTGTGGTGACACTCCCTTTTATCCAGGTATTACTGTGCTGTCTGTCACCTTTAACCA
>NC_061109.1:48396622-48437154 GCF_015104395.2 Macrobrachium nipponense
TGTCACCTTTAACCAGGTATTAATGTGGTGACTGTCCAGGTATTACTATGCTGTCCCTCCTTTTATCTAGGTATTACTGTGAAGACAGTCCCTTTTATCCAGGTAATATCTGGGTGAAGGACTGTTCCCCTTTATCCAGGTTATTTACTGTGAAGACCTGTCCCCTTTTATCCAGGTTTACTGGGGTCTGTCCCTTTTATCAACGTATTACTGTGAGACTTTCCCTTTATCCGATGTTGATTACTGTTTTTAAGACGTCTCTTTTATCAGGTATTACTGTGAAGACTGTCCCCTTTTATCCAGGTATTACTGTGAAGACTGTCCTTTTCCATCGAGGTATTACTGTGAAGACTGGTCTCTTTTATCCAGGTATTACTGTGAAGACTGTCTCTTTTATCCAGGTTATTACGTGAAGACTGTCTCTTTTATCCAGGTATTACTGTAAGACTGTCTCTTTTATCCAGGTATTGACTGTGAAGACTGAGTCTCTTTTATCCAGGTATTACTCTGAAGACGCCCCTGGATCCAGGTATTACTGTAAGACTGTCTTTTATCAGGTAGGGTTTACTGTGAAGACCTGCCACCCTTTTATTCCAGGTATTACTGTGAAGACTGTCCCTTTTATCCAGGTATTACTGTGAAGACACGTCCCTTGTTATCCAGGTATTTACAATGTGAAGACTGTCCCTTCTTTTATACCAGGTATTACTCGTGAAGAACGTTCCCCTTTTAATCCAGGTGATTACTGTGAAGAACCGCCCCTTTTATCCAGGTATTACTGTGAAGCTGTCCCTTTTATCCCGGTATTACTGGGTAAGACCGTCCCTTTTATCCCAGGTTTTATTCCTGTGAAGACTGGTCCCTTTATCCAGGTATTACTGTATGGAACGGACTGGTTCCCCATTTATCCAGGTGTTACTGTGAAGACCGTCCCTTTTATTCAGGTATTACTGTGAAGACTGTTCACTTTTATCCAGGTATTACTGTGAAGACTGTCCCCTATATCCAGGTATTTACTGTGAAGACCGTCCCTTTTTATCCAGGTATTACTGTGAAGACTGTCTCTTTTATCAAGGTATTACTGTGCTACAATTAACGAGGAAATTTGCATTTGAACGAATTGAAAAAAAACGCCTCATATTTAGCACGTCGGGCTTGGCCAAAATGCACATTTTTTTTCTTTTTTTCCTATATAATACACAACCCCCCCCCCCCCCCCACTATTAAATGGAAAGCCGGGTATTTGGGTGGGTGAAAAATCATTGACTTCCTTCACCTACCACGGGATCCCACCTAGGATGCCGGGGGGATTCGCTCTCATGAGCGTCCCCGCAACCTACTCTAATTTATGGAACTGTGAATTAAAATAACAGTGTTGCAACCCAATGTAACCAAGTCAAAGGCACAGAAGACCTTACGTAGCCAGACTTTTTTTGTCGCCTCCTGGACTGCAACTTAACCTAACTTTGGGAACTTAACATTAAAAATTATTGGCTGGGAATCTACCCTTACTTAACCTAACCTAAACCTTAGATATCAGGTCAGCCGGGAAGACCACTAACATAAGCCTAAGTTACCAGGTCCTTACTTAGCTAGTGCACGCTTCACTTTAATACCCTTCATTAAAGTATCATGGACCATTTAAAACATATCCTTGTATCACTTCCCCACCCCCCAACCCAAAAAAGTTTACCCTTTTCAGAATCAGAACCTACAGATACATGTTGCCATGGCAATGTTAGAATACCTCCTTGTGTGCCTATTTCGCTCTTGTATTTTCACCCACCTAAAATACCTATACCAGATTACCAATATCCGCTGTAGTCTGCAATAATTTTGGGATATAGCCTATAGGGTATCAGTAGCCTTACACTGATCATTTGTTCCCGAAACGAATAGGAGGTAAAACTGCATAGAAAAATGTCAACTGCCATAGTCTAGCTCGCCGCCGATTAGTTATATAGATCTACCAATACCTTTTCATTCAGAAGGCAACTGATGTCCAGTAAAATATAAATTAATTTATTTCTACCATACACATATCCTTCAGTTGTAAAATTGCAGCAGGAACTTCAGCGAAATTACTTGGTCTTAAAGACACTCACAAACCATCTTGTATATAAAATCTCATCAGTTTACATTCTCAGATCAATCTGCTGATATTATATTAGTAGAAAGTTATCTTCACCTCTTTCATACACTATTAAATAAAATTACTGACGTTAATAGTTGTAAAACAGAAGTCTCTTTATAATGAAAGTTTGCTTCGTCACCGACGTTGGGCGGACGACACACAAAGCGGCCGAAACCAAAAGACTTCTGTTGAAATGCCATAGATGTAAGCACACATACAAGTGAAGCTTCTATATTATTATGTGACGAAAAATCATTTACAGTAAAATACAAAAAATAGATTAAATACAAAAAGATAGATTACTTTCTGGTAGTGTTATTAAAAGAATTAGCGCTGGACTCGTCATTCAGAAATCCCATGTATACTGTAAAGAAGTGTAATAGGATGTTTTGCCTCGGCCACCGATCGAGTGTGTTACAAACACACACACACACACACACACAGTTTTCATGTTAAGGCAAAATGAGAAGTCAGTGATTAATAAAACAGGAGATAAATGACAACTTTTTTAACGTTCTGTGAATTATCAGAAAATGCCTATTTCAACTTAAAATCGAATTATAGTTGTTTTCTACGTTCTGTTTACGTCGTCCTGACCAGATCTCGTCATTTCAGAAATTCGTTGTTAAACAATTCCAACACTACCTTTGATGTCTAAAACTGAAAAAGAATAGCATACATACTGCATATAGCTACTATTAAAACCCTGATATATAGATACATTACTATTTTTCTACTTTGTAATGCTGGCGGGACCCGGTCAAAAAGAGGTAAGTATGTAAACAAGATCCGAAAAAGAGCAGCCAGGATCAGGAGAGTAATGCCATGCCTTAAGACTGGTTTACACCTACGCGCTTTCGTGGTGTGGGCTGTTATGGTGTGGGACCGCAACAAACCGCACTATAAACGCACCAAAATCGCGCCACCTCGCTGGCGGGGCCAGGCGAAGACCGTTAAAGCCGCACGACGCCACCCGGATTTTAAATCATTTCAAATTTCTGTGCGGCGTCTGGCAGCATGATGAAGTCGCACGAAGCCGTAAGCGGTGTGGCGCAGTGCCTTAACAGAAGAGTTAAGAACCCGCATGGTGCTGTGCCACACTGCACCACACCGCACGTGGTGCAATGTGGCGTGACGTCGTACCACCCGCAAGGGAGTGCTACGGCGTGATATCACAGCACTGTGCGGTGCCCGTGCGACGCCATCATACACAATTCATACATGGCGCGCACATGTTGCGGGGCATGCGGCGTGTTATGGCATCTACCTTGATCGATTGGATGGAAGGTTGTCGCGCATTCTGGGGAGGATAAAAGGGACCTCACTGACCACTGGGGCATCATTCTAGCTGTGACAGCCTGCTGACCAGCCACTCTGTGACCCAGCTTCTCTCGCCCAGCGACACTCACCCAGCCACTCTCGCCCAGCGACGCTCACCCAACCACTCTCGCCCAGCGACATTCACCCAGCGACGTTCACCCAGGGACAATCACCCACAGACGCTCACCCAGGGACGTCTACCCAGCGACGTTTACTACCCAGGGACGTAAACTCAGCGACGTTCACCCACGCACGCTCACCCACGCATGCTGACCCAGGGACATCTACCCAGCGACGTTTACTACCCAGGGACGTTTACCCAGCAATGTTTACCCAGCCACGTGACACGACGCCTCTACGGAAGACCACCCTCAGGCCTACCCAGCAGTCCCAGGACACCCAGGACATCCAGGACATCCAGCCTTCACAACGGGAGGAGACGTCTGAACACGAGGAAGAGCTGAACGTTGAGCCGACCGTCAAATCCCAGGACATTGCAGGCCCGAGTGGTATCGTATTGCAGCCAAAGAAACGATACCGCCCCAGCAAGAAGGACATTCAAGACTACCCGTTCACGCCAGAGAACAAGGAAGTCATCATGGAATTCATCAAGGCACACCCTACCTTGTACGACAAGCGGGACAGGCAATGGTCGAAACCGAGGAGGAAGGAGGAACTCTGGCGTGAACTGGCAGCGAATTTCATCAGTTGCAGCTTCCAGCAAGTTCGAAAGTTCTTCGAGGCTCGCCGTACGGACTTCGGCAAGATTGAGAAGAGGGAATACAAGAGCGGGTCGGCTACACGCAACAGGACACCACGGGAGGAGGAGGTGATGAGCACGGGGCATTCCTGGGAGGACACATCGCCCACGAACCCACAGTAGCCAGCGATCGGTTCTCACCTGTATCGTCGCACAGAACCGACGCAGACGATTCCTCTACTGACATGTCGGGCCTATCAGCTGTTTCGATCCAGCGGAGGAGGTAGCTGAAGCAGAAGAGAGCGACGAACTTGCCAGAGGACCGACGGCTTACCTGACGCAGCGCTTGGAGTACGTGCCTCGACGATACCAGAAGCCATTCTTCGAGCAAGTCATCAGGCTTTGTCATAGTTTGGAGGGTCCCGAGGAAGAGGATGCCACGACGAAAGAGGCCATGGCTTGTGGGGGTTGTTCCCACAGGATGCCCCCACGAGTTGATAAAGAGACGCAGACGAAACCCAGAACTTCAACACCTTCGACACATTCTGCAGTGCAACCGGTTCGGGCATCACCACACCAGTGGTTTGCATCTCAACGCCAAACTGTGTTTTTTTATGATCCGCACCCTCAACAGCAGCCTCAGCCGCAGCAGCAGGTATCTCATCAGGTGTACTCGACACATGCACCAAGGGTAGGCACACCGTCATTCTTCACCAGTGGACGTTCGACACCACTGAACTTCTCTCCTCGACCTTGCACTTCTTTGATGTTGCCGTTGGTCAACAGTCTCTTGGCAGACTTGCAGCCCCCTACCCCTGGCGCCAGTATTTCGACACCGAAACCTTCTGCCGCAGAGGATCCACCCACCTACGATTTGACCATCTCCCCAGGTGATAAGGAGGACATTGACCCCGAATCAATGGAGTGAGAGTGTAAATTATGTAAATATATATGTTATTTTTTTAAGAATAAATTGCATTTTAGTTATTTTTGTCATATTCAATTATTTTTGTAACTTTTATAATTAATAATTTTTCTTTTTGTAATAAATATGTTGAAATAGTGACTTGCTCTTACATTTTCCTTATTGATGCTTAATTTATATGTCATGACAATATATATGATATGATTGGGTGAAATGAGATTGAATAAGAAAAAGCTGGACCATAAAGAATAATAACATGAAGAAGGTATAACACGGAAATATAAAATGAAATATATGTGAAATATGAAATATAAAATGAATAGAACTCGGAAAATAACTTGAACTATAAAATGCAATTGAATAATGAAAGAGCATGGCCATAATGAATAATAAACATGAAGAAATATAACGGGAAATGTTAACATGAAATATGATATATGAAATATGAAATAAATACAACTCGGAAAATAAACACATACAAATATGATAATGAAACAGTAATTAACATTGACTGGACATAGTTATTAACAGGGGAACAATGAAAAATCAGTAAGATACTAAAGACATATTGGCCTCAGTTGATAATATATGACATTTGCAGTTGAACATGTTATGATAAAAACCAAGTCCCAATTTCAGTTTCTTACATTCTATGCTTTTTATGTTCATTTTCTTATATTCGATGCTTTTCATGTTTATTTTCTGATATTCTATGCTTTTCATGTTTATTTTCTTACTTTCTTTGCTTTTTATGTTTCATTTTCTTATATTCTATGCTTTTCATGTTTATTTTTCTTACTTTCTATGCTTTATGTTCATTTTCTTATATTCTATGCTTTTCATGTTTTATTTTCTTACTTTCTCTGCTTTTTATGTTCATTTTTTTATATTCTATGTTTTTCATGTTTGTTTAGTATAAGTATTTTTGTTATGTCCATCATTTGCTTCTCATTTGTCTCATTATTATGAATTATGTTATTATAACTTTCAGTTAATTATTTTCCAATATCATTTTTTATATGTACCAATCATCATTCCAATATTATTTAATTATTTTCCAACATCATTTTTTATATGTTACCAATCATCATTCCAATATTATTTATTATATTAATATTGTTATTAGGACAATACAAAAGTATGGGAGTATAAAACAATGAGAAATACATCATGAGATAATCTGTAGCTGTATATTCGTTCGGTGGGATCTTGTGATTGGTGGGAGTAGGGCTTCATCAACCACGGATTGAGAGCGAAGGCATCGTCGGCGACTATGTGGAAGGGGATGGGCTCATCGTCGTTGGGCAGATTTCTGTCTTCTGGGAGTCCTGCTCGGTTGTTTGTGATGGCCCTGGCCAGGTTGCACTTCTGCCAGGTTCCTCCATCCCCAGCACCTCCTTCTGCACCAACGTCGACGAACAGGAACCTGTACTTTGCATCGGAGAAGGCCATGAGGACGATGATGTGAAACTTCTTGTAATTGAAATACAGTGATCCTCCACCCTTGGGTTTCTTGATTGCAACGTGCTTCCCATCCAGGGCTCCCACACAATTGAAGTAGTTCCACTTGGTGGCGAATTGTTTTACTTCGTCATTCCATTCTTCTGGTGTCGTGGGGCACTTCATCACTTCTGGTTTGTATGTCTCGATAATGGCTTGGCAGACTAATGGGATAAATCGGCATATGGAACTCTTGGAGACTCTGAAGCTGTATTGCAGGCTTGTATAGTCGTTCCCACTTGCCAGGTGGTGGAGAATGACCGCCAACTTGAGTCCCACCTCTTGTGCAAGCCGCATCTTCGTGTCCTTCTTCTTCAACAGGGGTGTCAGCCTTTCGACCATCTCCTCAAACAGTTCAGGGTAGATGTGTAGAAAGTTCTTGTGTCCTTTGCGGTCCTCCTTGTTCAGTTCTTGTAGTAGCTGGTCGTAGTCCCCATGTAGTTGCTGCCGTGTCAGCCACTCCCAAGCCCAAATCCGGCCTGCCCTGCCGTCCTTTCTGCATGGTGCAGGTGGTTGTGGCACTGTAGTACGTCTTCTCAACCCGTCAATGACCTGGACTGCACAGATACACAGGACAGCTACCAAAAAACTCTGGGTCTCCTGGGGTGAGAGGCTGTTGAGGTCCATATTGCATGCTGGTTGGGCATGGAATGAAGGATGTGCTTGGCAGGCCTCTATATATACCCAAGGTTCATATCTGGCACGGTGTGGCATGGTGCATGTGTAACAATCATGCACCGTTGCATGTCGTGTCTCGTGCGGATGTGCGCGCACTCCGCAACAACACCGCAACCCACCCGCAACACACCGCTACACGGAGTAACAAAGCCGCAAGAGCGCATGCGCTGGCATAGCAACAACGACCATAACACTGCGCCAACTCTGTAACACTCCGCTAGACACCGCAAGAACATGCCATGATATGCTCGTAACACTACGCACGGGTCCGCGCCACGCCGGCCAATAACGGTCATTTTTTCTCCCCCCGCGTAAATTTTGTGGCGGTTTCTTGTGATCCCATGCCATAACAGCCCACAACACAAAAGTGCGTAGGTGTAAACCTACCTTAAGTCATAAGTTATACCACTTGTAACGGAGTGAAGGAACAATAAAGCTGTGAGTGCTTTACATAAAGTGTGTATTTAATCCACCTTAAGCCCGCGAAAGTATTAAGTTATGACAATTGTCTTCTTAGGCTTGTACAGCAGCTTCAGGTTAGTTTTCACAACGACGAAACCCCACTTGAAGAAGACTCATGAAGTTACAATCCAAGAAGAGGAATCCAATGATGAAGAGTCACTTGACTTGAAATGCATAGTAAACAAGATTTCTGTCCACCCTTATGTTGTTAGTTGTCAAGTGAATCATAAGCCATTTTTATTTGAAATTACCACCGGTTTAGCTATTTCTACATTAAAGTATGATGATTTCAAGAAGTTAAATTGTACATTACTGAACTGTAGAACTAAATTGCAGGGTTATAACCAAATGCCAATTAAAGTATTTGGGAAGGTCAAAGTTTCAAATTTTCAATACGAACAGCAAAATCATCCAGACGTTGAATTCATAATTGTTGGGTCAGACTCCCCAAATAACTTGATTGGTAGGAATTTAATAGGAGAGTGCACTATAATTAATGTCCATCAGTTAAATATAAAAGATTTTGTGGAAAACTATAATGTAGATAGTTTGAAGCCTATTAAGAAATGTCAAGCCCGATTGTATCCTAAAGTTGGTCATGTTCCTGTTTAGAAGGTCCGCACGGTGCCACTGACGTTACGCAGTGAGGTTGAGAGTGCGCTGTAAGAGCTTGAAAAAAAATAAGATTATAGAAAGAGTAGAATTCTCAGATTATGCCTCACCAATTGTTACTGTCAGGAAGCAGAATGGATCCCTTAGCGTTTGTGGGGATTTTTGTAAAATAAATTAAATTCTTCATGAATCTAAATTCCCATTACCTAATATGTCAGAATTAATTTCCAATGTGTTTAGATATAAGTATTATGCCAGACTTGATCTCAAGAATGCTTATTTGCAAATGGAAGTTGCTCCAGAAGACCGTAAATATTTGGTAATTAACACACATTTGGGTCTATATAGATATTTACGGTTATCATTTGGTATCCATTCTGCTCCTGCAATATTTCAGAAGTTCATTTCCCAATTGTTAGCTTTTTATGATTTTGCTAATCCATATCTGGATGATATTGTTATTGGTGGAAACTCACCAGCTGAACATGATAAACGTGCAACTAGCAGAGAGAAGAGCCCCATTAACTGTCCTTGTTTTCAGTGTGTTTCTTTGTTTAGTTTTAAAGAGGTTAACTTTACTGAACACATTCAGCATTAGAGTGCGGCAAGCAAAGAGCAGTTAGAGCAAAATTGGCTAGGTCTGAAAAACTAGACTCTTTTTGGGACACTTCTCCCCAGAACTTATCAGGTGACTCATTAATGAGATGTTTAAGTTCATGTTGCAATGTGGGAAACATTCTCCATTGATCATCCAGCTTTTGAAGTAGTGAGTGGTCATCTGGGGGTACAATCAGAGGAAGCTCAGATGCAAGAGGGAATAAGGAGGGGATTCTTTCTCTGAATTCTGATGAGAGAGCATTTTTTGGACAGAGACAATTTAACTTTGACAGGACACCATAATTGAAATTATACCTCTTCTTTATTTCTGTGCATGCCACTACAAGGAAACTTCTACACCTCTGAAAAACTCCTACTGTTGAGCTTTCTTTTCCTGTATGGAGGGGTTTTTTAATCCCTGCATAACTTAAACTTCTAGGTACATTTAGCTGTCACTAAGATGCCTGTCATGTCTTTCAGGATTTACAGTCTTTAGATCAGTTTTCATTACATAGGTCCTGTCCATAAATGAGAGAAGGAGGTCTCTGAATAGCATGGACACTTTATCATGGAGAACTGTTATTACTGCTTTATCTGACTGGAAAAATTTGTTGAACTCAGCAAACATTGGAAGAACCCAGTCAAGGAACAGGAAATATAACCTCATGAAAGGATCATGAAGGGAGTTCACCGACCACTTTATATTTGTAATTATATCATCGTACCAAGGCCGTTTTTATCGTACATGTACGATAATTATCGTACGTGTGGCAACACTGGTTGGATGTTTCTCTTCATACTTACTTGATAAGTAGTAAATATTATTAGACGACTGATATGTTTTCGAAAACATTTAAAATAGGGATGTGGCATTCTTTTATTCGGTTAAAAACGTAGTTGAAATTAAAACGTTCACTCTTTCTGCTTGTTAAGAAAGGTAGACATTGTGGAGAGCTTATATATATATATATATATATATATATATATATATATATATATATATATATACATATATATGTGTATGTGTGTGTGTGTGTGTGTGTGTGTGTGTGTGTGTGTGTGTGTGTACATATATGTTTAATTATTTATTTAAGAGTCGCTTGCAGGGCTACAGTGTCATGTACACTCGGCAAGGAAACTTAAGATACAGTTTTTTTTAAATCTTCGGACACATAGCTATTGTTCAATAATGCCACACCTGGCAACTCTTGAAAGGGGGCGGAGCTTCAAAATTATAGTTTGTTGCTTTCTAGATATCCATCAACTTTACACCATAAAGGAATTCTGTTGAGGTCCCTATAATCATTTATACTTGAATGTAGAAACAGAAAAGGCTCTATTATTTATTCGTTAATGTTGATATTGGTAAACGTCAGTTCAGGGTAGAATATCGATCATCCTTTTTAAAAACTTACTGTGAAACCTTATTTATAAGTAATGTTTGACACTAAACTGACGTAAAATTCATATGTAATAAAAGACGGATCTTAAACAATGAGAGAAAGGGTTTTAAAATTTGGGCATTACTTGTGGAAATCGTGAGGAACAATACAGTAAAGACTGAAATATTATGACAATAAAGAGAGAGCGCCCAAGCATAGGCCTATCGATAGAGATACTTAATTCATTATATTTGCTTTGAGAGGTTAAGTGATGATAATTTTTCAAATGTTTCAAAAGTGGGGAGAGAGAGAGAGAGAGAGAGAGAGAGAGAGAGAGAGAGAGCGCAAGCATAGGCCTATCTATAGAGATACTTAATTCATTTTATTTACTTTGAGAGATTGAGTGATAATATTTTTACAAATGTGTTTTAAAAGTGGAGAGAGAGAGAGAGAGAGAGAGAGAGAGAGAGAGAGAGAGAGAGAGAGAGAGAGAGAGAGAGACGCAAAATCTGCTCATGTGAAAGCTTAGGCTAATCTATAACTACTTAATTTCATTATATTTTCTTTGGGAGATTGAGTGGTAATATATATATTTTTAAAGTATGTTTTAGAAGTGGAGAGAGATAGAGAGAGAGAGAGAGAGAGAGAGAGAGAGAATGATAGTACTGGTGACGGACTTTTACTTGTGACGGGGGAAAGGCAGAAGAAAATATAATGAATTAAGTATCTCTATCGATAGGCCTATGCTTGCGCGATATGATATGACTGCCAAGATCGTGCTGCATTATGCTAGATTAAATTTTAAGGATCATAATATTCAAGTTAATTCTCTAAGAAATTCATACCCTATCTTGATTCATTCGACAGTTGCCTTGGAAAATTTTAGACACAGGGTGCGGTCATTCTTGCTTTCTTGATATAGCCTTTACTTTTGAAATTCAGGTTTCATCCACAAATCATTCACGAAAAAAGCTGTGTTAAGTAAAAATATTTATTACCACAAATAACTCAATATGTATTGCACAGGCAATTAAAGTTTTATATCGTGGGAGATCTTTCAGCCTCGCGGCAAAGAAATGCAGTCGTGTAGGACTGTAGGCTACTACGAACTGCTTTGTAATGGGAGCATATAGCCAGAAAATCTTTGAGCTAACATGCTACTTAAACCTTGATTAAGATTTATGTTTAACGACAGTAGCTTTGTAAACAGCAACCAGCATTCGATCCATGTCAACGTCAAAGTAATCAAAGTGTGAAATCCGTTACGTTAGCCAGTATCCAGTGACTTGCGCTTTCCCGCTTGAAGTTCTAGGGCTCCTCCTCACATCATAGAAAACGCTCTTGCGGATGAAACTAAATTTGTTCAACCTACCATAGCCGTCGCAACATTGAGTGCCATTGACGTCAGCTAACTTTAATCGCTTTGGAATACAAACATAAGTTTGTAGAAACTAAAATCATTGCATTCACCACTTACGATAATGCAATATATCCCCGCTCATGAAGCAAAACGAGTAACTACTGTCTTCATGATACATAGTACTAAAATCAGAAATTCACATTCTATATACCAGATCTCTATGAACGAATCCATCTGAGAAATTCCAATTACTTCGGACATATATCGAGTTTTTAAGTATCTGAACGGTTTTGTTTTGCCGTTTTAACTTATATGATATAATTTGCAATGCATTTTCATATTCTAGAGTAAATTTAGCGATATTATGTCTTTTCAGTAAAAACAAATGGGAGATTGGATGAACGAAAGCTAATGAAAACTGTATCTTCAGTTTTCTTGTCGAGTGTACATATCTCCAGTCAATTTTGTTTAGTATCTATTCCAGGATTCTATGAACCTATCATGTGATAGTTATACTTCCAAAATATTATTTAGTTGACTAGAATAGATTAATGGATGGTAAGAAAAACACGAAGGCTAAAAATAATATATCTTCAAATTAATTATTCTTTACCATAAAAGGACCTAACAGAAAATATCTTAGTCACATATCAAATAATAAGGACCCAGTCAGTTACATGACATCCTCATGAAATTCAGTTCTCTCTTACTGCTAAAATATATCTTCCGCGCAGGTAGAGGGAACTTGTAAATGGAAGGAAAACCAGATTAAGTGTAGACACTAAATCACCACAACCCCTAGTGAAAAACAAAACGCAATTACACGTTGGCGGAAGAGAGAAGAGAGAGAAAGTTCAGAAGAAAAGTTAATCCTACTCTAAATCCAATATATCTCCTCGAAAGTGGAGAATTGTGCCCGCAAATGTTTTCACCTATTATCGTCGTCTAGGTGGAATGTACATTTAATACCTTAGGGTGAATTCAGCAAGTGTGGTTGCCGATAGTACTTCCAAAGAGTACGCAATCTTTGCTTTCTTTATTTGCGTAGATCCCTCATCACCACATCTATATGCTACCAGTATCACAGGATCCCCACCACAGATTGACGAGCACAGTGCTGCTTAATTGCTACTTTACACACACACACACACACAGCAGTCGAGTCGATTAAAGGAAATGGTGTTACTTATTCAGGAAAATAAAAAGTGTCCACTTCAAAGGAAAGTAAGACTTTGAACTAAAGCCGCGGAGGACTTTGATTTGTTAAGTTTAGGCTTTCAAACGAAGCTCTTGTGCACTTTTGACCATTCAACGCATGAGACAGCGAAAAACGGAGTTAGAGTGGTTGGACAACGAGGTAAGGCGATCCAGAAAGTAAAGGAGATCAGGTACAAGGATCTAAAGGTGGAACTGAGAGAGAACCCAACAGTTGCACCAAGAAATAGTAGGTTGGACAGCGGAAAGAAAGAGGGAAGAGATGTAAAGTGAAATGCTAAAACGTGGGTGCAGCTAGGGGCCGAAGGGATGCTGCAAGCACCCTTTAGTAATGCCTGCAGTGCCCCTTGTGAGGTGTACTGACGGCACTACTCCCCTGCAGACAGCCTCAGAGGGAGATCAGGAGTATCGAGATTCCTTAACCTTCTCAGTGAACTCCCTTCTCAACATTATGTTCTCTTCTGTTCATCACATCGGCAAAATTCCAAACAAACTTAATGACGAGCCAAATTCGGCATATACCCTCTTCAACTACCTAATAAAAGAGAGAGAGAGAGAGAGAGCGCACAGCGTGGAACAGGGCTTCTTCAAAAAAGTGCATTAATCTATTCGAAAAAGTAGTTTTGAATTGACGGAATATCAAAGGAAAATTCATAACATCTATCCATGGTTCTGTCTTTCTATCTATCTATCTATCTATCTATCTATCTATCTATCTATCTATATATATATATATATATATATATATATATATATATATATATCTTGATTAGCCACCAACTTCATCCCAAAAGACGTAATCGTTTGGAGTCTCTGATGAACTTACTGCGCAGTTGAGTGAAGCAATTAATATGAGGAAGCCTTCTGCACAACAACAACATAAATCATTTTTGTTCCTTGTGAGGTAGTACCTCGTGTAAGTCATTCATGTCAACGAAAGAAAGATTGCCCCTGAATCTCTTTTGGGGTAACTTGAATTACGAGGAGTTTTGAAGAAGCTTTTTTTTCTTCTCCGCGTTTCCTTTTGACCCAATTTGGAAGAATGAAAAAGTCCTTCTTGATGCTCATCTTTTCAAAGTCTTGTAAAAACAATCATTCCTAGGTCATAAGAAATTCGAAAGGAAACCCTGTAACAGCGTTAAAGAAACAATTTTTACAAGGAAATCTTCTTAAATGTGTGTATGTGTGTATATATATATATATATATATATATATATATATATATAAATATAAATAGGATGGAGAAAAGCCAGAGTAGCATCATACATGTATTTTCCAAATTTTCGAGACTTTGGGTCTCATCATCAGGACTGAAAAATATACAATTTAAAAAAAGACTCAGTATTAATATTAATAAACAAAAAATGGGATAACATAAAGTTAAATATAATAATTTAAAACATGAACTAAAAATAAAATATATATAAAAAATTAAAAAGTGAAGAATGCTTAAGGTTAGTACCTATCTCTATGGAGTTAAAAAACTGAGTGACATTGTCTGGTTTGGAAAGGAGGACGTCAACTATGCTATATATAGAACTGTGGAAGAAGTCTGACCATTTAATGGGGGCACAAGCTGTTTGATTGTTAACGACTCCAAAATAGAGAGAGAATAGTCATTGGGCGCTTGGGTGACAATGCGAAAATCCTTATATGAAAATGATGTTTTACATTTATTACAATGTTCTCGTATGTTGGAAAATTCTTTCGTTTTCAAAGTACATCCCGTACGGTGACTGACTCCGAGATGAGAATCGATTCTGACTTTGAGCAATCTTTTGGTGGCTCCCACGTATTTCCCGATCTTACATTTCGGGCAAGTAAAGCAATATACCACCAAAGACCGCATCAAAGTCGGAAGTTTATCTTTGTGGGAGAACAAAGAACCCAGAGTTTTAGGATTTTTTGCTATCAATTCAAGATTCACCGCCGGAAAAGTTTTCTGAATGACTTTTTGTATTTGCACCTTAAATGCGTTGGACTGAATGAAAGGTATAGAGGCATACATTAATAATTTAGGCACGTTCGGCACAAGCTGACGTGGCTGAAATTTATCATTTAAAAAGTTATTGACATATTTCAAGAATAAGGCTGGAGGATACGAATTGTTTTTAAAAAACTGAAGTAAAAATTGGATTTCGCTATAGAAGTTATGCCAGCTGGAAGATAACGTATAAGCACGGTGTAACAGCGTGGAAATACTATTTAACTTAAATGTCTTGGAACAACTGCTATAGAAGTTAGTACCTTGACCTGTGAACGTCTTTTTTCTAAAGATGCTCGTATTAAAACCATTTTCTGTCTTAGTAATTAAAACATCTAAAAAAGCAAGTTGGTTGTCTTGTTCATGCTCAATTGAGAAATTTATATTAGGATGTAGGCCATTGATATATTCCAAGAAAGCTTCAGCTGCTTCTCGGGACCTAAATAGAGCAATAGTGTCATCCACATATCGCTTATAAAAGAGAGGGCGATATGATAAGGGACAACCATCCAGCATTTGTTCTTCAAAAGAGCACATAAAGGCGTTAGCCATAACTGGGCCAAGTGGCGACCCCATCGAAACACAATCAACTTGTTTAAAAACTTTATTGTTAAAAATAAAGTGAGTGTCCTGCACTGCAATTTCTAGAAGTCTCTTAAAATTATCCTTATTAAAACCATGATATAAAATATTTTCCTCGTAAAAGATCTTTTCTAAAATTATGTCAACCGTCGCCTGCAACGGGATGTTCGTAAAAAGAGATGCGACATCCAAACTCACCATATATAAGTCAACATCCTGTGGTAGAATATCAGGTACTAGGTTAGCAGAATTGAGTAAAACGTATTCATTATTTGCAAATGGCTGTAGCAATGGTACCAAGAATTTTGCTATCTGGTCATTTGGGGTATTGTATGCCGCCAAAATTGGTCGTAAAGGAACACCATCTTTATGAATTTTAGGAAGTCCATATAACACCATAAGGATGAACTTGAACAATATAATTCTTGGTAAGTGTTTTCCGTTATAATGTTCTGATCTGTGAGACTTTTGAGTAATCTATTGATTTTATCCTCCACCTTAAATATAGGTTGATATGTTGGAACACCTATTTCTTGAAATATGTCAATAACTTTTTAAATGATAAATTTCAGCCATGTCAGCTTGTGCCGAACATGCCTAAATTATTAATGTATGCCTCTATACCTTTCATTCAGTCCAACGCATTTAAGGTGCAAATACAAAAAGTCATTCAGAAAACTTTTCCGGCGGTGAATCTTAAATTGATAGCAAAAAAAATCCTAAAACTCTGGGTTCTTTGTTCTCCCACAAAGATAAACTTCCGACTTTGATGCGGTCTTTGGTGGTATATTGCTTTACTTGCCCGAAATGTAAGATCGGGAAATACGTGGGAGCCACCAAAAGATTGCTCAAAGTCAGAATCGATTCTCATCTCGGAGTCAGTCACCGTACGGGATGTACTTTGAAAACGAAAGAATTTTCCAACATACGAGAATATTCTAATAAATGTAAAACATCATTTTCATATAAGGATTTTCGCATTGTCACCCAAGCGCCCAATGACTATTCTCTCTCTGTTTTGGAGTCGTTAACAATCAAACAGCTTGTGCCCCCATTAAATGGTCAGACTTCTTCCCACAGTTCTATATATAGCATAGTTGAACGTCCTCCTTTCCAAACCAGACAATGTCACTCAGTTTTAACTCCATAGAGACAGGTACTAACTTAAGCATTCTTTATTTTTTAATTTTAATTTTTTATATATATTTTTTTTAGTTCATGTTTTAAATTATTATATTTAACTTTTATGTTATCCCCATTTTTATTAATATTAATACTGAGTCTTTTTAATTTGTATATTTTGTATATTTTACAGTCCTGATGATGAGACCCAAAGTCTCGAAAATTTGGAAAATACATGTATGATGCTACGCTAGCTTTTCTCCATCCTATTTATATTAAATCTACGGCGTTCCAGATGCCCCAACCTTTCCTGCATATATATATATATATATATATATATATATATATATATATATATTATATATATATATATATATACATACACACACACACATCATAAATACTGTATATATATATATATATATATATATATATATATATATATACACACATACATACATACATAGGATGTGTATCCCATAAACATAATGCATTATTCCAGCTACCAGGGAGAAGATGGGACATGGAGTTCTCAGGGAGTGGCTAAGCACAGTTGAATTGAGTAACTTCCAGCACGGAAGGTATGACAAAATTTGTTTCATTCAAGGCTAAGCTCTCAAGGGGATATAACTTAATGACAATAATTTAAATTTTTTTGTTTTTTTTACGTGTATAGAAAAGTATGTCATGTTTTTCTTAATTTTTCGCAGAGAGACAGAGTCAAGCGTACAAACTATCCTTGGAAAGAACATTCGCCTGTATATATATACTACATAAATGTATGTATTTATGTATATGTATATATATATATATATATATATATATATATATATATATATATATATATATATATATATATATATATATGTAAGGTAAAAACCACGAAGGAAAGTTGATTTTACTTTATATATTCATCCTGTTCCAAATTTTCGTGATTCAATTATATATATATATATATATATATATATATATATATATATATATATATATATATAGTATATATATATATATATATATATATATATAAAAAACATATATATATATATATATATATATACGTGTATGTATATATATATAATATATATATATATATATATATATATATAGTATATATTATATATATATATATATATATATATATATATATATATATAAGAGAGAGAGAGAGTTCTTAATATCTTACGTTATAAAGAAGCTAAATAATACTTAATACTTCACGTAAAGAACTTATAATATATATATTATATATATATATATATATATATATATATATTATATATGTATGTATGTATGTATGTACATATACATATACTATGCACCTGCCCTTTGCAACGTAAATTTTTATTCTCAGAACTGCTTTTGGTTATTTGTTGCCCAAAGAACAAATTCTGAATACCTGAAGACCAGATGGGGGAAATAAGTTCCTTTCATAACTCGCATAATACAAGAAAGGTTGGGAGGAAAGACATCAAAGGATTCTTCTGCTGGCTCAGGTAATTTTACCTTTTAGAGCTAGTGCGATTATCCGTCTCTGGTAATGCGACAAAGAAACGTCTCTTCCCTGGCGAATGAAAGGCTAATCAAATCGGTTGACGTTCGGGGTCACAATTGCAACAGAAAAGCAAAATGGGGATATGAAGGCTGCTGATGCTGTCATGTGGCCTGGGAAGTCACGACGTCTGGACTAAGGTGCAGTCCTGAGAACTCAATTCTTTTTATGGGAAAAGCTTCATCAATGGCATAACTCCAATTTTAGTCGGTGAATATCTGAACGCGTATAGTTCTGTAAATATCGCATTTGGTTAATATATGTGGAAGTTCACGAATAATTACGCAGATGCAGATATATTTTCTTCATAGACTGTGTTCCACTAGTGCAGATCATTTTTGTAGTTGTGATGCATGATATCTTCACAGACTATTACTGTGCACAGATGCTCTGATCTTCCGAAAATAGCAAGAAGAGACCTTGCCATCCTACTAAGAACCAAGCCATTATGGATCATTGCAGAAGACAGAATCTGGAAGAATGCAATTCTGCTGCTCCATTGCATATGTATGATGAAATTCCACCTGAAATATCCGATTATGCCTCTTCTCTATCTGTTTTCTATTCGTTATGATTCAATTTCAGTCTTCTTGTAGAAAATGCAGAAGACAACTGAGACTAGAGAGGAGAGAAGAGAGAGACCTGACGACTGAATTAATGTAAGTTCAGTCTTGAAATAGAGTATTTATATCATATTTTCCTCTCGGTGCGTTGCCATGCATTCTATTTCTCTCATATTGAAAGGCAAGTATTCAAGAATGGGTCACTTCTTTTTTCACGTTTATATTTATAATTCGTCGGATGTGAAGACGACTCATATCAAATTCTTGCATTTAATTTTTTTAATGCCTTGGTACTCAAAGCAAGTAAAATAATTATTGTTTTTAACTTTTATGGCTAGGGAACTATTTAGGACTTACGCTCCTAATCTTTATTTTCATTATCCTTGAGAAAAAATGGTACATGATGATACTGTTTCTTTCATTTGTGTCCCTTTCTCTGCAATTTACCCTGGTCACGTGTGCTTGGACTCTGCCTGATAATTAGTGGGAGCTTCATACGTCACGGTTAAGCTTGAAGAGGAGACGGATATACATGAACTTTTTTTTTTTAAAGTTAATCGCTTAGTTTGCACGTGTTTTCTTATCCCGTACTCTTCCACGTGATGTTTTTAACTCTCTCTCTCTCTCTCTCTCTCTCTCTCTCTCTCTCTCTCTCTCTCTCTCTCTCTCTGTATATGTATATGCTTGTGGTAATTGTATTAACACACCCCTCTATCTCTTTCTGAATATATTTGTATATAGTTTGCGGTAATTTTGTTACCCCTCTCTCTCTCTCTCTCTCTCTCTCTCTCTCTGAGTAATATTTGTGTATGGTTGGCTGTAACAGTGTTACGTTAGTAATTGAAAGAGGGGATTCTAGACCGCAAAACCAGGAAATGCCAGCCTGTTCTTTTCATCTTCTGCGATGGGAACAGAGAGGTCGTAAACAAGCCTGAAAGGAGTTAAGGTGCGTTTAATAGAGCTTATATATTATTTGAGCACTTCTGTAGAGCCGCTGTGAATTTTACGTAAGAATTTAAAGCTGTTTTTAAAGGAAGATTATTTAGGGGTATTTTGAATCAGTTGCCTGTTTCCTGAACTAATTAGACTGATGGAAATAGAGCAGAAGATCAAACTTAAGACGATCAAGATCAGGGAAATATATAATTGTAAAAAAAAAAGTACTCATGGTAAAACATGGGAAGCGGTAAGCACATAAGAATGATCAGTCAAACTAGAATGATAATATGGATAGGTTGAAAAAGATAACGAAGGTAAAAGAAAGTTATGTAGAAGTTTAACAATGGGAGTTCGATAAGGCAATGCATGAGAAGCTAACGAGAAAGTGAAAATACAAAGGAATGTCATCGTTAATGCTGACATCGAAATAAATAACAGTATAAATAAAAGCATCAAAGTCTTCGTAGAAAGAGGAGACCAGTCCACTTGTCCAGGAAAGGAATACAATTTCGTTCTCATCGCGTTCATGTTTTTTTTTTTTTCTTTTTTTTTTTTTTTTTTTTTTTTTTTTTTTTTTTTTTTTTTTTTTTCTTTTTTTTTTTTTTTTTTTTTTTTTTTTTTTTTTTTTTTTTTTTTTTTATAGCGTAAATATTTGGTACAGAACATTCCACAAATTTATACCAAACTGTCCGCCGAACGTAAATAGTCTATCTCTAGCGTTGGTAAGAATGGGTTTTCTCTTTTTCGTCCAAAAAATTTGTGTGGTCTTTTCTCATCTCTCTTTTGAGCGTGTCCAAAAGTAACCCACGTGACCTTTGCTGTTATTTTTTTTTTAGAGAAACGTAATTCCCCTGCATTCTCCCTTTTTTTTTTTTTCCTTCATGGGTAATAAACCGTATTATTCTCTCCTTCATGGGTAATAAAATGTATGACGATTATAATTTTTTCTTCCAGTTAAGCAGGTAATTAAAAAAAAGGCGATAATGGTCAATATAAACGAGTATCTGAATAAGGAGTGGGAACAAAATATAGCCCAAAATAGGCACAAGTTTGATTTTCTCTAGCTTTATTCTTTGAGTTGTTGGTTTATTGAAGTAATCACTGGACCACTAACTAAGATTAGAGTTGATAGGAATATTTAGGCGACGTATTTGTTTCTTATAATTTACTTAACTTGTGTATATGCTTTAGAAATACTAGGTGAATATAAAAACGACCTTTATTTCCATCTGATACGAAGAAGGTGTTAAAATTTTTCCAGCAAACATGTTATGAAAATATTTCTTTTCATTTTTACGACACGAAGCATCTCGGCTTTTGTTGGTAGTTATCAATGCAATTGTTACCATCTGAGACCGGTAATTGAAGACAAGACACAATGACATTTTAAAATGAGCTTCTATTCTATTCATTGCATAATGTTTAATCTTTGTCATAAGAATGTACTACTTTATTATGCATTAGACATCGGAAAGTATTTTCTTACGCAAGGCATATATAATAATGCAGGGAAATAATTTTAGAAAATCGGACCCCCTTCTTTGTAATGAATGAAGATTGAAGGAAACCAGTCCACTAATAGCAGTTATTTAATAGCGGGGTGGTTAATCCATGCGAGTGTCGCTAGTGATAACCTGAGATAACGGAAATGGTGCAGCACAAAATGATCTGCTTCAGCAATTCGCAGAAAATAGTTTTTAAGAAATCTGGAAATCGACGAGGATGGTAAACTCTTATTCGTGGATTCAAAATAGTGTTAGGGAGAGAAATGAGACATTAGAGATACCGGAACCCCAGTAGGGGGCTAGTGCCATCAGTGTACCTCAGGCGGTGGACTTTATGCATCGCTTAAAGTTCTTTGGTGCATCCCCATCGTCCCCAAGCTGCAGCATCTTTCAATCCCTTTACTGCACCTCCGTTCATATCCTCTTTCTTCCATCGTATATTCCACCCTCTCATAGCGTTTCTTAGTGCAACTTCGAGGTTGACTTTGGCATCAACTTTTGTATTCCAGTTCCAAGATACCCAGAACTAGATGTATATTAGCTAACATAATCTATTCTTTAGTCATTTGTGTTCTTCTTCCAGAATCCTTTGTAGTTGTATGAAAATGAAGGACATATTTTAGAAAAATTATCTGAATTTAATAAAATAAATAAATAAATAAAGAAGACAAAGACAAATTGAGTTGGAACAGTAGCACTTTCACAATCTGGTCTGTCACAGTGAGTTTTATCTTTCCCTGCCAAAATTCAGCGTTGCAGGTGATCATTATTTACAGCGCTGCCCTAAACTAACGAGAAACGTTGTTCGAGACCCATTTTCTGGAATAGCATAGCGTGAACCCGTCGTCCTTCAAGTAGCAGTTTCTTCAGATGGTTTATAAAATGCGTAAGACCTTGAACTCCGTCGCTCCTTTTGCTCCTTTTTGACGCAAAAACTAATATAATTTTATGCACTCTTGTATATATATATATATATATAATATATATATATATATATATATATATATATATATATATATAGGCTATATATATACATATATATATATATTATCCATAAACCCTATATTAGTTTTTTTGAGTCAAGAAAGGAAGAGAATTGTGTGGTGGTGTGTGTGCTTTAGGTAAAGTCTACAATGAAATTCTTATTACAAAACATGGGTATACTATTAAAAATATAGTATATGTAACCGAGCTTCACTGTGGTACTTTACCTAACATTTGTGATAAGTACGACGTAGTATATATATATATATATATATATATATATATATATATATATTTATTTATTTATTTATTTATTTATTTATAATATACATATACATACATACATGCATACATACATACAACAACAGAATGCTCAGGCTGATAAAAATGCTATAAAAATGGTGTAGAATTATTTTGAGAGAAAGGATATTAAGCTTAGTAAAATATTAGATTCCTTGTGAAAAGTTGTTTTTCATTTATGAAATGAAGTAGTTTTCCACTGCATTAACAGTGTCAGACAACCAGTAGAGAGAGGCACGCTTAAACTGAATAATTATTTTAATAATGTGCATGCGTAGGTGATATATAAGTAATGCTTAAATATCAGATTGAGTATCGGGATTGAGCAAAACTCTCCTTTTTAGGAAACTATGTTTAGTTATAATGTTTTACCTTATAATTCTTATGATCTTTTAAAGTTAATATTGTGAAAATGAGTGAAAACCGAAGTGTCACTAGTAAATCATACATGGAAACCAATAGATTTTTCAGTCCATTTCCTTTTGCGAAAGTTAAGTATATCTTAGTTCTCTTAGAGCTGGCCTGAAGGATTAGATATTTCTACGTGGCTAGGAACCAATTGGTTACTTATAGCATCGGGACCTACAGGTTATTGTTTGGAATCCGAACCACATTATTATCAAGAAATGGAATTTCTAATCGCCAGAAATAAATTCCTCTGATTCTGCGTTGGCAGAGCGGGGACGCAAACTCGATGTCTAGGCCAGTCTCTTACAACGCTCCTGATTGGATGCTGTTGATTTTGGTCAAGCCCATCACAGGGCTGGAAACTCTGTCTCTCTCGAGAGTTCACATAGACAGGATGTATGTACTACCTCTCCTAAAAGATGTATCCCTCAGGAGAGGTGGGACATATAACCTACCCATGTGAACTTTCGATAGAGACAGAGTTTCCAGCCCTGCGATAGGTTTATCAACAGCCAATCAGGAGCGTCGTAAGGGACTAGCTTAGACATCAAGTGCACGGTTGATGTGAATCTACTATAGCATGGTGATAAGATTCTGAGACATTGTGTAAGGCATAGTGAAAGGGAATTGAGTAGTTAGTGGGAGGATCAGGCAGCTGGTGACCTCAACTCTCTTGGTTATTTGCGCAACTTGAGGGATGTGAGAGAGTCAAATAATGGAGGAGGGGCTGGTTTTTCATTATTGTTGCTGTCATCTGTCCTCGCCCTGTCACTCACCCATTGGTACTACTAGTTCTTGGTGGTTTTTCTTTACTCGGGGAGTAAGCCTACAAACTACTTTATTGTGATTGTTGGGGAGGAGTGGGTAGGAAAGCCCTGTGGAAGAGCTTAAAACGGTCTGAAAAAGGTGTTTTGCGTTGAGTTAACGATACATGAATTTTAGGATAGGATATTTATGAATAATATATTAGAATGAAAATTTAAGAAATAAATAATATGCATGTTAAACAGTACAGAAAATTTATTTCTAATAAAATATAGCGCATTTATTTTAATTTCGTTGGCAAAATAAGACTAATTGACTGTAGATTATGGCACATTTTGATTTATTTTGTCTTCTGAATTTAGGCTGTTTCTGTTCGATTATTTTGTGTTTCCGCTTATTACTGACAGTATATGAGCGTGTTTACTTTGTCTTTTTTTATTAGATCCTTCTTGTTAGTATAAGTATGAGTATTAATTACGAATACCGCTTCACGTTAAGTTAGGAATATAATGTTTACAACTTATTCGTGAGCGAGAGAATCTTGCACGCCTTCCGAGCAAGCTGGAGGTCGCATCAAGCCTTGATTATTTTTTTCATGTATTATTGTTTACCTTATTTATCTGATTAGTTGTGGTATGGCCCTATTTAATATATTGCATTGTCTAATTCTCGCACCTTTCCACACATTTCTTCTCTCATGCTGCTCATGGATTGTTTTTTATGGGTAATTAGGGATTTGCTCTATTATGTGTCAATCTTGGTTGGATGGTTTTTATTTTATTAAAGTTATGGTGTGTGTCTAATCTCTCGTGTATACTTCATCGTTTTCGTGTACATTCGTTTTCTCAACACTGCTCTCTACGCTGGTCTCTTGAATACGCACTATGTGCGCAGGTCAGTTTAAAATGCAGTTCAATAGTCTAAGGTCATTGTCGCGCCCCATTTCACGGTTTAGCGTACAGAATGGAGGTCGGAACAACACGGAATTGAATTTTTGGGGCTGAAAGGCGTCGACCCTTTAGTGCACCAAACTATATTCCTTTTGAAAGAGAAAACAGTGCGTTTGAATTAAGCTGCAATTGGCTAGACGCAGCCGTCTGTAAAGTGTTCCCACTGGTAGACAATATGTGTATGCTTGTGCGGGTCAATGTTTTCTGCATATTTATGTGTATATATATATATATATATATATATATATATATATATATATATATATATATATGTATATATATATAGTTTGATTTTAAGTCACGAAAAAAGTTTATAAACAAAACGTGATTATTATATGGACAAAAGTTACAGCCAGGAAGGAAAAATGAAAACAACTGGGATGCTAATTCCTTACGTTTTTGTTTGCTATGACCATGTCTTCGTATTAAGATGAAAGTACTTGGCATCATCAATTGTTTCACTAATCCTTCGTGGCTGTAAATTTGTTCATATATATATATATATATATATATATATATATATATATATATATATATATAGATAGATAGATAGATAGATAGATAGATAGATAGATAGATAGATAGATAGATAGATAGATAGATACTGTATATGCATGCCAGTAATACCATCGTTATACATTGCTTTCCAAGATGAAGCATCGCCCAAGTACTTCTGCCGTTTTGTTGTTAGCAGGCATCTGGTCTTCTCAGAATACAGTAAACCAAATGAAAACTGCCGTAATTGATAAAAGACTGCAACGACATTCAAAGTTCTCCTGATTATTTCCTCTCCTGTTATGTAATACCATTTATAGCTTTTAGAGTTTTCTTTTGGTGGCCATAATAATAGGGGATTATTGGTGCACACTGACTTTGTTTAGTTTAGCAGCCGTGACTTGAAGACTCTGGTCCTCCCCCTACCTACCCCCCTCCCCCACCTCTCTCTCTCTCTCTCTCTCTCTCTCATAATGAATTGGTACCTCTGCCACCCATACCATCCCTCTGTTATAACTCTCTCTCATATCATGACTTGGGACTCTGCCTCCCCCCCCCCCCCCTCTCCTCTCTCTCTCTCTCTCTTCTCTCTCTCTCCTCTATCTCTCTCCTCTCTTTGAAAACTATACTGATACAATCTTTTCGATAAGCTTTTTAAAAAGTTATTTTTACTTTTTATGAAAAGAAAACCACCTCCATAAAGTCAGCCTCTGCCTGTGAAAACTTCTGAACAGAACTTGGTCATATTTTAAAGTTAAGGAGGAAATATTGATTGAAGGTTTAAACGCAACAGTCTTTTTTTTTACCTTTTTATGATCCTTCTCTGCTTTTGTCCGTCGATGCGTAGCCAGGAGAGAGAGAGAGAGAGAGAGACGAGAGGAGAGAGAGAGAGAGAGAGAGAGCATAAAATATTATAGGACAACTTTTTATAGGAAGAACGATACAGAGGATGATGAAATATCTTGAATAAAGCTACGACCAAAACTGACACACAAGAAAGCAGTTTTACGATGATGCAGCAATAAACAAACAATATGAAAGTGGAAGCGTGCGAGAAAAAAAGAAAAGAAAAAAATGGGGCAAAATGGCGTGCCATAAGCCCCAAGGAGACCATAATCTGGCCTCCTTAAAGAGGAAAGCTTGCCAGACTTAATGGAGCAGAAGCCTCACAATAGAGGGAATTAATCAAAGCATAGCTCCCCACAGGGGGTAATAGTAGTGTGCAGCTCACGTGGTGCACAGTAGGCATTACTTGAGGGTGTTTGTAGCATCCTCGCCGTCACTATCTGTACCCTCTTTTTAGCCTACCTTTTTACTTTACCCCTATTTCCGCTTCCTTTCTTCAGTCTTGCCGTCCAACTTCTCTGTTTTTCGTATTGCAATTGTGGCGTTCTAACCAGTTCCACTTGTAAATCTGTGTATATCATTATTTCTTTCTGGGTCTATTTCCAGCCACTCCAACTTCCTGGTTTCATTGTTTAAGCGTTCGATGTCCTAAAAGCTTGATAGCCTAATATCGTAAATCAGTCAGTGAGTAAAATACAGCTGATTATTGTAATTTAATATCAAATATATTGGTATGGCAGGTTTTACCTGATGTCTGTTTAGTGCAATGACTGAAGTGTGACAAGAAAGCGAACTAGACAAAAAAAATTGATTTTCGTCAAACTTCATAAAGTTAACCTTTTTTTACGGTGGAGTTTTTTTTTTTTCAGAAACTTTTTATTTTCATGCTCATGTACAAGGTTAATTATCGGACTGAATATACTTTTCTTTTTCGGAAATGTTGAAGGTCATTTTAACACATTTCTAACATTTCTGTTATCTGCATCATCATCACCGCCAGCACCACGCGACGCAAACTAAAAACATGAACGCCTCCCTTATCAATTAATCCGGATATTGACACAACGCTCCTCTGCACTTGCGTGCAGACAAGTTAAAATTGACGTCGTTAATGTAAACTTTAATAATTAGTTTCATCTGTGGAATGTATTTCTTTGCCATCTGGGGCAAGACAAAGATACTTTTTAGAGCCTTATCTACACTTGTTTACTATATTCAGAATCAATCACTTGCTAAGCAATGTGTACAAGTTGATTATGCGGCTCTATGCAGTAGCAAGTTATTTCAAATAATTCTGTCCATTTTAAGGACACATAAATTATATTATATATATATATATATATATATTATATATCTCTAATGTGTTGTGGGTGTGTGTGTGTGTGGTGTGTGGTGTGTGTGTGTACATCTATACATTATATGTATATTATGTGTATATGTGTTTGTTTTGTAAATCGCATTTCTTTATACATCACTGCAAGCCTATATCTGAGCGGGACGAAGACTTTTCACCTTCAGTGGCGTGATTCTAACTCATGTACGAGAGCCTTACAGTGTGGACGTACTTACAAGGTTTTTGTTAAGGGTATTCAAGCTTGGAACTCACAGCGCGGTAAAACCTTCTTTTCGTTTTTTTTCTCGTTCCGAGATAAAGATGAGGTGATAAGTATACTTTTAGGAATTGAGAAGTTAAAAAGAAAGACCCCACTGAAGTCCTGATTTCTCCTCTGTGCACTGGTTCGAATCCACGAGAGAACGAAATTATTATTAACCAAAAAATTTCCCTTTGGTTAAACATATATGAAAGTATATTAATTCCGAGGTAGAGCGAATTGGATATTAAAGGACATTTGTAGCTTAATGCATAATATATATATTATATATATATATATATTATATATATATATATATATATAGTATATATATTATATATATATATATATATATATATATATATATATATAACTATATATATATATAATATATATATATATATATATATATATATATATATAATATATATATATATATATATAGATATATAATTATATATGATATTTACAATACATGAATTAATGTATATAATTCATCACAGAAATTGTCATTGTTGAGCAAGGCTGCTTTACAGTTGTTTGATTAATTCATCTTCATAAATCCACTTCTGCTATATCTATTCGTTTATTTAATAAGTATACCAAATATGTATATCGTTTATTTTGATAAACCACCTCCTACTATGTATCTCGTTTAATGTGATACATCCACTTCCCGCCATGTATATCGTTTTATTTTGATAAATCCTCCACCTTCTTCGAATGGAACGTAATGCAATTGATATAATAAATTGCATGTCTGAAAAATACTGTCTCTCTCGAAATTAATTACCCTGTCATTTACGCAAAAGTAAACGGAAGTCCTTGCAAAATATGCAAGGTGCATCTAATTTATGAGTATTGGTTATTGCTACTCCACTTATCACTGTTAGCGTTCCATAAGAGAGAACTGGATCTTTGAACGACCATTCCAGAGGTAAATAGATAATAGATAATGACGATATAAATATGCAAATAAGTTAGGTATTTTTTAAACATCAAAGTGATATTTTTTATTTCTTAAAATTTTCAGAAATGGTTTTCTGATTTTGTTGGACTATAAGTTGATTTATAAATTGTTGAAGAATTTATAAAAGTTGGGACGAAGTCTATATGCCAATAAAAAAAATCCATTATACAGCCGTTTGAACATGATATTACATGTGCGTATAAAAGTGAGGAATAAGACCTTAAGGTAAAGATATCGATGTGTACAACCAGTTTAGCTTCTTATTTTATGTGTATGTTAACTTCAAAGTCTGCATTTCTCTAAATAGAGAAGTTCAAGACACCGTTGTATGAGAGGGTGAAGTATTTTGTGAATGAAAGGAGGCATTGAAAGAAAAATCTTGTCGGTGAAGTGGCCAAATAGGTGGTGTACCCACTGGCAGTTGTAACTGCAAAAGGTCTCGTGTTTTTTTAAGCTAAAACAGCTGTAAATGTATTGAGGCATTTCCACAACTGTTACAAGTGACCAGAAGAGCCTCAGTGGCGTGATCGGTATGGTCTTGGCCTGCCACCTCGGTGGCCGCGAGTTCGATTATCGGGCATTCTACTGAGGAGTTAGAGATGTGTATTTTTGGTGATAGAAGTTCACTCTCGACGTGGTTCGGAAGTCATGTAAAGCCGTTGGTCCCGTTGCTGAATAACCACTGGTTCCATGCAACGTAAAAACACCATACAAGCAAACAAACAAACAAATGACCAGCTACCTGAGAGGCCTATTGATTGACGTGCGATTTGACTCTCATTCTTTGGTGTTCACATTGACTGGTCCTAAACACAGTGACCCAAGTTATCTTGAGAACCGACTAAGGAAACTCGCCTTAGCTGTGGAGGTAAAGTTATCGTGTTCCTCAAGGGACCCGTGTTCAACAAGAAACCCATATGCATCGGTTATATGTGCTAAGGTTGTTGGTCTGGTAATGAAATTATTAGTTAGGGTTATAAACTCCCTGGATACCCGACTGATAGCGGGTGAAACCTATAAAACATTTAGCAGTAGGTCGTGACCTAGATGAGAATTACAGAGAACGGAAGAGGATGCATGTACACATTTTAAAGACTGATAAGCAACAGTCCCTAACTTAGACGTTCTTATTTTCATTTCCAACCCCAGCCCCCACCGCTTTTTGTTTCCGTGGAGAAATAATCCTTCACAGCTTACTGGATGACCGCAACATGAATGAGGAAACTGAACAGAGTAATAGTATAGGTTAGCATAATTTTTCCTCATTTGTCGAGATCTGCTTTAACTCGTAAGGGAACAATATGTAATCGGCTATTAAAATAATGTGTTCTTTTCTCAGGTTCGTGGCTCCTTTGAATGTCTTTAAGGAAAAGGAAAATTTTTTTATTGATTGAAATGTTAGTTTCGCTGGCCTTTTCGGTTTTAGTAAGTTGAAAGAAAGAAGAGTTATTTCATGGTAATTTAAAATTTATATTTTACACTTTTAGGAGACGTAAGAAAGACATTTTTATTTTTACATTTTTTTGTCGAAAATATGCAAATATTGTTATAAGTAGAATCCTTTGATTTGTTCCTATATTTATGTGCAAGTATGTGTACTTAATATGACATAATTTTGTCTACTTGTTCTTCCATTACGTAAGACAGGCCATTTTCTTTTCTACAAGAATAAAATCCATTTTGAGAAATGTTAACAAAGGTGCAAACAATACATGCAAATAAAAATGTCAAGTCCTGCCTATATGCATTATGCAAATACTTTAGTTTTTTAACATAGACTTCCAGAATAACCTTTATTTACAGTTTTGTGAGGTTAGTTGATAAACTTAAATATATACCTTTAAAAGATATATATATATATATAAAGTGTGTGTGTGTGTGTTTATATATATATAATATATATATATATATTATATATATATATATATATATATATATATATATATATCCAATGTAGCACAACGAACCCGTTCTTGAGAATATCACAAAATCCACGTAAGAAGGTAAGTAGAATAATAGACTTCGAAAGTACTTGTTCAAAGTCTCGATTTTCACTCATCTTACGTGGATTTCGTGACATATATAATTATGTATGTGTGTATTTATATATCAGCTGAAGCCATAGGGAAAACTATTATTTCTAAATAAATGAATGAGCTTACTTCTAAGTTTGAGTAGTTCCAGAGTTATGCGTTAGGTTTATATTTGAGTTAGGTTGGTAAATTTTGTATATCTGGGAAGAGTTGGTTGTAGTTAATGATATTCCCGTTGTTCTTTCAACAGGTAATGTGGAGGTAGTTGCTGTGTTTCATTTGCAACGTCCCGGTAAGTTTAGTTTTGTCCTTTCAAGGTGATGGTTCGTTTCGTGTAGCTTTACGGTAAAGTAAATGTATGAGGCTTGAAAAGTAAACCTCTCTCTTTCTTTCTCATTACAAAATGTTTCAAGTAAACGTAATTTAAAGGTCCTTGTGAATAGAGATTGATGTTCGTCTGAAGCTTTATGACTGCTCTTCGTCGTTATTGCGAAATAACAGAATAGTATAGTGATTTTCCTTTAGATCCATTATCCATTATAGGAATCTTAAACCAAGAAAATGCTATCGACTTTTGTCGCCTATTATTTTTAATGCAAAAGTGTGTGTGTGTGTGTGTGTGTATATATATATATATATATATATATATATATATATATATATATATGTGTGTGTGTGTGTGTGTGTGTGTGTCTGTGTATGTATATATATAAAAATATAAATAAATATATATATATATATATATATATATATATATAATATATATATATATATATATACACATCGAGCTACAATGTCCTTTAATATCTAATTCGCTCTACCTCAGAATTTAATATATTTTCATTTATGCTTACCGAAGGGAATATTTTTACACGATAACAGATTTGCCTGGTCACAGGCGCGAACCTAAGAAGCCATTCAAATCTTAGGTTCGCGCCTGGGACCAGGCAAATCTATTACGGAGGTAAAAAAAAAATTCCCCTTCGGTTAAGCATATATGAAAATATATTAATTCCGAGGTAGAGCGAATTAGTTATTAAAGGACATTGTAGCTCGATGTATGTATATGAATCACGGTAATGTGATATGACTTATATAATATATATATATATATATATATATATATATATATATATATATATATATATATATATATATATCAGAGAGAGAGAGAAAGAGAGAGAGTATTATGATAACTCGTACTCTCCATGACTTGCTGCCGCACAAACATGATGCTCGTTGCAAATTTTTATTCATATTTTCTCTACAATCCAGAGTCGATAACCTGCGTTCAATCCTCCTGTAATACCCAGTTTTAGTTTCCGCATGGGTGTATGAATCTCATGGGCGAAGTATTATTGTATGAAAATATTGATAATGATTATACTGAAACCTGCGTCGAACGTATGAGATGGTCATTCACTCGAAAAGAACTGACGACTTACAGTTTAGTAGTTAGGAATTTGATGAAAGAGAAGTTTATTATTCCCATGTATGAGAGGAACTGGGGGAATGCGCGTATTATGAAATTTAACAACAAAGCTTATTACAATGTCTTCATAGGAGAACGATGCAGTGCAGTCTCTTGTGGTTCATTGCTTTGTTATAAATAACGACTTTTGAGCTGCCTTGAATAGTATAGGAAATGTCTGTAACTGTCATATATCGATCTTGTGAAGGTATTTAGTAGGGCTGACTAGATATCTGCCTTGTTTTAATTTGAGGATTTGTTTAGTTATGCTTCTTTCCTGAGAATTATGAAAGAAATGGTAATGAATGGGCAAATAGATAGGAGAGCAACTAATTTAACAGAAAGCTCAGAAAACTATGGATTTTTTCATATGTTTATGAAAATGTTGTCCATGCTTGCGAAGAAAGCAATTAAGAGGATTACGCGAGGAAAAGAGGATATTGTTGCAGTCCAGTGGAATATATGATGACACATTATGTTATTATTCAAATGCAAGTTTGTCTCTAAGTATCGTTCCTTTCTTCGTAGTACTTTTTTAAAGGTGTTAGACATAAAACAAGATTTCACAGTTAAAGACTAGATAGCATAATACTTTTTGGGAAGAATCGTGATTAAGGAAAGTAATATTCATATATATATATATATATATATATATATATGTGTGTGTGTGTGTGTGTGTGTGTGTGTGTGTGTACTATATACTAACGGACGGGCAAATTGTATATATATATATTATATATTGTTACGTGATATAGGGCCTTGTGAGATGCTAGATACGTAAACGGAAGTAATTGAGGGATTTCAAGAGGGAATTGCTTTAACTTACCGTAAACTGATGGTTATTATTAGTTTCTTTAGAGGGCAGGTCGCCAGAAAACTCAGCTCGTTACTTTAAAACTATTTATTTACAAAAAGGCCCGTGCTGGCCTGGAGAAAAGTTAAATGATATTGGCCCCCACAAAGTGGGGCTTATAGTCTCATTCAATTCAAGCTGATTTTCATTCACTTGGGTTAATGCACACTTGCGGCAGAGAGACGGACGTGACTCATGGGAATCTGGAAAAGAATCCCAGATTAAACGAGATAAAAGGAAAAATGACTTCTTGCTTTGATTAAGGCTGATTAATTCTCTAACATTGGGGAAGGTAAACTCGAATGGTTCACTGAGGTATGCACGAAAACTTGGTCTTTAACAAGTCACAAAGGGGAGCACGTGGCCCGATGAGGACAAAGGGCTTCTGATGTAGAGGGGTAAAAATGAGAATTGAAAATGAATTTAGCAAGAGTCGTATGGTAGTAAAAGGTGCTGGGTTGAAGTTTACACTTTCAGACGTAACCTTTATGCAATATTCTGTGTTAATCCTTGTAGAAGAATGCGGCTACCTCCTGTTCAGGTCTGGGGTTCGTGTCCACCAGTACGTCGTGGGTAGGCCTAATTTTGGGAGGCTGGCAATTTGACCTCTGTCCGAGATCACGTCTCGCAGCCGACTGAGATCGATACTGGTTGTTTTCGAATCACGGGGGCTTCCAATAACCGCCTCGAGCATTGCCTGAAAGGTGGTAAACACAACGCCAGCAAATTGGGAAGGAAAATAGGTCTTATTGTAGAAGTCCCTAAAATCCATCTCGGAGCCTAGCTACTCTTGTGACCTGCCTCTCTTACCCTAAGCTTCCGTCAGACCGGAAATATCATTCCTACGACGTATACCCCACTTCTAACCCCAAACAACAGTAGCTTCAGGAGACGGCATGGCTGCTACTTTTTATAATTAAATATAACTAAAACTTCTGCTGGGGAAGGCGAGGCGTTCTATAGACGTAGCAGCTCCCCCTGTTAAGAAGGCATTCACTCCCTTTCGGGCGTGAAGGTCTTGGCTTAAATAAGTTGATCGCCTCGACAACCCAGTTCTCATACTCTAACTTGAAGTTTTTTGAGCAGCGATACGGCTGACTACAATGGCCTACCTAACTTATAGGCAAAGATGCTAAGTGTACTAACTTAATGTAGTGATGTAATCTAGCCTAAGTAATAACTACGGGTTGTCTGTGACGACAGCTACTCTACCCTAGGATAAGGTTACTTGAAAATTCTACTTGCTACTAACCTAATGCCCTGGTACTAAATCATTAGCCTAACCTACTCAATACAGTTAAATGAAGACGCAATCATTCCCAGAGTGTGGTACGCACAGCAGTAGTTCAGCGACGGAATTGTAGAATACATAATGAGAGGTAATGATGCGTGGGGATGATGAGTTGTTAGTGACCAGGAGGAAATGCAATGAGGTAATTATATTTAAATGAGGGCTAGTATTACAATGGCTAGGGGTTAGAGGGTTAGTGCTACTGGCAGGGATCGGGCTGGCTACCTTCTCTGGGTAGGTGCCAGGATCACTCTGCAATTGAATGCGACACTGTACCTCGGGCACAGGTGTCAAGGAGAGCATGTGGCTCTTTTGTTCAGTATGTTAATGACGTCCCTTCTTCTTCTTCTTCTTATTCCTCCAGGACCTGGCTATACCAGTCCTTGGGAGTAGACGGAGGCACCGACTCTGGGGAAAGGCCAGAAACGCCGGCAGGAGCAGAGGCAGCGGTAGCCTGAAGGATTTCAGGAGAACACCTACTTCGGTCTCTGCAGCAACCGTCCCGTAGAGGTGGAAACCTACTGCAGGGGAGGCCCTCACTCCGGCTGCTGCGACAACCGTCGTGAGGGGAAAACTCCAGGCTGACTCTGGTTGGGCAGTTCCTGGTTTTCCAGAGGAGGTACAAAGGTAAGGTCCTGCCGGAGGTTCATCCTCGGGCGACAGAGGTAAGGATGAAGAAGGAGGAACTAGTGATTGGCCATGGGCTGTGGTAAGCTCCATGCCTGTTGGAGGGTCTCCTGTAGGAGGATCCTTGATAAGGTTTAGGCGCCGGCGCTAGCTCGGGGCCAGGCGCAGAGGTCAAGTTCGGTGGTGGCTCTACGTCCAGGCTGGACGGAGCTTGGCACTGCTCAGTGCTGCCAAGTGGTACTGGCAGAGAGTGAGGTCGACTGGACCTGTGGCGGGTACCGGAGGTGCAATACCTCTCAGCGTGCCCTTGGTTATGGGAGACAGAGGGTCCTGTCTCTTTTGGAAGGCTAAGCCTTGTGGGACTTGGACAGCGTCCGCTGCACATAACTTGCTAGGGCATCTAGGCCAATTTGTGGAGTGCCCTATTACGTTACAGGTCTTGCAACGGAACTGTGAATGGTCAATCTCCCTCCTTGGTAACGGGGGAGGACTGTTGGTGGATGTACTTCCTAGAAGAAGTAGAGTTTCGGTGACTCCTTGCTTTGGAGTGAATTGACATGGGGTTAGGACCCTAGGCTTTTTGAATTGTTGAGGGAGACTTCATGTCTTGCCCTAGGAGGAGGTCGTAACCTCCTGGGATGTAGCTTGCAACTGCAAGAGTACATTCTTTGGAGAAGTGAGGTCTGGGGATGCCCAATTCAATTGGGACGGTCGGAAGGATCAGTTTAATGTGATTGATACCTTCAATGGTTGATCAATCGACGTCTATCAACGTTAGCCCCTCGGGGAATTTTTTTTCTGTCTTCCCGTATCAGGGAGACTTGAGCGCCAGAGTCGTCGTAGGCTCTGACGTGGCTTGGCTGGATAATGACTTTGGAGGGGTGCGACGTTATAGGGCCCTTAGCTGGGGTCCTAGTGAAGAAGGATTGGTGACGGCCATTGCGATGGCAGGAATATGGTGGTTTGCGCACCCTCCATAGTTGGCAGACATGTGACCCTTGCGGCCACAGTCTCGGCAGAACGTGTTCCAGAACCTCTTCCGTGGCACTGGATGATAAGGCCGAGATGGCCCCACAGGTTGCGAATCTGCGGAGTCACCAAGGCTGGCAGTGTGCTCTGGCACAGGTGAAGAGTCCTCTCTGGCAGTGATGTGCCGTGGGGAGGTTAAGGGAACCTCCGTTGAATCACCCTCGGAAGCAATTTCGGGGTTAACTGGTGGGCTTACCTCTTCCAAAAGGGAGGAGGTAGGCGGTAAAAAGGTAAAAGGCTGGCAGGATGCGGCAGGAATTTCTATCTCCGGCACTGGATCAGGACCAGGCTCGCAAATCGAAAGGATGTCAGGCTGACCAGAGACGGCGGGACTAAGAGAGACAGTGGGTGCAGGGCTGGAAGCTGGCAGAGTGGGCTTGAGCTAGGAGGTACTCTCCTTACGGGCCTTCTCCGCTGGATGTCGAGTTCCTTCTCCTGAGAGCGAGCTCATGCTTTCGCTCCTCTTCCCTTGCCTTCCTTTCTGCTTCTCTTTCTTTTCTCTCTGCTTCTCCGGCTTTTCTCTGTTTTCCCTTTCTTCTCTTCTTGCAGGCAGCGCTGGCAGCCTGCTGCGCCTTTATCCACTGGTCTAGTGCTGGTCCAGTGTAACCGGCCTCCTTGCCCAGAGTTATGAGGACTCGGAGCCTCTCGAGCTCTACGGCAAAGAAGTCACGGGAAGCAGGGGAAGACATTTCCCTTAGGCTGCAGTAGAGGCTGATGAAAATGAAAATAATGGCCAGGAAGGGTACGGAATGGAATAGGAGTGCCTACTGTGGAAAGTGGCACTCACTTGGAAAGGCGTTCTGCGACGTGGTAGAGAAAAAGTCTGAGAAGACTGGGTGCTCGGTGGCACTTTGTGAATGGCACCTTCTACTGAGGTGAAAAATCGAATGAAGTGTGCGGCGTACGTCACACTTACGGGCGTTCCCAACTTGGGAGACGTTGGAATGGGCTACCTGTAGGTCCAATACAGGTGCACGGCACTTATGAGGAGGCGTTCCTTGGTTCAGTGTTGTTCCTTGGTTCAGTGATCCAAAATGGCGGATACTTTAATGAATTGGGCGTTCCGTAAGGACGGACACGCAGGTTTGTCAGCACTTAGGGCTGGCATTGCGGCGCTTCGGGAGGCGTTCCCTTTGTTGAGTGTTCCGAAGGATCACTGACCCTTGTACATGGACACACTAGTTACTTGGGCGTTCCGTAAGGACGGACACGCAGGTTTAATGGCTACCTGTACGGCCTGTACAGGTGCAATGGCATTTATGGAGGCGTTCCTTGGAGCACTGGTATCGTGCTGGTGTGTCCCGGACACTACATGCAGTATACTTAAATATACTGAAGTGAAATGGCACTGCTCATGGCAGAGTGTAATGGTGGATGAGAGAAAGTAAAAGGTGGGAGTACTTCATCAGCCAGTCGATGGACAGTGTCAAGAATTAGTGGCACTGTGAAATGGTAAGACCTGACGTGCACTGGTGGTGGCCAGTCCTAAACTGGTAACGACTTCCCTGTCTGGAAGTAATGAATTTTGCGTGCACACTGTGCGAATTGTGCTTGCGGTACACGCAAGTCTTTTGGGATAAAAATGAACAAGACCACTCGGGCAACGACAGGTAATGGAAATTCTAGAAATGCTCAGTCACTCGCTGAAGTACTCGATAAATGAAATAAATGCTTGCAAACTGCAATGGACACAGGCGCGTACGTATCACGCTCAGTGTAAAGGAAAGACACAAGAGACTAAAATAATGTTAATTCTGCATGCTATAATTAATGGTAAGATGTAGTACTCTTGGCTTCGTGAATACTGGGTTCTGGTTTTCTCTCTCTCTCTCTCTCTCTCTCTCTCTCTCTCTCCTCTCTCTCGGAGAGGGTGAAAAAATGATATGTGAATGAACTCCCTTATATTGAATTGAACTACTAATGTTCGTTTAATATGACGCAACTTGCGTTAAATTATCTACTTACGTTACGTTTTTTGTGAAGAATTGCTTTTGATAACGTTTTATGAAAAATGATAACGCGCTCGCGGTGAACGATGTTTACGTTAATGTTAGCGGCTTGCGCTTATGAAATGATTTGCGTTTCGATATGAATTTTACAAAGACGCGTTTTACGTTAACAATTCTTGCAAGTGACTCTACTTTTAAGATTTACGTTAACTTTACGTAAGGACAAGTGAAAAATTACGGTAAGGATTTGAAAACGATGTTAGCAAACAATTGTAAATGAGGTTACGTTAAGTGAAATGAAATTTTCGCTCAGCGCGCGAGTGAGCGATGCGAGGTGAAACACGTGAGGCGAGAAGAGCGGGTTAGCACCACGGTGTGCTAGCATTGATGGCGAATCAGCTGATTCTCTGTAGATGCGAAGACAATTTACAACACAAGATTCTACTTTCTTATTCAAGGCGAATTACGTTAATTTCTCTGGCAGGACGATAGATACTAGTACCGAGATTGATATTATTTACGTTAAAACTTAGTGACTTACGTTACTTTGCTTAAATTGTTTAGATAATGTTGAAAAGAGAAAACAAACATGGCTGCCGCTGTAAAATGAGACGAAGGTGGCTGGTTGAGACCGCGCAGGCGCGAGAGAGCGCGAAGCTGAATTAGCTGAGAGGTAAGCGGTTACCAACACTTGGAATGAAAACTAAGTTAAAAATGAATACCACCAACAAATATCACAGGACAAAAGAATTGTACACTTCTTTTGCCGTAACTATTAGTAAAACACTCCTAACTAGCTAGGCTTTCTCATACAGCAATAAACCCTGGCAAAGCACTTCCTAGTTTGATCTGGTCCTTTCTGGCATCTATCTGCACACGTGTTCGTGAGAGCTCCTACGAGGACAGCACAAAGTAACAGAAAATTCGCGGGGCAAATTGTTTGCTCGCCGCTAAAATAAAGCTCTGGCGCATTCGCCGTTACAATAATAAGATTTCTACCTACGCTCTTTTGACCACTTCAACAATAAAATACTTAAACGTACCTTAAGCTAACATTGGTTATAGAATAATCATATTAATGAATGGAATACCTTACCGTGAGTCATGTGTCTTCTTTCCCTGCAAGTGTGCTTGATTTACTTTTTTTTACAATAATTTACAGTTACGTTTTACAACGGATAACGCGATTACAAGCTTTTTTTAAGCAAGCTAGGTTCATATCCTCGGCGAAGGTCGACAATGTTACGTATATAGGGCCTTGTGAGATGCTAGATACGTAAACGGAAGTAATTGAGGGATTTCAAGAGGGAATTGCTTTAACTTACCGTAAACTGATGGTTATTATTAGTTTCTTTAGAGGGCAGGTCGCCAGAAAACTCAGCTCGTTACTTTAAAACTATTTACAGTAAGTCCTCGGGTTACGCTGGTCTCGACTTACGATGTTTCGTGGTTACGAACGCGCCCCCATAAAAATATAAAAAATAATATTTTGCGTCGTTCCGTCTTACGCGGTTTAGCGTCGTAAGCAACGTAAACAAACGCGAACTAGTTCCAGGCGCACGGCGGAAGAATACGCTTTGTGGGGGAGAGGACGGCGTCGCTTCGCTACGCTCATTCCTCGCCCATACGCCATTTTGGTTGTTTACACTGCCTCTCTCTCCCTCGTGTTGTATCGTTTTTGTAACTTTTTGCTCTTTGTTATGGCTCCCAAGCGCAAGGCGGACTCTTCTGATGGTAGTGCATCGAAGAAAAGAAAGGCCATCACCATGGAAATTAAAGTGGACATTATAAAGCGATCTGAGAAGGGAGAAACGCCAACAAACATTGGCCGCTCGCTTGGCCTTAGCCGTTCGACCGTTGCTACCATTATCAAAGATAAAGAGCGCATCGTTGAACATGTGAAAGGATCTGCTCCTATGAAAGCGACAGTGATAACTAAGCAGCGTAGTGGTCTAATAATTGAAATGGAAAGGTTATTGGTGCATCTCCAGCAACTTTCTGGAAGGTTCTTTTTTCTCTTCACTAACCTCCCCCAGTCTCTCCAGCACCGCAGCTTCCTCTCCAGTGTGCAAGCCAATCAAAACTAATAAAGGTAAGGAATTGTTCTCTCGTTGTTATTGATAGGTATTTACATTAAAATCATGTGGTATTTTTCAATGTTCCGACTTACGCTGAAAATCGTGTTACGATGCATCGTAAGAACGGATCAACGTCGTAACTCGAGGACCCCCTGTATTTACAAAAAGGCCCGTGCTGGCCTGGAGAAAAGTTAAATGATATTGGCCCCCACGTTGGGGCTTATAGTCTCATTCAATTCAAGCTGATTTTCATTCACTTGGGTTAATGCACCACTTGCGGCAGAGAGACGGCACGTGACTCATGGAATCTGGAAAAGAATCCCAGATTAAACGAGATAAAAGGAAACAAAAAATGACTTCTTGCTTTGATTAAGGCTGATTAATTCTCTAACATTGGGGAAGGTAACTCGAATGGTTCACTGAGGTATGCACGAAAACTTGGTCTTTAACAAGTCACAAAGGGGAGCACGTGGCCCGATGAGGACAAAGGGCTTCTGATGTAGAAGGGGTAAAAATGAGAATTGAAAATGAATTTAGCAAGAGTCGTATGGTAGTAAAAGGTGCTGGGTTGAAGTTTACACTTTCAGACGTACCTTTATGCAATATTCTGTGTATCCTTGTAGAAGAATGCGGCCTGACCTCTGTTCAGGTTCTGGGGTTCGTGTCCACCAGTACGGTCGTGGGTAGGCCTAATTTTGGGAGGCTGGCAATTTGACCTCTGTCCGAGATCACGTCTCGCAGCCGACTTTTTGGGAAGAATCG
>NC_061109.1:48442654-48460154 GCF_015104395.2 Macrobrachium nipponense
AATAATAATTTCGTTCTCTCGTGGATTCGAACCAGTGCACAGAGGAGAAATCAGGACTTCAGTGGGTCTTTCTTTTTAACTTCTCAATTCCTAAAAATTTACCAAGTATACTTATCACCTCATCTTTATATCGGAACGGGAAAAAAACGAAGAAGGTTTTACCGCGCTGTGAGTTCCAAGCTTGAATACCCTTAACAAAAATTGTAAGTACGTCCACACTGTAAGCTCTCGTTACATGAGTTAGAATCATGCCACTGAAGGTGAAAAGTCTTCGTCCCGCTCAGATATAGGCTTGCAGTGATGTGTATAAAGAAATGCGAGGAATTTACAAACAAACACATACACACATATACACATAATGTATATATATACACACACACATATATATATACATACATATATACATACATATATATATATATATATATATATATATATATATATATAATATATATATATATATATATTATGTGTCCTAAAATGACAGAATCATTTAAATAACTTTGCTACTGCATAGAGCGCATATCATGTACATTGCTTTCGCAAGTTGATTGCTTCCTGAATATTAACAAGTGTAGATAAGGCTAAAAAGCATTCTTTGTCATGGCCCCATGAGGTAAAGAAATACATTCACAGATGAAACTAATTATTACAGTTACCATTAACGACGTCAATTTTTAACTTGTCTGCACGCAAGTGCAGAGGAGCGTTGGTGTCAATATCCGGATTAATTGATAAGGGAGGCGTTCATGTTTTTAGTTTGCGTCGCGTGGTGCTGGCGGTGATGATGATGCAGATAACAGAAATGTTAGAAATGTGTTAAAAAAAGACCTCACATTTCCGAAAAAAGAAAAAGTATATTCAGTCCGAGAATTAACCTTGTACATGAGCATGAAAATAAAAAGTTTCTGAAAAAAAAACTCCACCGTAAAAAAGGTTAACTTTATGAATTTTGACGAAAATCAATTTTTTTTGTCTAGTTCGCTTTCTTGTCACACTTCAGTCATTGCACTAAACAGACATCAGGTAAAACCTGCCATACCAATATATTTGATATTAAATTACAATAATCAGCTGTATTTTTACTCACTGACTGATTTACGATATTTAGGCTATCAAGCTTTTAGGCCATCGAACGCTTAAAACAATGAAAACAGGAAGTTGGAGTGGCTGGAAATAGACCCAGAAAGAAATAATGATATACACGGATTTACAAGTGGAACTGGGTAGAACGCCACAATTGCAATACGAAAAACAGAGAAGTTGGACGGCAAGACTGAAGAAAGGAAGCGGAAATAGGGGTAAAGTAAAAAGGTAGGCTAAAAAGAGGGTACAGATAGTGACGGCGAGGATGCTACAAACATCCTCAAGTAATGCCTACTGTGCACCACGTGAGCTGCACAGACACTACTATTACCCCCTGTGGGAAGCTATGCTTTGATTAATTCCCTCTATTGTGAGGCTTCTGCTCCATTAAGTCTGGCAAGCTTTCCTCTTTAAGGAGGCCAGATTATGGTCTCCTTGGGGCTTATGGCACGCCATTTTGTCCCATTTTTTCTTTTCTTTTTTTCTCGCACGCTTCCACTTTCATATTGTTTGTTTATTGCTGCATCATCGTAAAACTGCTTTCTTGTGTGTCAGTTTTGGTCGTAGCTTTATTCAAGATATTTCATCATCCTCTGTATCGTTCTTCCTATAAAAAGTTGTCCTACAATATTTTATGCTCTCTCTCTCTCTCTCTCTCTCTCTCTCTCTCTCTCTCTCTCTCTCCCGAAGAGGCTCTACCCAGATCTACACAATGACGGGAAAGAGGAAAAAATAGACAAGAAAGACAAAATCTGCAACCTTTTGAAAAGAGGGAATTGCAGATTTGGAGAAAGATGTTACTACAAACATCCTAAGGTATGTCACAACTATGAAATATATGGTAAATGTGCATACCTAGATGGATATGGGGATGATGGCAGAGATCTGCATCCAAAAATATGCAAAAACCTAAAAGAAGGAAAAGGATGTCAGTTCGACAAAAAAATGCAAAATTATGCACCCTGTAGCCATGGAATCATAATCAAATAAATAACCAACCAAGTAATAAAATACAAATAAGAAAGAAAACAAATAAAGAGAGAAATCAAGAATATCAGGTAAAAGAGAAAAGCAAACCACCAATGAGATATGCAGAGATGTCAGCAAAAAATTTCAATGCATCAGCTCCAAAATTACTCAAGGGATAATAACTGTATTTATTATGCAAGATTTGGATATTCAGAAACGGAGAAAATTGCAGATTCAGACACAAAATGAATAATTATGATGAAGGAAGATCAAATATTATGGAAAAGTTGGATTTTTTTAATGTCAGAATTTCTGGAAATGAAAAAAAAGAACAACATACCAGAACAGGAAAGGAAAAGGACAATGGAAAATCCTTATTACTACCAATATTAAATGAAGGAGAAAACACGCAAACCATCATAGTGATGAATGCGCAGGGTTTAGTTACGAGTAACTCAAAAAGAAAAATAGAGTACTTAGAAGAACTAACCCAAATTGAAAAGAAAATAGATATAATGAATATAAGTGAAACTGGTATTCCCAAGAGACTGGGAATGATGATCAAATAAAAGGGTTCGAAACTTATAGATCAGATAGAAAAAATAGGAATCAATGGGGGAACCGCAATATATGGAAAGACAAAAAACAAGGAAAATATATGAGAAATATAGTAACTCAGAATGTGAACTAATAGCGGTAGAATTTGAATCTGAAAAATTAATGAACATAGTAATATATAGACCTCCTAATACTAAAGAGTTTGACTTAATAATTGAAAAATTGGATGATATATGTAGAAATCACAAGGATGGAACTATTCTCCTATCTGGTGACTTCAACTTTCCTTTCGTAGAATGGAAAGAACGAATAGGAGATTGTGGATGTACTTATACATATAAAAAGAGAGTAATAGTAGTGCAGAAGATAAAAGGCAATTCGAAAAGCTATTAGATAATGCTACTAGAATACAACATTCAAACAAATAAATCACCTGCCAACAAGAAAGGAAAATACTTTAGACCTAGTATTTGTGAACGAGATGAATTATGTTAAAGAAATAATAGTTTATAATGCGAGTATTTCAGACCATAATGTCATAGAATTAACAGTTCATTCCAAAGCAAGTGAAAACAGAGATAAGCAAGAAATGAAAAAGTGGGAAGGATATGGAAAATACAACTTCTACAGTTAAAAATATAAAATGGTCAGAAATAATGAAGAATTAAACAAAGATTGGGATAACATTTTCGTAAGCGATAACATAAGGGTAAATACGGAGATATTATATAAAATATTAGAGAAAATAGTGGATAAAAATATATACCGAAGAAGAAAAGTAAATATCATTCATGCATACCAAGAGACAGAAGGATCTTGTTCCAGAAAATCAGAAAGTGGAAAAAAGGTCTTGCAAAAGAAAAAAATGCATGGAAAGTTATAGAACTAAAAAAGTAAGATAGAAAATGCAGAACAAAAGTTATACAATCAAAAGAAAATGAAAAACGGGAATTGGAAGAAAAAACCCTATTAAATATCAAGCAAACCCCAAACTATTATACTCATATGCGAAGAAGATGAATAAAAGAAGAATAGAAATAGGCCCTCTGAGAATTGAAGGGAGATTAACGAATGAAAAAAAGGAAATTTGCAACATACTGGCAGAACGATATAAGAGAGAATTCACCCTAGAATTAGATAATGAAGATAATGATATAGAAGTAAGGGACGAAAATAGTGAAGATTTAGCTGACATAGAAATTAATGAAGCTGATATTGTGCAGGCAATTAATGAAATTAAAAATGGAGCTGCTGCAGGGCCTGATGGAATCCCTGCTATTTTGTTAAAGAAAGTAGTTCATTCTATCGCAAAGCCACTTGCATATTATTAAGACAAAGTGTAGATACAGGCAAGATTTATGATGAGCACAAAATTAGCATATATCACCCCTACTTTCAAAAGTGGATCAGACTTGAGGCAAGTAATATAGGCCTGTGTCTAAATCACAATATTTGAGAAAGTGTATGAAAGGGTAATGAAGAAAAATATTATGAAACATTTAATAAAAAATAATTGTTTAATATAGGACAACACGGTTTCGTACCCGGAAAAAGTACACAAAACCCAACTGTTAGTCCACCGTGAGAACATATTCAAAAATATGAAAAGCGGAAATGAAAACAGATGTGGTTTATCTAGACTTTGCAAAAGCTTTTGACAAAGTAGACCATAATATATTAGCAAAGAAAATTAGAAAACACAATATCGTAGATAAAGTAGGAAGATGGTTAAAAGAATTTTTACACAACAGAAAACAGATAGTTATTGCAAACGATGAGAAATCGGATGAAACCAACAGGTAATATCCGGTGTGCCACAAGGTACGGTGGGTTAGCTGCAATACTGTTTGTTATTATGATTGAAGACATAGACAGTAATGGTAAGGATTCGGTAGTGAGTAGTTTCGCTGATGACACAAGAATAAGTAGAGAAATTACTTGTGATGAAGATAGGAACGCTCTACAAAGAGACCTTAACAAAGTATATGAATGGGCAGAGAAAAATAGGATGGTATTTAACTCTGATAAATTTGAATCAATAAATTATGGAGACAGAGAAGGAAAGCTATATGCATATAGGGGACCTAATAATGAGACAATCACAAATAAGGAAGCAGTTAAAGACCTTGGTGTGATGATGAATAGGAACATGTTATGCAATGATCAAATAGCAATTCTTTTGGCAAAATGTAAAGCAAAAATGGGAATGTTGTTACGGCACTTCAAAACAAGAAAAAGCTGAACAAACAATGATTATGCTTTATAAAACATATGTTCGTAGTCCACTTGAATATTGCAATATGATATGGTACCCACACTATCAAAAGGATATTGCACAAATAGAGAGTGTACAAAGGTCCTTTACAGCTAGAATAGATGAAGTTAAGGACCTTGACTACTGGGAAAGACTACAATCATTAAAATTATATAGTCTAGAAAAGGAGAAGAGAACGCTACATGATAATTCAGGCATGGAAACAGATAGAAGGAAAACAGAAAATATCATGGAACTAAAAATATCAGAAAGAGCAAGCAGAGGTAGATTAATAGTGCCCAAAACAATACCAGGAAAAATAGGAAAGCACAGGACATTAATCCACTACGCAACCAGCATTCGGTAATGCAGCGTCTATTCAATGCGTTGCCAGCTCATCTGAGGATATATCAGGAGTGAGCGTAGATGTGTTTAAGAATAAGCTCGACAAATATCTAAACTGCATCCCAGACCATCCAAGATTGGAAGATGCAAAATATACCGGAAGATGTACTAGCAACTCTCTGGTAGACATTAGAGGTGCCTCACACTGAGGGACCTGGGGCAACCCGAACGAACTGTAAGGTCTGTAAGGTAAGGTCTGGCTACGCATCAACCGCGACGGACAAAAGCAGAGAAGGATCATAAAAAGATAAAAAAAAAAGACTGTTGCGTTTAAACCTTCAATCAATATTTCCTCCTTAACTTTAAAATATGACCAAGTTCTGTTCAGAAGTTTTCACAGGCAGAGGCTGACTTTATGGAGGTGGTTTTCTTTTCATAAAAAGTAAAATAACTTTTTTAAAAGCTTATCGAAAAGATTGTATCAGTATAGTTTCAAAGAGAGAGAGAGAGAGAGAGAGAGAGAGAGAGAGAGAGAGAGAGAGAGGAGAGGGGGGGGGGGGGGAAGGCAGAGTCCCCAAGTCATGATATGAGAGAGAGATAAACAGAGGGATGGGTATGGTGGCAGAGGTACCAATTCATTATGAGAGAGAGAGAGAGCAGAGAGAGAGAGAGAGAGAGAGAGAGGTGGGGGGTGCGGGTTAGGGGGAGGACCAGAGTCCTTCAAGTCACCGCTGCTAAACTAAACAAAGTCAGTGTGCACCAATGAATCCCCTATTATATGGCCACCAAAAGAAAAACTCTAAAAGCTATAAATGGTATTACTAACAGAAGAGGAAATAATCAGGAGAACTTTGAATGTCTTGCAGTCTTTTATCAATTACGGCAGTTCATTTGGTTTACTGTATTCTGAGAAGACCAGATGCCTGCTAACAACAAAACGGCAGAAGTACTTGGGCGAATGCTTCATCTTGGAAAGCAATGTATAACGATGGTATTACTGGCATGCATATACAGTATCTATCTATCTATCAATCTATCTATCTCATCTATATACATATACTATATATATATATATATATATATATATATATATATATATCTATATATATATATATATATATATATATATATATATTATAATATATATATATATATATATATGAACTAAAATTTATAGCCACGAAGGATTAGTGAAACAATTGAGATGCCAAGTACTTTCATCTTAATACGAAGACATGGTCATGAGCAACAAAACGTAAGGAATTAGCATCCCAGTTGTTTCATTTTTCCTTCCTAGCTGTAATTTTGTCCATATAATAATCACGTTGTTTATAAATTTTTCGTGACTTAAAATCAAACTATATATATATATATATACATATATATATATATATATATATATATATATATACGATATATATATATACACACACATAAATATGCAGAAAACATTGACCCGCACACGCACACACATATTGTCTACCAGTGGGAACACTTTACAGACGGCTGCGTCTAGCCAATTGCAGCTTAATTCAAACGCACTGTTTTCTCTTTTTTCAAAAGGAATATAGTTTGGTGCACTAAAGGGTCGACGCCTTTCAGCCCAAAAATTCAATTCCGTGTTGTTCCGACCTCCATTCTGTCCGCTAAACCGTGAAATGGGGCGCGACAATGACCTTAGACTATTGAACTGCATTTTAAACTGACCTGCGCACATGATGCGTATTCAAGAGACCAGCTTAGAGAGCAGTGTTGAGAAAACGAATGTACACGAAAACGATGAAGTATACACGAGAGATTAGACACACACCATAACTTTAATAAAACCATAACCAAGATTGACACATAATAGAGCAAATCCCTAATTACCCATAAAAAACAATCCATGAGCAGCATGAGAGAAGAAATGTGTGGAAAGGTGCGAGAATTAGACAATGCAATATATTAAATAGGGCCATACCACAACTAATCAGATAAATAAGGTAAACAATAATACATGAAAAAAATAATCAAGGCTTGATGCGACCTCCAGCTTGCTCGGAAGGCGGGCAAGATTCTCTCGCTCACGAATATGTTGTAAACATTATATTCCTAACTTAACGTGAAGCGGTATTCGAAATTAATACTTATACTTATACTAACAAGAAGGATCTAATAAAAAAGACACAAAGTAAACACGTTCATATACGCTCAGTAATAAGCGGAAACACAAAATAATCGAACAGAAACAGTCTAAATTCAGTAGACAAAATAAATCAAAATGTGCCATAATCTACAGTCAATTAGTCTTATTTTACCAACGAAAATTAAAATAAATGCGCTATATTTTATCAGAAATAAATTTTCTACCAACGAAAATTAAAATAAATGCGCTATATTTTATCAGAAATAAATTTTCTGTACTGTTTAACATGCATATTATTTATTTCTTAAATTTTCATTCTAATAAATTATTCATAAATATCCTATCCTAAAATTCATGTATCGTTAACTCAACGCGAAACACCTTTTTCAGACCCTTTTAAGCTCTTCCCCAGGGCTTTCTTCCCCACTCCTCCCCAACAACCACAACAAAGTAGTTTGTAGGCTTACTCCCCGAGTAAAGAAAAACCACCAAGAACTAGTAGTACCAATGGGTGAGTGACAGGGCGAGGACAGATGACAGCAACAATAATGAAAAACCAGCCCCTCCTCCATTATTTGACTCTCTCACATCCCTCAAGTTGCGCAAATAACCAAGAGAGTTGAGGCCACCAGCTGTCTGATCCTCCCACTAACTACACAATTCCCTTTCACTATCCCTTACACAATGTTTCAGAATCTTATCACCATGCTATAAGTAGATTCCCATCAACCGTGCACTTGATGTCTAAGCTAGTCCCTTACGACGCTCCTGATTGGCTGTTGATAAGCCTATCGCAGGGCTGGAAACTGTCTCTATCGAAAGTTCACATGGGTAGGTTCTATGTTCCACCTCCCCTGAGGGATACATCTTTTAGGAGAGGTAGTACATACATCCTGCCTATGTGAACTCTCGAGAGAGACAGAGTTTCCAGCCCTGTGATGGGCTTATCAACAGCCAATCACGAGCGTTGTAAGAGACTGGCCTAGACATCCGAGTTTGCGTCCCCGCTCTGCCAACGCAGAATCAGAGGAATTTATTTCTGGCGATTAGAAATTCCTTTCTTGATATAATGTGGTTCGGATTCCACAATAACCTGTAGGTCCCGATGCTATAAGTAACCAATTGGTTCCTAGCCACGTAGAAATATCTAATCCTTCAGGCCAGCTCTAAGAGAACTAAGATATACTTAACTTTCGCAAAAGGAAATGGACAGAAAAATCTATTGGTTTCCATGTATGATTTACTAGTGACACTTCGGTTTTCACTCATTTTCACAATATTAACTTTAAAAGATCATAAGAATTATAAGGTAAAACATTATAACTAAACATAGTTTCCTAAAAAGGAGAGTTTTGCTCAATCCCGATATTCAATCTGATATTTAAGCATTACTTATATATCACCTACGCATGCACATTATTAAAATAATTATTCAGTTTAAGCGTGCCTCTCTCTACTGGTTGTCTGACACTGTTAATGCAGTGGAAAACTACTTCATTTCATAAATGAAAAACAACTTTTCACAAGGAATCTAATATTTTACTAAGCTTAATATCCTTTCTCTCAAAATAATTCTACACCATTTATAACTATTTATCAGCCTGAGCATTCTGTTGTTGTATGTATGTATGTATATGTATAGTTATATCCAAAATAAAAAATGAATGAATAAATATATATATATATATATATATATATATTATGTCGTACTTATCACAAATGTTAGGTAAAGTCCACAGTGAAGCTCGGTACATAAACTATATTTTTAATAGTATACTATGTTTTGTAACAAGAATTTCATTGTGGATTTTACCTAACGCACACACACATTCTCTTCCTTTCTTGACTGAAAAAATTAATAATATTTATATATATATATATATTTACATACATATATACTATATATATATATATATATATATATATATATATATATACAAGAGTGCATAATATATTAGTTTTTGCGTCAAAAAAGGAAGCGAAAGGAGCGACGGAGTTCGTGGTCTTACGCATTTTATAAACCTTCTGAAGAAAACAGCTACTTGAAGGACGACGGGTTCACGCTATGCTATTCCAGAAAATGGGTCTCGAAACGTTTCTCGTTAGTTTAGGGCAGCGCTGTAAAATAATGATCACCTGCAACGCTGAATTTTGGCAGGGAAAGATAAAACTCACTGTGACAGACCAGATTGTGAAAGTGCTACTGTTCCAACTCAATTTGTCTTTGTCTTCTTTATTTATTTATTTATTTTTATTAAATTCAGATCATTTTTCTAAAATATGTCCTTCATTTTCATACAACTACAAAGGATTCTGGAAGAAGAACACAAATGACTAAAGAATAGATTATGTTAGCTAATATACATCTAGTTCTGGGTATCTTGGAACTGGAATACAAAAGTTATGCCAAAGGTCAACCTCGAAGTTGCACTAAGAAACGCTATGAGAGGGTGGAATATACGATGGAAGAAAGAGGATATGAACGGAGGTGCAGTAAAGGGATTGAAAGATGCTGCAGCTTGGGGACGATGGGGATGCACCAAAGAACTTTAAGCGATGCATAAAGTCCACCGCCTGAGGTACACTGATGGCACTAGCCCCCTACTGGGGTTCCGGTATCTCTAGTGTCTAATTTCTCTCCCTAACACTATTTTGAATCCACGAATAAGAGTTTACCATCCTCGTCGATTTCCAGATTTCTTAAGAACTATTTTCTGCGAATTGCTGAACAGATCATTTTGTGCTGCACCATTTCCGTTATCTCAGGTTATCACTAGCGACACTCAGTGGATTAACCACCCCGCTATTAAATAACTGCTATTAGTGGACTGGTTTCCTTCAATCTTCATTCATTACAAAGAAGGGGTCCGTATTTCTAAAATTATTTCCCTGCATTATTATATATGCCCTGCGTAAGAAAATACTTTCCGATGTCTAATGCATAATAAAGTAGTACATTCTTATGACAAAGATTAAACATTATGCAATGAATAGAATAGAAGCTCATTTTAAAATGTCATTGTGTCTTGTCTTCAATTACCGGTCTCAGATGGTAACAATTGCATTGATAACTACCAACAAAAGCCGAGATGCTTCGTGTCGTAAAAATGAAAAGAAATATTTTCATAACATGTTTGCTGGAAAAATTTTAACACCTTCTTCTGTATCAGATGGAAATAAAGGTCGTTTTATATTCACCTAGTATTTCTAAAGCATATACACAAGTTAAGTAAATTATAAGAAATACGTCGCCTTAAATATTCCTATCAACTCTAATCTTAGTTAGTGGGCAAGTGATTACTTCAATAAACCAACAACTCAAAGAATAAAGCTAGAGAAAATCAAACTTGTGCCTATTTTGGGCTATATTTTGTTCCCACTCCTTATTCAGATACTTGTTTATATTGACCATTATCGCCTTTTTTTAATTACCTGCTTAACTGGAAGAAAAAATTATAATCGTCATACATTTTATTACCCATGAAGGAGAGAATAATACGGTTTATTACCCATGAAGGAAAAAAAAGGGAGAATGCAGGGGAATTACAACGTTTCTCTAAAAAAAAAATAACAGCAATGGTCACGTGGTTTACTTGGACACGCTCAAAAGAGAGATGAGAAAAGACCACACAATTTTTGGACGAAAAGAGAAAACCCATTCTTACCAACGCTAGAGATAAGACTATTTACGTTCGGCGGACAGTTGTATAAATTGTGGAATGTTCTGTACCAAATATTTACGCTTAAAAAAAAAAAATAAATAAAAAAAAATACACATAAACGCGATGAGGAGAACGAAATTGTATTCCTTTCCTGGACAAGTGGACTGGTCTCCTCTTTCTACGAAGACTTTGATGCTTTTATTTATACTGTTATTCATTTCGATGTCAGCATTAACGATGACATTCCTTTGTATTTTCACTTTCTCGTTAACTTCTCATGCATTGCCTTATCGAACTCCAATTGTTAAACTTCTACATAACTTTCTTTTACCTTCTTTATCTTTTTCAACCTATCCATATTATCATTCTAGTTTGACTGATCATTCTTGTGCTTACCGCTTCCCATGTTTTACCTTGAGTACTTTTTTTTTTTACAATTATATATTTCCCTGATCTTGATCGTCTTAAGTTTGATCTTCTGCTCTATTTCCATCAGTCTAATTAGTTCAGGAAACAGGCAACTGATTCAAAATAACCCTAAATAATCTTCCTTTAAAAACAGCTTTAAATTCTTACGTAAAATTCACAGCGGCTCTACAGAAGTGCTCAAATAATATATAAGCTCTATTAAACGCACCATAACTCCTTTCAGGCTTGTTTACGATCTCTCTGTCCCATCGCAGAAGATGAAAAGAACAGGCTGGCATTTCCTGGTTTTGCGGTCTAGAATCCCCTCTTTCAATTACTAACGTAACACTGTTACAGCAAACCATACGCAAATATTACTCAGAGAGAGAGAGAGAGAGAGAGAGAGAGAGAGAGAGAGAGAGAGAGAGAGAGAGAGAGAGAGAGAGGTAACAAATTTACCGCAAACTACATACAAATATATTCAGAGAGAGATAGAGGGGTGTGTTAAAACAATTACCACAAGCATATACATATACAGAGAGAGAGAGAGAGAGAGAGAGAGAGAGAGAGAGAGAGAGAGAGAGAGAGAGCGAGAGAGAGAGAGTACAAAAATTACCGCAAACTACATACAAATATATTCAGAGAAGAGATGAGTGTTAAAACAATCCACGATAACTATACAGAGAGAGAGAGAGAGAGAGAGAGGAGAGAGAGAGAGTTAAAAACATCACGTGGAAGAGTACGGGATAAGAAAACACGTGCAACCTAAGCGATTAACTTTAAAAAAAAAAGTTCATGTATATCCGTCTCCTCTTCAAGCTTAACCGTGACGTATGAAGCTCCCTTAATTATCAGGCAGAGTCCAAGCACACGTGACCAGGGTAAATTGTCAGAGAAAGGGACACAAATGAAAGAAACAGTATCATCATGTACCATTTTTTTCTCAATGGCATAATGAAAAATAAAAGATTAGGAGCGTAAGTCCTAAATAGTTCCCTAGCCATAAAAGTTAAAAACAATAATTATTTTACTTGCTTTGAGTACCAAGGCATTAAAAAATTAAATAACAAGAATTTGATATGAGTCGTCTTCACATCCGACGAATTATAAATATAAACGTGAAAAAAGAAGTGACCCATTCTTGAATACTTGCCTTTCAATATGAGAGAAATAGAATGCATGGCAACGCACCGAGAGGAAAATATGATATAAATACTCTATTTCAAGACTGAACTTACATTAATTCAGTCGTCAGGTCTCTCTCTCTCTTTCTCTCTCTCTCAGTTTGCTCTGCAGCTACAAGAAGACTGAAATTAATCATAACGAATAGAAAACAGATAGAGAAGAGGCATAATCGGATATTTCAGGTGGAATTTCATCATACATATGCAATGGAGCAGCAGAATTGCATTCTTCCAGATTCTGTCTTCTGCAATGATCCTAATGGCTTGGTTCTTAGTAGGATGGCAAGGTCTCTCTTGCTATTTTCGGAAGATCAGAGCATCTGTGCACAGTAATAGTCTATGAAGATATCATGCATCACAACTACAAAATGATCTGCACTAGTGGACACACGTCTATGAAGAAAATATATCTGCATCTGCGTAATTATTCGTGAACTTCACATATATTAACCAAATGCGATTATTTACAGAACTATACGCGTTTCAGATATTCACCGACTAAAATTGGAGTTATGCCATTGATGAAGCTTTTCCCATAAATAAGAAGAGGCCCACTGGCAAGAATTGACTTCTCAGGACTGCACCTTAGTCCAGACGTCGTGACTTCCCAGGCCACATGACAGCATCAGCAGCCTTCATATCCCCATTTTGCTTTTCTGTTGCAATTGTGACCCCGAACGTCAACCGATTTGATTAGCCTTTCATTCGCCAGGGAAGAGACGTTTCTTTGTCGCATTACCAGAGACGGATAATCGCACTAGCTCTAAAAGGTAAAATTACCTGAGCCAGCAAGAAGAATCCTTTGATGTCTTTCCTCCCAACCTTTCTTGTATTATGCGAGTTATGAAAGGAACTTATTTCCCCCATTCTGGTCTTCCAGGTATTCAGAATTTGTTCTTTGGGCAACAAATAACCAAAAGCAGTTCTGAGAATAAAAATTTACGTTGCAAAGGAGTGCATATGTTATTATATGTATTTGTATATGTATATGTACATATATATATATATATATATATTATATATATATACTATATATATATATATATATATATATAAAAGTTCTTTACGTGAAGTATTAAGTATTATTTAGCTTCTTTATAACGTAAGATGTTAAGAACTCTCTCTTTATATATATATATATATATATATATATATATATATATATATATATATATATATACACACACATTATAAATAATCAACGCAATCACGTGTGAACAAAAAAAATAAATTTCTGACTCCCATCAGGATCGCACCCGGGTCTTTCAATTGAAAGAAAAGACCACTGCCAACCAAGGCACACAAGTCATAAGAGAAATTGGAACCTAAGTACCACTGTACTTGGGCAGGCTAACTGCCTTACAGTTGAAAGACCTGGGTTCGATCCTAATGTTTGAGTCAGAAATTTATATATATATATATATATATATATATATATATATATATATATATATATATATATATATACATATATAAATATACGTATATATATATACATATATAAAATATAATATATATATATATATGTATATATATATATATAGTATATATATATATAATTGAATCACGAAAATTTGGAACAGGATGAATATATAAAAGTAAAACCAACTTTCTTCTGGTTTTTTACCTTATATATATATATATATATATATATATATATATATATACATAAATACATACACATTTATGTATATAAATATATACAGGCGAATGTTTCTTTCCAAGGATAGTTTGTACGCTTGACTCTGTCTCTCTGCGAAAATAAGAAAAACAATGACATACTTTTCTATACACGTAAAAAAAATTAAATTATTGTCATTAAGTTATACCCCTTGAGAGCTTAGCCTTTGAATGAAACAAATTTTGTCATACCTTCCGTGCTGGAAGTTACTCTATTTCAACTGTGCTTAGCCACTCCCTGAGAACTCCCATGTCCTCCCATCTTCTCCCTGGTAGCTGGAATAATGGAATTATGTTTATGGGTATACACATCCTATGTATGTATGTATGTATATATTAATATATTATATATAATTATATATATATATATATACAAAGTACCTTTCTCCATGTGTTATGTATGTGTGTGTATGTGTATATATATATATATATTTATGTATATATATATATATATATATATATATATATATATATATATATATATATATATATATATATATATATATATATATATATATATATGCAGGAAAACAAAGGTTGGGGCATCTGGAACGCCGTAGTAATATAAATAGGATGGAGAAAAGCCAGCGTAGCATCATACATGTATTTTCCAAATTTTCGAGACTTTGGGTCTCATCATCAGGACTGTAAAATATACAAAATATACAAATTAAAAAAGACTCAGTATTAATATTAATAAAAATGGAATAACATAAAAGTTAAATATAATAATTTAAAACATGAACTAAAAAAAATATATATAAAAAATTAAAAAGTAAAGAATGCTCAAGTTAGTACCTATCTCTCTATGGAGTTTAAAAACTGAGTGACATTGTCTGGTTTGGAAAGGAGGACGTCAACTATTGCTATATATAGAACTGTGGAAAGAAGCTGACCATTTAATGGGGGCACAAGCTGTTTGATTGTTAACGACTCCAAAACAGAGAGAGAATAGTCATTGGGCGCTTGGGTGACAATACGAAAATCCTTATATGAAAATGATGTTTTACATTTATTTACAATATTCTCGTATGTTGGAAAATTCTTTTCGTTTTCAAAGTACATCCCGTACGGTGACTGACTCCGAGATGAGAATCGATTCTGACTTTGAGCAATCTTTTGGTGGCTCCCACGTATTTCCCGATCTTACATTTCGGGCAAGTAAAGCAATATACCACCAAAGACCGCATGAAAGTCGGAAGTTTATCTTTGTGGGAGAACAAAGAACCCAGAGTTTTAGGATTTTTTGCTATCAATTTAAGATTCACAGCCGGAAAAGTTTTCTGAATGACTTTTTGTATTTGCACCTTAAATGCGTTGGACTGAATGAAAGGTATAGAGGCATACATTAATAATTTAGGCACGTTCGGCACAAGCTGACGTGGCTGAAATTTATCATTTAAAAAGTTATTGACATATTTCAAGAAATAGGTGTTCCAACATATCAACCTATATTTAAGGTGGAGGATAAAATCAATAGATTACTCAAAAGTCTCAAAGATCAGAACATTATAACGGAAAACACTTACCAAGAATTATATTGTTCAGGTTCATCCTATGGTGTGTTATATGGACTTCCTAAAATTCATAAAGATGGTGTTCCTTTACGACCAATTTTGGCGGCATACAATACCCCAAATGACCAGATAGCAAAATTCTTGGTACCATTGCTACAGCCATTTGCAAATAATGAATACGTTTTACTCAATTCTGCTAACCTAGTACCTGATATTCTACCACAGGATGTTGACTTATATATGGTGAGTTTGGATGTCGCATCTCTATTTACGAACATCCCGTTGCAGGCGACGGTTGACATAATTTTAGAAAAGATCTTTTACGAGGAAAATATTTTATATCATGGTTTTAATAAGGATAATTTTAAGAGACTTCTAGAAATTGCGCAGTGCAGGACACCCACTTTATTTTTAACAATAAAGTTTTTAAACAAGTTGATGGTGTTTCGATGGGGTCGCCACTTGGCCCAGTTATGGCTAACGCCTTTATGTGCTCTTTTGAAGAACAAATGCTGGATGGTTGTCCCTTATCATATCGCCCTCTCTTTTATAAGCGATATGTGGATGACACTATTGCTCTATTTAGGTCCCGAGAAGCAGCTGAAGCTTTCTTGGAATATATCAATGGCCTACATCCTAATAAAAATTTCTCAATTGAGCATGAACAAGACAACCAACTTGCTTTTTTAGGTGTTTTAATTACTAGGACAGAAAATGGTTTTAATACGAGCATCTTTAGAAAAAAGACGTTCACAGGTCAAGGTACTAACTTCTATAGCAGTTGTTCCAAGACATTTAAGTTAAATAGTATTTCCACGCTGTTACACCGTGCTTATACGTTATCTTCCAGCTGGCATAACTTCCATAGCGAAATCCAATTTTTACTTCAGTTTTTTAAAAACAATTCGTATCCTCCAGCCTTATTCTTGAAATATGTCAATAACTTTTTAAATGATAAATTTCAGCCACGTCAGCTTGTGCCGAACGTGCCTAAATTATTAATGTATGCCTCTATACCTTTCATTCAGTCCAACGCATTTAAGGTGCAAATACAAAAAGTCATTCAGAAAACTTTTCCGGCTGTGAATCCTAAATTGATAGCAAAAAATCCTAAAACTCTGGGTTCTTTGTTCTCCCACAAAGATAAACTTCCGACTTTCATGCGGTCTTTGGTGGTATATTGCTTTACTTGCCCGAAATGTAAGATCGGGAAATACGTGGGAGCCACCAAAAGATTGCTCAAAGTCAGAATCGATTCTCATCTCGGAGTCAGTCACCGTACGGGATGTACTTTGAAAACGAAAGAATTTTCCAACATACGAGAACATTGTAATAAATGTAAAACATCATTTTCATATAAGGATTTTCGCATTGTCACCCAAGCGCCCAATGACTATTCTCTCTCTATTTTGGAGTCGTTAACAATCAAACAGCTTGTGCCCCCATTAAATGGTCAGACTTCTTCCACAGTTCTATATATAGCATAGTTGACGTCCTCCTTTCCAAACCAGACAATGTCACTCAGTTTTTTAACTCCATAGAGATAGGTACTAACTTAAGCATTCTTCACTTTTTAATTTTTTTATAATAATATATATATATATTTTTTAGTTCATGTTTTAAATTATTATATTTAACTTTTATGTTATTCCATTTTTATTAATATTAATACTGAGTCTTTTTAATTTGTATATTTTACAGTCCTGATGATG
>NC_061109.1:48462654-48472243 GCF_015104395.2 Macrobrachium nipponense
CTAGTGTTGCCACACGTACGATAATTATCGTACATGTACGATAAAAACGGCATTGGTACGATGTATATAATTACAAATATAAGTGGTCGGTGAACTCCTCCATGAAACAGGCTAATTTCTAAGAATTAAAAAAAAAAAATTTATTTCAGAGTCCATACATGGTTTGCCGCCGCTTGTCTCCAATTGTAACGTGGTTCAAAGGCTATTGGAACAGTGGGAGGCACTAAAGCTATTTTTCTCGGAGAAGTGGCTCCCTGAGAAACTATTAGCAACAGAGTTGATTATCAACTCCATTCATGATCCTTTCATGAAGTTATATTTCATGTTCCTTGACTGGGTTCTTCCAGAGTTTACTGAGTTCAAAAAATTTTCCAGTCAGATGAAGCAGTAATAACAGTTCTCCATGATAGTGTCCATGCTATTCAGAGACCTCCCTCTCTCATTTATGGACAGGACCTATGTAATGAAAACTGATCTAAAGACTGTAAATCCTGAAAGACATGACAGGCATCTTAGTGACAGCTAAATGTACCTAGAAGTTTAAGTTATGCAGGGATTAAAAAACCCCTCCATACAGGAAAAGAAAGCTCAACAGCAGGAGTTTTTTCAGAGGTGTAGAAGTTTCCTTGTAGTGGCATGCACAGAAATAAAGAAGAGGTATAATTTCAATGATGGTGTCCTGTCAAAGTTAAACTGTCTCTGTCCAAAAAATGCTCTCTCATCAGAATTCAGAGAAAGAATCCTCTCCTTATTCCCTCTTGCATCTGAGCTTCCTCTGATTGTACCCCCAGATGACCACTCACTACTTCAAAAGCTGGATGATCAATGGAGAATGATTCCCATATTGCAACATGAACTTAAACATCTCGTTAATGAGTCACCTGATAAGTTCTGGGGAGAAGTGTCCCAAAAAGAGTCTAGTTTTTCAGACCTAGCCAATTTCGCTCTAACTGCTCTTTGCTTGCCGCACTCTAATGCTGAATGTGTTCAGTAAAATTAACCTCTTTAAAACTAAACAAAGAAACAGACTGAAAACGAGGACAGTTAATGGGGCTCTTCTCTCTGCTAGTTGCACGTTTATCATGTTCAGCTGGTGAGTCTCCACCTATAACAATATCATCCAGATATGGATAAGCAAAATCATAAAAAGCTAACAATTGGAAAATGAACTTCTGAAATGTTGCAGGAGAAGAATGGATACCAAATGATAACCATAAATATCTATATAGACCCAAATGTGTGTTAATTACCAAATATTTACGATCTTCTGGAGCAACTTCCATTTGCAAATAAGCATTCTTGAGATCAAGTCTGGCATACTACTCATATCTAGACACATTAGAAATTAATTCTGACATATTAGGTAATGGGAATTTAGATTCATGAAGACCCACAAACGCTAAGGGATCCATTCTGCTTCCTGACAGTAACAATTGGTGAGGCATAATCTGAGAATTCTACTCTTTCTATAATCTTATTTTTTTCAAGCTCTTGCAGCGCACTCTCAACCTCACTGCGTAACGTCAGTGGCACCATGCGGACCTTCTAAACAGGAACATGACCAACTTTAGGATACAATCGGGCTTGACATTTCTTAATAGGCTTCAAACTATCTACATTATAGTTTTCAACAAAACCTTTTATATTTAACTGATGGAAATTAATTATATTGCACTTATCTATTAAATTCCTACCAATCAAGTTATTTGGGGAGTCTGACCCAACAATTATGAATTCAACGTCTGGATGATTTTACAGTTCAGTAATGTACAATTTAACTTCTTGAAATCATCATACTTTAATGTAGAAATAGCTGAACCGGTGTTAATTTCAAATAAAAATGGCTTATGATTCAATTGACAACTAACAACATAAGGTTGGACAGAAATCTTGTTTACTATACATTTCAAGTCAAGTGACTCTTCATCATTGGATTCCTCTTCTTGGATTATAACTTCATGAGTCTTCTTCAAGTGGGGTTTCGTCGTTGGCGGCGCTCTTGTGAAAAGTAACCTGAAGCTGCTGTACAAGCCTAAGAAGACAATTGTCATAACTTAATACTTTCGCAGGCTTAAGGTGGATTAAATACACACTTCGTGTAAAGTACTCACAGCTTTATTGTTCCTTCACTCCGTTACAGGTTGTATAACTTATGACTTAAGGTACGTTTACACCTACAAACTTTTGTGTTGTGGGCTGTTATGGCATGGGACTACAAGAAACCGCCACAAAATTTACACGGTGGGGAGAAAAAATGACCGTTATTGGGCGGTGTGGTGTGGACCCGTGCATAGTGTTACGAGCATATCATGGCATGTTCTTGCGGTGACTAGCGGAGTGTTACAGAGTTGGCGCGGTGTTATGGTCGTTGTTGCTATGCCAGCGCACGCGCTCTTGCGGCTTTGTTACTCTGCGTAGCGGTATGTTGCGGGTGGGTTGCGGTGTTGTTGCAGAGTGCGCGCACATCCGCATGAGATACGACGTGCAATGGTCCATGATTGTTGAACATGCAACGTGCCACACCGTGCCAGATATGAACCATGGGTATATATAGAGGCCTGCCAAGCACATCCTTCATTCCATGCCCAACCAGCATGCAATATGGACCTCAATAGCCTCTCACCCCAAGAGACCCAGAGATTTTTGGTAGCTGTCCTGTGTCTCTGTGCAGTCCAGGTCATCGACGGGTTGAGAAGACGTACTACAGTGCCACAACCACCTGCACCACGCAGAAAGGACGGCAGGGCAGGGCGGATTTGGGCTTAGGAGTGGCTGACACAGCGGCAACTACATGGGGACTACAACCAGCTACTACAAGAACTGAACAAGGAGGACCGCAAAGGACACAAGAACTTTCTACGCATCTACCCTGAATTGTTCGAGGAGATGGTCGAAAGGCTGACACCCCTGTTGAAGAAGAAGGACACGAAGATGCGGCTTGCACAAGAGGTGGGACTCAAGTTGGCGGTCACTCTCCACCAACTGGCAAATGGGAACGACTATACAAGCCTGCAATACAGCTTCAGAGTCTCCAAGAGTTCCATATGCCGATTTATCCCATTAGTCTGCCAAGCCATTATCGACACATACAGACCAGAAGTGATAAAGTGCCCCAAGACATCAGAAGGATGGAATGACGTAGCAAAACGATTTGCCTCCAAGTGGAACTACTTCAATTGTGTGGGAGCCCTGGATAGGAAGCATGTTGCGATCAAGAAACCCAAAGGTGGAGGATCACTGTATTTCAATTACAAGAAGTTTCACAGCATCGTCCTCATGGCCTTCTCTGATGCAAAGTACAGGTTCCTGTTCGTCGACGTCGGTGCAGAAGGAGGTGCAGGGGATGGAGGAACCTGGCAGAAGTGCAACCTGGCCAGGGCCATCACAAACAACCGAGCAGGACTCCCACAAGATAGAAATATGCCCAACGACAACCAACCTATCCCCTTCCACATAGTTGCCGACGATGCCTTCACTCTCAATCCATGGTTGATGAAGCCCTACTCCCACCAATCACAAGATCCCACCGAACGAATATACAGCTACAGATTATCTCGCGCTCGTCGTGTGGTGGAAAACGCATTTGGCCTGCTGCAGATGAGATGGCAAGTCTTCGGGACGACGATGCAAAAGGATGTGCAGGTGTGCAAGAAGATAACTTTGTGCGCATGTGTCATGCACAACCTGGCACTGCAACGCTACCCACTTGCTGGCACCGACGTCGACTATGAGGACCAACACCATAACGTCGTACCAGGTACTTGGAGGGAGGAGTTGCTGAACCTCATGATACGACTCATGGCAAGAAGAGGACCAAACTACACACGTCGAGCTAAGACCGTCAGAGATTACCTGGCCCAGTACTACTCATCGGATGCAGGCACAGTGGAATGGCAAGAGCAAATGGTGTTTCCTCGAGGACGACCAGCTACTGACGAGTAGAGGACCCAAAGAACTCTATAATAAAACATAACCAAACAAATGAACATGATTGTAAATAAAGATCATGATGCATTTCTCATTGTTTTATACTCCCATATTTTTGTATTGTCCTAATAACAATGTTAATATAATAAATAATATTGGAATGATGATTGGTACATATAAAAAATGATGTTGGAAAATAATTATATAATATTGGAATGATGATTGGTACATATAAAAAATGATGCTGGAAAATAATTAACTGAAAGTTATAATAACATAATTCATAATAATGAGACAAATGAGAAGCAAATGGTGGACATAACAAAAGTACTTATACTAAACAAACATGAAAAACATAGAATATAAGAAAATGAACATAAAAAGCATAGAAAGTAGGAAAAGCATAGAATATAAGAAAATGAACATAAAAGCATAGAAAGTAAGAAAATAAACATGAAAAGCATAGAATATCAGAAAATAAACATGAAAAGCATAAATATAATAAAATGAACATAAAAAGCAAAGAAAGTGAGAAAATAAACATGAAAAGCATAGAATATCAGCAAAATAAACATGAAAAGCATAGAATATAAGAAAATGAACACAAAAAACATAGAATGTAAGAAACTGAAATTGGGACTTGGTTTTTACCGTAACATGTTCAACTGTAAATATCATATATTATCAACTGAGGCCAATATGTTTTTAGTATCTTACTGATTTTTCAATGCTCCCCTGTTAATAATTATGTCCCGTCAATGTTAATTACTGTTTCATTACTATATTTGTATGTGTTTATTTTCCGAGTTGTATTTATTTCATATTTCATATATCATATTTCATGTTAAGATTTCCTGTTATATTTCTTCATGTTATTATTCTTTATGGCCATGCTCTTTCATTATTCAATTGCATTTTATAGTTCAAGTTATTTTCCGAGTTCTATTCATTTCATATTTCGTATTTCACATATATTTCATTTTATATTTCCTGTTATACTTCTTCATGTTATTATTCTTTATGGCCATGCTTTTTCTTATTCAATCTCATTTCACCCAATCATATCATATATATTGTCATGACATATAAATTAAGCATCAATAAGGAAAATGTAAGAGCAAGTCACTATTTCAACATTTTTATTACAAAAAGAAAAATTATTAATTATAAAATTTACAAAAATAATTGAATATGACAAAAATAACTAAAATACAATTTATTCTTAAAAAAATAACATATTTATTTACATAATTTACAATCTCACTCCATTGATTCGGGGTCAATGTCCTCCTTATGACCTGGGGAGATGGTCAAGTCGTAGGTGGGTGGATCCTCTGCGGCAGAAGGTTTCGGTGTCGAAATACTGGCGCCAGGGGTAGAGGACCGCAAGTCTGCCAAGAGACTGTTGACCAACGGCGACATCAAAGAAGTGCAAGGTCGAGGAGAGAAGTTCAGTGGTGTCGAACGTCCACTGGGGAAGAATGACGGTGTGCCTACCCTTGGCGCATGTGTCGAGTACACCTGAGGAGATACCTGCTGCTGCGGCTGAGGCTGCTGTTGAGGGTGCGGATCATAAAAAAACACAGGTTGGGGTTGAGATGCAAACCACTGGTGTGGTGATGCCCAAACCGGTTGCATTGCAGAAGGTGTCGACGTTCTGGGTTTCGTCTGCGTCTCTTAATCAACTCGTGGGGGCATCCTGTGGGAACAACCCCCACGAGCCATGGGCTCTTTCATCGTGGCATCCTCTTCCTCGGGACCCACCAAACTATGACAAAGCTTGATGACTTGCTCAAAGAATGGCTTCTGGTATCGTTGAGGCAAGTACTCCAAGCGCTGCGTCAAGTACTGCACGAACACGGTGATGTCACGGTGCGTGTTGTCCTGCCCTTATGGCATCATTGTGTTTATGCTCATCATAATCTGGGTCAGTTGAGTCTGCACACCTTCTGTAGAGTCAACTGACATGTTGGCGGATAGCCGTCGGTCCTCTGGCAAGTTCGTCGCTCTCTTCTGCTTCAACCACCTCCTCTGCTGGATCGTAGCAGGTGATAGGCCCGACATGTCGGTAGAGGAATCGTCTGCGTTGGTTCTGTGTGACGACAAAGGTGAGAACCGATCGCTGACTACTGCGGGTTCGTGGGCGATGTGTCCTCCCAGGAATGCCCCTGTGGTCATCACCCCCTCCTCCCGTGGTGTCCTGTTGCGTGTAGACGACCCACTCTGGTATTCCCTCTTCTCGATCTTGCCGGAGTCCGTATGACGAGCCTCAAAGAACTTCCGAACTTGCTGGAAGCTACAACTGATGAAATTTGCTGCCAGTTCACGCCAGAGTTCCTCCTTCCTCCTCGGATCTGACTATTGCCTGTCCCGCTTGTCGAACAAGGTAGGGTGTGCCTTGATGAATTCCACGATGAGTTCCTTGTCCTTTGGCGTGAACGGGTAGTCTTGAATGTCCTTCTTGCTGGGGCAGTATCGTTTCTCGGCTGCACGACGATACCACTCGGGTCTGCGATGTCCTGGGATTCCACAATGGATACGGTCGGCTCAACGTTCAGCTCTTCCTCGTGTTCAGACGTCTCCTCCCGTTGTGAAGGCTGGATGTCCTGGGTGTCCTGGGATTGCTGGGTAGGCCTGGGGGTGGTCTTCCGTAGAGGCGTCGTGTCACGTGGCTGGGTAAACGTTGCTGGGTAGACGTCCCTGGGTGAGCGTGCGTGGGTGAACGTCGCTGAGTAAACGTCCCTGGGTAGTAAACGTCGCTGGGTAGACGTCCCTGGGTGAGCGTCCGTGGGTGAATGTCCCTGGGTGAATGTCGCTGGGTGAATGTCGCTGGGCAAGAGTGGCTGGGTGAGCGTCGCTTAGCGAGAGTGGCTGGGTGAGTGTCGCTGGCCGAGAGGCTGGGTCACAGAGTGGCTGATCAGCAGGCTGTCACAGTGAGAATGATGCCTCAGTGATCGGTCAGATCCCTTTTATCCTCCCCAGAATGCACGGCAACCTTCCATCCAATCGATCTAGGGAGATGCTGTAACACGCCACAAGCCTGGCAACATGTGCGCGCCATGTATGAATCGTGTATGACGGAGCCTCACAGGCACTGCACGGTGCCGTGATATCACGCCGTAACACTCCCTTGCGGGTGGTACAACGTCACTTCACATTGCACCACGTGCGGTGTGGTGCGGGTTCTTAACTCTTCTGTTAAGGTGCTGCGCCACACCGCTTACGGCTTTGTGCGACTTCATCATGGTGCCAGACACCGCGCAGAAATTTGAAATGATTTAAAATCCGGGTGGCGTCGTGCGGCTTTAACGGTCTTCGCCTGGCCCCGCCAGCGAGGTGGCGCGCTTTTGGTGCGTTTATAGTACAGTTTAGTTTAATGCGGTTTGTTCTGGTCCCACACCGTAACAGCCCGTACCTCAAAAGTGTGTAGGTGTAAACCAGTCTTAAGGCATGGCGTTACTCTTCTGTTCCTGGCTGCTCTTTTTCGGATCTTATTTACATACTTACCTCATTTTGACCGGGTCCCGCCAGCATTACAAAGTAGAAAAATAGTAATGTATCTCTATATCAGGGTTTTAATAGTAGCTATATGCAGTATGTATGCTATATTCTTTTTCAGTCTTAGACATCAAAGGTATTGTTGCAATTGTTTAACAACGAATTTCTGAAATGGGGAGATCTGGTCAGGACGACATAAACAGAACGTAGAAAACAACTATTATTCGATTTTAAGTTGAAATAGGCATTTTCTGATAATTCACAGAACGTTCAAAAAGTTGTCATTTAGCTCCTGTTTTATTAATCACTGACTTCTCATTTTGCCTTAACATGAAAACTGTGTGTGTGTGTGTATGTGTGTGTGTGTGTGTGTTTGTAACACACTCGATCGGTGGCTGAGGCAAAACATCTTGTTACACTTCTTTACAGTATACATGGGATTTCTGAATGACAAGTCCAGCGCAAATTCATATTAATAACACTACCAGAAAGTAATCTATCTTTTTATGTTTTACTGTAAATGATTTTTCGTCACATAAAAATATAGAAGCTTCACTTGTATGTGTGTTTACTTACATCTATGGCATTTCAACAGAAGTCTTTCGGTTTCGGCTGTTTTGTGTGTCGTCCGCCCAACGTTGGTGACGAAGCAAACTTTCATTATAAAGAGACTTCCGTTTTACAACTATTAACGTCAGCATATAATCTTATTTAATAGTGTATGAAATAGGTAAAGATAACTTTCTCCTAATATAATATCAGCAGATTGATCTGCGAACGTAAACTGATGGGATTTTATATACAAGATGGTTTGTGAGTGTCTTCAAGACCAAGTAATTTCGCTGAAGTTCCTGCTGCAATTTTACAACTGAAGGATATGGGTATAGTAGAAATCAATTAATTTATATTTTACTGGACATCAGTTGCCTTCTGAATGAAAAGGTATTGGTAGACCTATATAACTAATCCGCGGTGAGCTAGACTATGGCAGTTGACGTTTTCTATGCAGTTTTACCTCCTATTCGTTTCGGGAACAAATGATCAGTGTAAGGCTACTGAAACCTTATAGGCTATATACCAAAATTATTGCGGACTACAGCGGATATTGGTAATCTGGTATAGGTATTTTAGGTGGGTGAAAATACAAGAGCGAAATAGGCATACAAGGAGGTATTATAACATTGCCATGGCAACATGTATCTGTACGTTCTGATTCTGAAAAGGGTAAACTTTTTCGGGTTGGAGGGTGGGGAAGTGATAGAAGGATATGTTTTAAATGGTCCATGATACTTTAATGAAGGGTATTAAACTGAAGCGTGCACTAGCTAAGTAAGGACCTGGTAACTTAGGCTTATGTTAGTGGTCTTCCAGGCTGACCTGATACCTAAGGTTTAGGTTAGGTTAAGTAAGGGTAGATTACCAGCCAATAATTTTTAATTTTAAGTTCCCAAAGTTAGGTTAAGTTGCAGTCCAGGAGGCGACAAAAAAAGTCTGGCTATGTAAGGTCTTCTGTGCCTTTGATTTGGTTATATTGGGTTGCAACATTGTTATTTTAATTCACAGTTCCATAAATTAGAGGTGGGATCCGGTGATAGTCATGATTTTTCACTCACCCAAATACCCAGCTTTCCATCTAAAAGTGGGGGGGGGGTGTATTATATTAAAAAAACACGTGCATTTTGGCCAAGCCCGACGTGCTAAATATAAGTTTTTTTTTTTTTTTCAATTCGTTCAAATGCAAATTTCCTCGTTAATTGTAGCACAGTAATACCTTGATAAAAGAGATAGTCTTCACAGTAATACCTGGATAAAAGGAACGGCCTTCACAGTAATACCTGGATAAAGGGGACAGCCTTCACAGTAATACCTGGATAAAAGAGACAGTCTTCACAGTAATACCTGGATAAAAGGGACGGTCCTTCACAGTATACCTGGATAAAGGTGGGGACAGTCTTCACAGTAATACCTGGATAAAAGGGACAATCTTCACAGTAATACCTGGATAAAGGGTACAGTCTTCACAGTAATACCTGGATAAAAGGGACAGTCTTCACAGTAATACCTGGATAAAAGGACTGTCACCACAGTAATACCTAGATAAAAGGGAGGGACAGCATAGTAATACCTGGACAGTCACCACATTAATACCTGGTTAAAGGTGACA
>NC_061109.1:48472743-48480243 GCF_015104395.2 Macrobrachium nipponense
ACTTTTTGGGAAGAATCGTGATTAAGGAAAGTAATATTCATATATATATATATATATATATATATATATATATATATATATATATGTGTGTGTGTGTGTGTGTGTGTGTGTGTGTGTGTGTGTGTGTGTGTGTGTGTGTGTACTATATACTAACGGACGGCAAATGTATATATATATATATATATGTATATATATATATATATATATATATATATATAAAATATACATATAATATACACTACATACATACTTTACATACATACATACATACATACATACATACATACATATACCTCTTACTATTCATATTGTACACAAAAGAGTACAAAACATCAAAGGACTACTTGAAATTTGAGTCTTTTCTTATTGAGCCGTTATATAAAAGAAAGTCTCTCTCTCTCTCTCTCTCTCTCTCTCTCTCTCTCTCTCTCTCTCTCTCTCTCTCTCTTTACGGCGGTATAATGCTATATTTTGTAAATTTGTTTTTATACACATATACAAGATGTCGTTACCACTCTTGAATATCATTCACGAGGTAGTGCAGGATTTATTAAGATTGAGAATAACATGAGACGTGTTGAGTTTAGGAAGGCTTATTCGAATTTCTAAAGGGCTTTGACCCGAAACATTCTCATTCCTATATATATATATATTTATATTTTTTCAATATCTCGCCCACAAGGCTTGCTGACATGCTTTTGAACAGGTAAAGGAGCGGAAATAACCTTATTTGAAACAGCAGGCATTTGTTGTAGTGTGGTTTATTCCTTTACATGAGAGAGAGCAAGGAAGGTCTGCCTCAAACTGGAGATACTGGTGAAAGATTTAGAACACACGTTTATGCTAATAGATGTATTCATTTTAATGAAAGCAAGGTGGGTGTGACTGGGAAATGTAGATATTTAGTGTGGGAAATGGATGAATCCTTTTCAACTAGAACAAAGTCGGAGTCGAAATGGGAAATACGTGTGAAGGTAGATATATTTATATTAAGCCACAGGAAAGTTTGACACAAACGGGTAGCGTTTATTCTGATATATATGTTCTTTTAGATAGAATATAGTCACTTAAAACAGGAATTTACTTATTTATTTATTTATTTTTTCACCAAGCACGGTCTTAATAATAAAAAAGAAAGATTTTCTGCCTAAAAATTTATTCTTCCAGATTTGTTCAAATGAGCTCGCCTCAGAACGATATATTGTGGTGCTTTAGATGTATTCTTTTTGGCTAAAGCACTTTGAGACTAGGAAAAAGTCTAACTCAAAACTAAAATTATTTGTGTTATATATGTGTTCTTCTCGATCAGAGCAAGTTTGAGACTAGGGAAAAGTCTAACTCAAAAGTAGAATTACTTGTACCATATATGTGCGTTCTTTTGGTCTAGATCAAGGTTTGACTCAAAACTGTGTTAGTATTCTTTTAAATTAGAGCAAGGTCTGACTCAGAACGGGAAATATTTTTGCTAATAGGCGAACTAAAGTATGGTCTTAGTCATAACAGAAATATTTGTGCTAAATTCTGACTCAAAACAAGATGTGTGCTGTAGTGATATTCTTTTCGACCAGGGCAACATGTTTTAGTTTAAAAGGAACAAACATTTTCGACCAGGGCAAATTTTTTTCGTTAAAAGGAACATTTTTGTGCCAGTAGATGTATTCTTTAGTGTACAGCAATGTTTGTTCAAACTGGAAAATATTGGTGTTTGCACAGGTAATCTTTCACACTAGGGAGAAGTATGACAAAAAACGAAATTTTGTTTGTGTTGATTGATTCTTTTGGACTAAAGCAGATTGTGGCTCATAACGCTAAGTAATTCTTGGTATTTTTGAATATTTAAGGCTAAGAGAAGGTCAGACTCAAAACCGGAATGATTTCCAGACATAACCTTAGACAACCATAGAATCTTATGAGGCATGGATGTCATTTTTAAGCTTAATATATATATATTATATATATATACATATATATATATATATATATATATATATATATATATATATATATATATATATATCATTATTCATTATATTCTTTTCCCACTGTAGACGTAATGTACGAAAATCGTAATGTGTTAGTATCTCTAGTGTTAAAAAAAAAATAAGTGAATATCGGCCGCGATTTTAAGAGCAGAGAGACATAATGTAATGAAATCATTTTATTTAGAAAAAGCGCCATCGCATGCTTTGGTGCCAAAGCCACCCCTACAAACAGAAATAAATGTCACAGCGCTCATTTAATCTTCCCAATTTTACAAGATTCCCTCGAAGCCGTGTCCTCATTTTTAAAGATTTCTTGTTCAGTCACACCGAAAACCATAGATTACAAAAGGCTTTGTTGTGTTTTATTTTAATGGAGTGGCTTAGTAACCAAATTAAAAGTGCTTATTCGTCACTTAACTATACTCTGTTTTTTTTTCATCTGTCCATCCGCCTGTGGTGTTTGCGCATGGTAACACTGCTTCCTGGTCTTTAAATAATATCCTATTTCGAATATTAACGGTGTAATTTGCATACAGTAAATTATTAAAACACTTTTCAGTTGCAAATGTACACCCAGATATCCTTTTATTTACCTAAAACTTATACATAGCGTAACTATTTAAAGCCCGGGACGCAGTGTTACCATGCCAAAACACCACAGGCGGATGGACAGATGGAAAAAAACAGAGTATAGGATCGCTTATGTTGTCGATTCAGGTGTTGGTTATAACTGTTTACATGTGTTGATGGTCTGTCTATATACCCTACGAGGTATAAGTTTAGACTTGAACTGCTGATGACTATAATTAATATGGCTAATTCTGAACCCACTAAGTCGCAGTGGGTTGGGCTCATTAATTGTCTGGTATAGTGGTTAGTGCCGTGAAAAACCACTCAGTTGTCGCTGGTTCGCGTCTCCCGCATGGCTATGAAAAATCTCTGGCTCTGTATCACGATGAGTGACTACTGCATTTTTTGGAAGCTTGAATTTCAAGTCAATGCCCCTGTGTGCTAGTTCCATGTGAATGGGTTTCATCTTCAGAAATAATAATGATAAATACATTTCTCTCTCTCTCTCTCCTCTCTCTCTCTCTCTCTCTCTCTCTCTCTCTCTCTCTCAGGCTCATACTGCATGCATGATTTGGGTCCTTTACATATCTCATGCCAGTATCAAAGTTAGTATAAAGAAGATTGAGGCTCTGCAACGTTTAGCAATACCCTGGACGAAACCAGTCACTGAAATGAACGGAAAATGGTGAGGGATGTTCCTGCTCCATGCACGCTTTACTGGTATTCTATTTTGTTTTATTCATCGTCATGGCAGAATTTAGATTTACACATAAAGTGAAAATTATCATCTTAAGGGTAGGTTTTACGGTTGTATAATAAAAAGAAAGATAGGAGATAAAGAACAGAAGTCGCAGTAACGAAAACGTTTAAGACTAGAAAATTAATTCGTCCTTTTCTGCCTTTGAGATGATGAAAGGACAGAGGCTCTTATATTTATGCAGTTTCCTTCCTCAGAGTTAAAAGCGTCCTTTCTGCCACTTTGTGATACTCTGTGGAGTTTGTTTGTTTTGCAAATTCCCAACACAGCTGTTTCCGAGGCATTGCTATATGCATTAGTAAACAATGACAGTGACTTTTCTGTCACAAATTAAAAAAAAAAAAAAAAAAAAAAGCCTCGATGCTTTGAAAAATCTTTTACGTGTTTCGGACGGAGAAGTGAAAAGGAAGAGTAAACTCAGGGCATAGGAAACATCCCCTCTCTCATTCAGATTTCAGACGCCATGAAAAATGCGTGCCAATAGCAGGTATGGGAGAACGATGCTATATCAGGGTGGATGTGTAAAGCGGATACGCTGAATAAGAAGCCCTTATTACTAAATTCAGGAATATAATGTATATATATATATATATATATATATATATATATATATATATATATATATATATATATATATATATATATATATATATACACAGCCTCATTACCGTATGCATGGTTATCTGAACATGACTAAATTTCAATCTTCCACCAGCTATTTTCATTATTTTGTATTGAACGAAGATTTTGTTGTTTTCCTAACATATTGTCACCGTGCATCAGTATTGTTCATTCAGACATGGCAGGTGATTTCGAAGGGAAGAAACAAACAACATTATTCATACACATACAGTCTAGTGTGGAGCTTGGAATTCTGTCAGTGCTTTGAATTATTTTACCTCCGTGTGAATCACGGCCACTTACTGCTTTGATTTGAAAGATCACATGATACAAGATCGAATACTTATATCTTCGTCTTGTGTCTTATATGTTTATAGTTGTACAATGAACCGGTAGGTATATCATCATCATCGCCCCCATCGCATTGTGACGCTAATTGCTCCTATGAAATTTGACCACTTCTGTCGTTCTTTTGCTTTATCTTCCAAATCTCTACCCATCTCCTTCCTCACTTCTCATACTTCTTATTCAAGAACGTCTTTGTCTTCCATATCTTCTGGTACTCTTAGGAGTACTATTCTCCGTGGGATTATGCGAAAGGCACGTACAGACCATCGCCATCTTCCTTTTATCATATCTACTCTTAATGAAGACTTCCATAGTTTCAGATGTGATATCATTTCCCTTTCTAATCCCGGCTTTTGACCCCTATTGTGCTACCTAAATACTCGCTTCCTCAAATCGATAAAATCTTGTCATGCCCTAGTTCATGTCCATACAACAATTCTGTACATGTACAGTTCCATTCTGTTTGCTTTCCACGTCTTCGTTTAACTGCCATTTGTTGGATTTGCTTTTTTTCCCCCTTTCACTAGAGCCTCTACTGGATAATTACTGTTTATGCAAGTGAATTTTTAGTAAATAGTGGGGTTCTACATGGAAATGTTACATCACTTTTGCAGTTTGTCCGCCTCAAGGATTTTATGGTAAAAAAAAAATTGTTGGAAATAAAACAGGTTTAGATTGGAGTAAAGGTACAGACTTGAATGTTAAGATTGAAGGAGACAACATTAAGAAATGTAGAGACAACATTAAAAAGATGTTTCAATGGTAATGTTTACTTTAAATAAATCTTACCGTCTTTATGCTGCATCTGGCATTTATTTTAATAAGCAGAATTATTAATACTGAAAAGTTAGATATCAGTCGATTAAAAATTTATATGTGCGTTTCATTGTGTGTCCCTCGCTCCACCAGACACACAAGCAAATTGGAATTACTGTTATGAAAATCACTCTTTATCCCTCTCTCTCTCTCTCTCTCTCTCTGTCTCTCTCTCTCTCTCTCTCTCACGCGCGCGCGCGCAATCAAATTGGAATAGCTATTATTGAAATCTCTCTCTCTCTCTCTCTCTCTCTCTCTGTATCCAGCTCTAAAAAACAAATTAGACTTGCTGTTATGACATCCATGATGATAGGGCCAGTAATTGCGTCAGGTAGAGAAATGACGTCAGGAAAGAGCCGTTGTAATATGGACATCGCTGATGGAAGTATTAATGGAGTTTTCGGGATATTATGTTCTATTATTGACAGTCTGTTAAAGGGGCGTAAATAAGGTTCAATTATCGGTGCCAGATAATTTCACAAGGAACCTCTGGCTTGTTTTGGAGGCTTTTGAAATAGTCCATGTATGGTTCTATTAGAGGGAGATTTGTAGAAGAATTCAAGAATGACTCACTATGAGGATTTACAGATTCAGTGTCAACCGTTTTAATCGTTTTGTGGTTTTTTCTTGTGGAAAGGCTGCACGAATCAATCGCTGCTTCAAAGGAGCTCGTCATTGCTTCAGAAATACTGAAGTGGTTAGAGTTCCACATGCTGAATATGAATGTTTTTAGAGAACAACCTGGTTAACCCTTGATTTTTTTTTTTTTTTAACTTCTGCCAAACATTGTGTTTTGTGATCATAATGTTTTTTTTATCATAATTGTCCGAATGAACCGTGAAAAAATATGTTAAGAAAGCAACGAATGTTTATGATCCCTATATACATATACACATGTATATATATACATATATTTACATTTTGTGATTATAAACGCTAATTGGTTATAGCATTTGTGAGTTTTAGTCGGCATAAGGGTTTTGCTTAAATGCGTACGAAGTATCTGCTGTGCATCTCATTAACTATGATCATTTTGTGCTTTACATACCTCGGTTTTATGTTGAGGACGCTACTAATAATTCGAGGAATATGAATGTATGAAAGCGGCCATAACTAAATATATTTATGATAAATAGTGATGCTAGAAAGAGGAATCTTGCTATGGAAAATCTCGTCTCATTTTCAAACCACAGCATGGAATCAGATACTAGATTACACGAATAGAGTACAAACTCATTTCCGTGATTTTTCATAATTAATGACAGGGAGAGAGAATCTGTACATATCTCTCAAATGATTAATCTTGAACAGTACCAGTTTGCGTTTGTTTTTTAATGAATCCTTCATATTAGCGTGTTAAAATATTTCACCATTAAATTCAAACCTATTTTAATCAATTCTACCATGAAAAGCAAAGCCATATGAATGTTCATGCACAGGTTCATTAATACGCCCTGTGCTTTGTATTGATTAAGACATCCTCTACTGCCTACAACAGTCCTGACTGCTGATAATGTAACGATGTCAGACGAATGTAGTGAACGAAGTCATTGAGAAACTAGAATAAAATTGAGAAATGTCACTTGCATGCTGGAGCAACTAATTAGGTATTTAGCTTATTATGTGTATGATACACCATAGATAAAGGAATTGAATTCATTTGGGTAATATACCGAATACTCTGGACAATGTATGCTACTCAAATGTCATCTGAGCAGAACGCAGTGATGAAACTGATGTCAGTTAATTTCCTTAGAAGGGTGGAAATTTCGTTAGATTACTCCAGAATAATTGGAATTTTATTATTACGCTGAATAATTATGACAATGTAAATAGACAAGATTTTAAAATAAGCTTTATGAATTATGGTAATATTAATATATCCATTTTTTGTCAGTATCTTAAAACTTTACACATGTTCGTCAGTAAAAGTGGCTTTAGATAATTGTTGCTCCCGTTTTTATTCAACAAATGAATATACCCTTCACAAAGTCTCGCTATGTTTTTGTGTCTGACAAACCCTCCGGTAAAATTATATCCTTCTCCCTGTATAATATTACGCAACTTCATACAACGTTGTTTCACATTACGTTAATGTAATCAACGTAAAAGCTACATCAGACATTTCAGACATTTAGGATATGAGTTCGTGATGCGTGACGATTGGGACGGAGATGTTCGTGAACATAGACGAACAAATTGACACTACCACGCATCAAGCACATTCATTACATAAATGTGTGTGTGTGAATTGCTTGTACTGCTATTCCATGTTTACTTGTATTAGACAACTCTGAGCAAAACATAAACATCTGAAGGCGAGTAATGAAAAAGATTTTCCTAATAGAATATAACTACTATCCAATTCGATTCAAATAGTTATTGAAGGGCTTCATTGAACTTAAA
>NC_061109.1:48487743-48510243 GCF_015104395.2 Macrobrachium nipponense
GGTGAACAGGTAATCTGAATCCCCCTGTTTATATCATATGTCAATACATGTACCCACATTGTCATGGATCTGTAATATAAAAATTAATGTTAATTTCATATAAATTTTTTTGATGATCAGTTGACCGCCTTCACCAAATATATGACATTTTTATGCTTATATCAACAGGTCATTGCTGTACCACCCTTTGAAGACACAGCAGCTTTGGCCCCATGCAATCACAAGGAAGCGGACACGCGCATGATGGTTCATGCAGCAGATGCTGTTAAATCTGGACACCGCAGAATACTCATCCGTACCGTGGACACAGATGTGGTGGTTCTTGCTGTGTGGTTGGCCCAGGAGCTACATGAGGCAGTCGATGAACTATGGCTAGCAATTGGTACTGGCAAGAGCTTCCGCTACATAGCAGCACACAAGCTGGCTGCTTCACTGGGGCCAGACAAATCCAAGGCACTGCCAGTCTTCCATGCAATCACAGGGTGTGATACAGTCTCGAGCTTTGCAGGTCGTGGCAAGATAACTGCATGGGCAGTATGGGACATTTTCCCAGAAGTGACAAATGCATTTCTGACCTTGGCATCTGCACCAAGTGAGATTTCTGAGGACACATTGGCAACCCTGGAGAGATACATAGTACTCCTGTACGACCGAACATGTACATGTTCAGAGGTGAATCTGGCAAGGAAGAAACTCTTTGCAAAGAAAGCGCGATCTATTGAAGCAATACCTCCAACACAGGCAGCCCTATAATAGCATGTGAAGAGGGCAACGTACCAGGGTGGATATTGTTGGGGGCAGTCTCTTGTCCCACGCTGCACTCTACCATCACCATGTGACTGGGGGTGGGTGGAAAATGACGGACAGTTTGATCCTTTGTGGACAACACTACCAGAAGCTGCCAAATTCTGCTATGAACTGATCTCTTGTGGGTGCAAAAAAGGTTGCAGTGGGAGATGCAAGTGTAAGAAAGCAGCTCTGAAATGCACAGCACTATGTGGCTGTGATGGTGATTGCTCAGACTGATTTGGAACTGTGCAGAACTTACGTGTTATTGAATTGATTGATACGCAAGTTCTCTTGCTTGTCGTGTGTATAATTACATGCATATAAATGTACATAATAATTATGGGATTATCACTTGATTATCAGTTGATAATGTGAATTAAAACATGTTTCATTACAACTATTTAATCCCTTGGCTTCACATTTGTACATCTAGACACCAGAATCAAATATATGGCTGGCACATAACCAAATATATCAGTCATAAATTTTTCTTTTTTTTAGCCTACCATCTTGAAATCCAATATGGCGTCACCAAATCAACTTCTAACTAGAACCATTCAATTCCTTGACCTCAAATATGTATAGCTAGACACTAAAACCAAGTCTCTAGCTGGTATATATCCAGAATTATCTGTAATTAAAGATTTGTAAGCCGCCATTTTGAAATCCAATATGGCGGCCACTTTGGGATTACTACAAAAGTGGTTCCATATCTGAAAATGTTCCCAATATAATATTCTATCATTCCTCCATGTTTGGTGCTTCCATCACCAAATGCACAATTCTTATGAATTTTTTTGCTATGCCGCTGTACTATATCTCTTATTCCTAGTTGTGAATACAGTGTGGGTTTATATCTGGCCGCCAATGTTTTTGCTAAAGGAATTGATGTTTTTTTTTTCTCTCTCTCTCTCCTAATGTCCCGTCTCCAGTATAAGTATCTTGTAGTAGCTGGTAATTGTTTTGTTTTACTTCCTCGTTTTCAGTTCTTTTCATATTTGACATTTTTCTGCTTGGTTGTCAGTGAATATAACATTCAAAGTGAATTACTTCAGCGAAGGAAAACGAAGGGTATGTATGTGTGAAATTAAAGGGTGACTGCTGGCTAATATTAAAGAAAGTAACAAAAATAAAGCCAATGCATAGATATTTAGTGGTGTATATCGTCGTAATTGTTAAATTAGTGTGGTTCCTGTGCCGTAAATTACAAGAGCAAATATAAATTACAGATGGGCTCTCCGTGAAAAGTGTATGACTACACACTTCCAGTATAGTTGCAAAGTTGATTTTCCAATATATTCCAGAGCCAGTCTCAATAACCGAATCGAGAAAAGCATAACGGAACTCCGAGTTGATGAGATAAGGCATTGAAATCCGTATGTATATGATGTCATCCTTCACCAAATATTCACACTTGAGAAGTAAAAACGTTGTTCAGAAATAGTATATCAGTGCGAATCATCTGCCACGGCTGTTCCGTTTTCGCTCTTTCGTGCCTTTCCATATTTGAAGAGCATGACGATCAATAATGCAGAACACAATTTCCTGCTTGCGGGTCTGTTGTGGCTAAGGTATCATTGGGAGCTTATATATATATATATATATATATATATATATATATATATATATATATATATATATATATATAGATATATGTATATGTATATATATATATTATATATATATATATATATATATATATATATATATATATATATATATATATATATATATATATACACACCCTTTTCCCTACAGAGGTGGCTCCGGAAAAAAAATTTGTACAATGCTCCCTGCCCCATTCTTACTTTTAATGCTAAAATAAGGATGAGCTCCTCGTGCATAAAACTGCCAAAACGTTAGCTGCTTTCTTAACTCTGTATAGAAGACTCAGCAACGTATCGACATTCCCTTAACCCTCCCCCCGTCTTCCTCGCCTGCGCACAATGTCTCATTGGTTTCTTTGGTAGATTATATATATATACACATACATGTATACATATATACATTGATCTATCTATCTATCTATCTATCTATCTCTATCTATCTATCTATCTATCTATTCTATCTATCTATATATAATATTATTAATATATATATATAGATAGATATATTATATTATATTATATATATATATATATAATATATATAATATATATATATATATTATATCTATATATTATATCTATTATTATATATTATATATATATATATATATATATATATATATATATATATATAATATAGATATAAATATGAATGTGTTGGGTCACCCTATATATAATTGACTGCTGAGATAGTAAGCAGTACTTTCCGTGTACTGCTTACTTAGAAATTCAGAAGAGCGCAGTCTGAGTTCTCTTTTGTTTTAAACTCATGACGCTACTTTCCATTCTTCTGGGAGTGTCTGCTGTTTGTATCCAAATTTCCTTTTGCTCCAGAGAAGTTCTACAATTATGTTAGACAGTTTGCATAACTCACATCTTCAAATATTATTTGTGCCTTGTATCCTCGAGTGTGAACTTCATTTGGATTATCCTTTGCTAATACATAATTTAAGGTTTCTGGTGATAGAAGTTCACTCTCGACAGGGTTCGGAAGTCACGTAAAGCCGTTGGTCCCGTTGCTGAATAATCACTGGTTCTATTCAACGTAAAAACACCATACAAACAAACAAACATAATTTAAGGTACATAAATTAAGTTTTTTTTCTGTGTTCAGGTTGAAAATGGCTTAACGTGTTGACGCTGTAATGTCCTTATGGAATGAAGGTGTTCCTCATAGAGCTCGTTTGGCTGCTCCTGATTCTTTGATGAATTTAGGTTCTCATCGCGGCACCGAAATGCAGCCCAAAAGTTTTCGTTCTCTGGATAATTCAGTCAAAGCCTGTGCCACCAGGCGTGATGATGCATTGTGTGTCGAATTCCATACTGGGCTGGATTGATGTATTTCCACATTTTTTTCATCGCTTACTCAGGGAGTAAGCCTACAAACTACTTTTTTGTTGTTGTTGTTATTGTTGTTGTTGGGATAGGAAAGGTCCATGGAAGAGCCTCAAAGGGTGGATTCCCCAGTGCCATCTATATTTTGTTTTATTTCAAAGCAAAAAGACAGGCAAAGTGCGAGGCATGAATTATTATTATTATTATTAGTTATACAATATCATTTTCATGTGGAATAGGAATAACTGACTGTTTAACAAAGAGAGAGAGAGAGAGAGAGAGAGAGAGAGAGAGAGAGAGAGAGAGAGAGAGAGAGAGAGAGAGAATGAATCTGTTTTATTCAATATGTGTAAAACGTAATTTCGTGGATTTACAATGCCTAGATATGACCTCTGTTATATGTAATTAAGAGTAAAGGCAGTACCAGTGATGCTTTCGACTTCCTGTGTATCTTTTCCTTCATTCATCTCATTGTTGAAAATATAATTAAAACTGTTAAAAATCATCTCCCTTGGCGGAAGAGGGAATGTACTCACTCGTTCGAGCTATAACTTATCCAGATGTCCGCGTCGACATTTGAATTACAAATTTATTCAGAAAAAATCAGTTATCAAATCCGTTTCCAACGCTTGCCCTCCACAAATTGAACAGTAAGAAATATATGTAAAATAGCTGGTGGTATTTTCTCTTATCAGAAACACATTCTAAATCAGGACGGTATTTGAGTTGTATACATTATTTTCCATATTTCCAAAAGTAACGATAAATTTGAGTAACTAGTAATTGCAATGAATCTCTTATGTTCAGTTTGTTGAGAACAAGCGATAGAGCTAGAGTGGATGTGTTAGATCGACTGTTGTGTCATGCATATTGAATGATAAATAATCATCAAAATCAAGGCAGAAAAAAAAGTATACTTTAAAAAGCCTATTTATCATTTCTCATGAAGAGGTTAAAGTAGCTTTTTTTATGTTATGTTCGGAAAAGTGAGATTGGATTTTCCAGTTTTATGAAAGATTTAGATGAAAAGTAAACAGTATTGTTCAAATACACAGTCATGTTATTATGTAATTGGAATCTTCTAAACTATTTACACAATTAGAATGTTAACCAAAGATGACGACATCCTTAGTTAACGAATTGGAAGAAACCATTTCAGTTTTGAGGTAAAAACTTTAATTTAGAATGTGATCCGCTTAACTTGGAGATCGTGGCCAGATGTTGCCTCTCGGATTTCTCCCAGTGGATATTTGCTGTTGAAATGCCAGAGGAAGTTGCGAGGAACTTCATGACCTAGTTGTTCCTCCGTAAAATTCATATTTTAGTCTTGTTTTCACCTCTTTTGTTTTCTCGAAGAAGATTAATCATTTCTTAATACAATTCTTGATCAGGAACATCGTGACAAAGATGTCTCATTGTAGATTTCACCTTTGAACTCGAGAAGTTGTGAAAGCCATAATTTTTTAAAATTGTTTTTACATCTTTTTTTTTTCAGTAAAGACATTCATCACTGCCTAATAACATTTTTTTAGTGGAGTCCTTACTTTCCTTTATTTATTTATTTATTTATTTATTTATTTATTTATTTATTTATTTATTTTTGTAGTGAACGTAATTTTTAGTGTAGGTTTATATTTATTCCTGAGTGTGTGGATTTGTTCTTTTTCAAAGCGAAATTGAAGGGAATCAGAGGAATATGAAGCAAATTACGAAATAAAGAGGAACATACAAGCTTGATATTACAAATGTATCCCAGGCTGCCGTTCTTAGGCCTACTGACACTGACCTCTTGAAGTTATCGTGTTTTCTTTAGATAGAGAGAATTATAGCAGATCCTATCTTCTTTCCTTGATGAGGGAAGTCGGAAGATAAAAGGAAAACGGCCGGACAGAAACGACCGTTATTTGTCCTTTGTCTTCGTTCGAATGGCTGCTTTATTGTCGCGTCGTTTATCGAGATTACACTCTTTGTACTTGCACCTGGAACTAACCAGTCTTCCCGGTCCTCGCCAGTTTTGGATCTTAACGAAAAGGGATAAATTTGCACCTGAAAACTTTAGTGTGATTATTTTTTTATTTTCTTTCATCTCTTGATTGTTTGAGATTTACTCGCCAACGAACTTAGATTTAATGGCATCAATTTATTTGCACAATATATTAATCGACTAATCAGTTATCCTTGTTCCTAGTCCCATGTTTATGTGTCGTTGTCTATACATAAATTCGTAAACATAAAGTACGTAGCAAGATTTTGAACGAGAGACTCGTATATTCTGAGCGTCACCTTTACCTCGAGGGTCCAGAATACACTAAGCGGTGATGTTGCTATTTAAAGTGAAATAGACTCTAGAACGCAGATTAGCTCCGCACAACGAGGTCATGAACTCTATTACGCCTGGGAGCTTTAATCTTGAAGTGACTGCCCTCAAAACAGAGCGAAAATTCTAAACCCTTCTCCGTTTTTTCTCGGTTTCTCTTCATCTAGGTAAAAGGAAACTTTCTTGCTTTATGAATGTTCTAATCTAAATTTAAAAAGATAAAAGTTCTCGGGAAAATTGCGGTTTCCAAGGCAGAATGAAAGAGCCGAAGTCTTGTTCATAATTAATGATTCCGCCATTAGGCGAACTCGGCCTCTCTCTCTCTCTCTCTCTCTCTCTCTCTCTCTCTCCTCCTTCCTCCTCCTCCTCCTCCTCCTCCTCCGCCGCCGCTATATGCCACCTTCTCAGCCAATATTCCTCGGCCCCTCAAGATGTGTCACCGTGGGAGCACATCAGATATCACATTTTCCTCCAGTTTTCATCTCGTTTGGGTTACGAGATGTGATGAGACAACGTTCAAAGCCTTCCTCTCAAAGTTAATTATTTGGCATTTGCATTAAAGGAAGAGTTGTGCAATACGTGCTTGGGCAAAAATCTAACAATTCGCTTTTATTTTAAGGTTTCTAGTATACGAGATTGAGTCAGAATCTCTCCGTTTTATAGGCAGAATTATTACTGACAACATAACTCTGAAAAATAACTTTAATGTTATAAAAACTTATTAATCTTTAAACACTCTCTGAATATCAATTTGTTTTGAAGACGAAAGAATAAACTAAAAATGCAATATGTAGTTTTAATCAGGATCAAGAAAACTGCATGACATTCTTTTTCAGGGAAGCATTGGGAGGTTTCCCTATGGGGTATCAACGATAAAATTGGAATAATTTCCGTTTAAAATAAGTTATTCAGTACAGCACAAGTTAAGATTTGATAAGTGAAGCCTGTGATAATTTTATCGACTTAGAGTTTTAAATGCCCCTAATGAGCAGCATTTGAGTGTTACCTAATTGAATCAGGCTGATGTGGAAGGAATGCTTCAAGTTGAGGTTACACCATTTGCAAGGTTATTAGGAAGTGAAAGACGATAAGACAGCGAGAAGAATAAATGTGGATATATTTAAAATGGGTAACAGTTAACAACAGAACCTAAATTGAAATGCACAATAATGTTAATATCCTTCTCTCTTAGTGAACAAAACTATTGTGTATAAAAATAGGTTCTGGTATAAGAATATCCAGGTTACGAAAACAATGAGGACTACTGATGAGTGCTTTTCTTCCCTCCCTGGGATAACTATATATACACAAAAGAGAGAGAAATCCATTTACGTAATGCATTAAATTACCCTAAATGCTTTGTGACATAAATGCTCTTAATGAATACGTGCATAGAATTATACTCTCTCTCTCTCTCTCTCTCTCTCTCTCTCTCTCTCTCTCTCTCTCTCTCTCTCTCTCTCCTTTTCTTTGACCCTGGTACCCAGGTAACGCTACCTTTTGTTATTATTTCGTATGATATACATGATACTACGGAAGTTGAGGTGATTTAATGTCATTTTTTGTGTCCTTGATTGTTCATACTCGAAATGTTGACAGAAGGACTGAAGTTAATGTATGGATGTCTGAATGAACCACTTGGGTTCCATTCCCCCCTGGGAATATGCCATTCAAGGAAATTTTGATGTTGTTATTGTGGCCTTCGTACTTTTATTTATTTCTATTGCTTCACTTTTTATTGAAGGCGTTCATTATCTCTTATATTTTACGAATATATATATATATATATATATATATATATATATATATATATATATGTATGTATGTATATATGTATATGTATACATACGTACATATATATACATATAATAGTTTTTTTTTTTTACTGTAAAACCAAACTTTCTTAAATCAAATGTAATTTACACATCTTGGGATTTATCAATACGATGAGAAGGAGACTATTAAGCAATAATATTTGTTTATTCATAACTTTGAAAACTAACAGGAATCCACAAAGTTCTGTACAGTTTTGTAGTTAGCCATACTTTTTAACACTATGTGATGACATATAGTCATAAAGATTAAACAAGCCAGCTGGACGAGTGAAGTGAAAAGCAAACCTAAATGTAGTACAGCAGAACATAGCGTTTCAAAACCTAAGTCTAGAACAGCGGAATATAGTGTTTCAAAACCTAAGTCTAGTACAGCACAATAAAGTGTTTCAAAACCCAAGTCTAGTACAGCAGAATACAGTGTTCCGTTGACAGGCATTTCTATGTAAATATATGCTTAATATACTGTTTTGTTTGGAAGGTTGACTTTCTAGACAGTGGCCCCTGTAGGCTTGTTCTATATGCATATGGGTTTATCTTGTAATTAATAATCTTAATAATAATTTAGCATCAGAAGACAGACAGCGTGACGCACCTCATGCCCTTATTATTTTATGCGAGGTCTGAAGGACAGTCAGAATTTATGGACGAGGAAAAAATGCCTTGTTCCAAATTTTTAAGCGAGTGGGGTTACAGAAGCGATTGAGAAAAGCAGTTGAGAGAGAATTCCAAAATTTAGTTTTATTCACCTGAATTGGACGTTGTGATAAGTGTTGTTATTACTCTTGCTATCAGTATTAGTAGTAGTAGTAGTAGTATTTATTTATTTATTTACTTAACTATTCTTGGAGTAAAATGCTTGAAGCCTCCCCATGGCTAACTTATATAGACTGCTAAATGAACGCTCACCTATGAACATAATTATTATGCTAAACTATCAATCACTACTTTACTTGTGGATAGAGGCGACAGCAGTGTATCTTATTTTCAAACGAACTAACTTTCACAATAGCGCATGTTAACCTCTCGAAAATAGCGTTTTCTTGAAGTAAATCATGAAGCACCAACTCGAGCAAGACTGTCACGTGTCCCTCTCGGGTTTTGGCGCAAGTTATGATTCACAGAAATATCAATCAGAATGTAAAGCGGCTGGTGTTTGCCAAAGGTGATTTACTGATTGGTGATGGGGACGAATTTATGTGCGTTTGTTTGCTTGGTGATTTATACTTTATTCTATTCGCTGGGCATGTCTCTTTTATAATATGGCCATTGCTGTCTGTGGAATATTTCTTTGAGCTGGAATGCTCTTTTAGGATTATATCACAGCGTTTACACACACACACACACACACACACACACACACACACACACACATATATATTAATATAATAGTACATATAATATATATATATATTAAATATATATTTATATATATATATTTATATAATATATAATATTTAAATAATATAATTTAATATAATATACAGTATATATATATATATATACATTATATATATATATATATATAAATTTATATATATATATAGATTTATATATATATATAATAATTTATTTATGATACTTTATAGTTATATATCTATATATATGATATATTTATATATATATATATATATATATATATATATAGTATATTATATATATATATATATATATATATATATGATGAAGCCCTGCTAACATCTCTCACTCTCTCGCGATCTGTTTTCATTCATAATCTCCTGTCAGGGAGAGAATTACCAAATGCAGATGGGAGAAATCTTATTGTTTGATAGTCCGATTATTCGTTAGCTAACTGGTGTAGAGCGCCAGTCCTAATCTGCGAAATCGTGATATATCTATTGAGATTACGCTTCATAACTGCATCGTGGATACATCGTCTAATGAGCTGATTACTGAGGAAGCGTCCACGCAGAAGGTGATAAGGCTATTATTGCGATATTTCCGGGGGAACGCGGTCATCAGTCTGCTATAATTGAGAGTGTATTTGGTATATACAATGTATGTTTTATTCTTACACCAAATTAGAAGGGTTAAATTTCGATTTGTCTAATAACTCTACGCAGCGTGATTTTTCTTCTTCTTTTCTTCTTCTTCTTCCTTCTTCTTCTTCTTCTTATTCTTCTTCTTCTTTTAATCTAATTTATTCACTCCGTCTCTTTGAACAGAAATCACAGCCGACGTATTAGTATACAGTTTCATCGAAAATTTGATATTCATTTCTCTTTGCTACTGGCATATATATATATTATATATATATATATATATATATATATATATATATATATATATATGTGGGTGTGTATATATATATGTATATATATATATATATGTGTGTGTGTGTGTGTGTGTGTGTTTGTATATATATATATATATATATATATAGTATCTAATACACACAGGGTGGGCCAAAAGTAGCCTCACAGTTAAAACAGAATAAAAAATAATTTATTAAACGCATAAAATTTTTCAGACATGAATAAGTGGCATATTTAAGAATGAGTGACATGAAAAGGATAAAAATAAGTAGCATGTATTAATGGCACAGTATTAATTTTCTATTGAAGAGTACTTTGAATGAAAAACAGTTCATGAAGTAACTGTGAGGCTACTTTTGGCCCACCCTGTATATATATATATATATATATATATATATATATATATATATATATATATATATATATATATATATATATATATATATATATATATATCAAACATTGATACCGTTTGTGATGGAATTTGTTCTTCACAGCTCGGATCTCTCTCTCTCTCTCTCTCTCTCTCTCTCTCTCTTTACATTTTTGAAGTGATATATAATATATAGATTTTTTACATTTTTATCCATTCATGTGAATAATTTGATCGGTGTAAGTATGAACATATTTGTGAAACATATAAGTTTGAGTGAATTTTTATACAAATTATAAACGGATTTTCATATTCTTTGGAAGCTTGAATTTGAAGTCAGTGGCCCCTGTGGGCTTGTTCCATTTGAAGAGGTTTCATCTTCTGAATAGTTTAACCCAAATTCATAGTGTTGATGATCACTGTTTTGACGCCACTATAAGTAAATAAAACAATCTCAACAACGCCGCCAGTGAAATCTTGTAGGCAGTGTGTATAGTAACCACTTACGTGGCTATATAAACACACTCTCACTGGCCATTCGTAGGATACAGGTCCTGTGATGTTGGCGTTGTCACAGGCAATCGTATTCACGGATAATTTCTGACTCCAGTATACCCAAGAGTCTGATGAGATGCTAGATATTTGAGTACGACAACGTGATCCGAATTAATCTTACTATAGTTAACGTGACAAGGCTCATTAAGTATGTCATGTAAATACCCAAAATGCCCCCTTAACTTTGCGAGTTATTCCCACTTTTTCGAGCCTTAGATCCGTATGTAAGAATATGAAGTGTTTCTGTGAACCATACCACGAAAAGCTACCGGCACTGACGACCGTATAGTAGAATTTTATTATAGGGAAACGGATCTGTATTATTAAAAGAATATGGAGGGGATACGACCAACGGAACGTAACGTTATCAGTCATTCGAGATGAGTTAGGTACCGGTCGATTAAAAAAGGACGTATTAGAATTCTGGAGTGTCAGCAGGCAGAGTAAACAAACCTTGACGTCCACGAGCCTCAGTTGCATCAAGGACTTTTTGCAAGCACTCAAAAATGATTGGGTTTATCAACGTTTAATTTCTTTCTTCGCTTCGTGATGAACCTTGTGATTTTATGTTTAATTTTATTCGAAAGATAATGAAAAGAGAAGCCATATTTAGACAAGAGTATGATTATAGAATCTGACAATACAAAAGTAGTGGAAACAAGTATCGAGTCTCAATGTATTCCTTGAGGAAACTACGTCAATTTCTTTGGAGGGCAGTCCAATTTTCTTTATTCAAACGGCGAAATTCAAGATTTCCATTTTTTTTATCAGTTACCAGTCACTCACAAAGCTGAAAGTTGACTAGATTATTAATTCCGTTATCTCTCTCTCTCTCTCTCTCTCTCTCTCTCTCTCTCTCTCTCTCTCTCTCTCTCTCTCTCTCTCTCTCTTATTAAACCTGAAAGTCTTACTTGGTTGTGTTTATTAGATTTTCCCGTTATCATATTGATAAGCAATTAGTATATTTTATTCTGAGCAACCACCTCGAGATAAGAAAGTTTCAAGAAGCTTCATCATCTGGGGTAGACATCATTTATTACTTTGCCATTTCATTTTTTCCTTTATACTTAGCCAAATCCTGCAGTAATATCATGGAAAAGTTGTACATTCTTTCCTTCAAAATTGATCGTTGAACCAACTTCTATAGAGAATTATCAGAACTGCAAAAATAAATTTTATTCCCGTATCAAAGCTTACTAATATCCATAATTTTTTTAAAACTTTTATCTGAAATGGCCTGGGAGGAAAAAGTCCTTTTTTTTCCACTTGAGGAAAGTCATCAGATTCTTTTTCGCGAATCCTCAACATACATTGAAGGTCCTTTGACCTTTCGATGACAACGCCCATTATGGAATTCCCACTCGGCTTCAAATTGCCACGTCGTCAAATTCTTCCGCTATAGCGAATCAGAGGTACTACTCTCATCCCTCAGTGTGAGATGGGTTGGAATAAAAATCGTGTCGTTTTGAGGAATGTCATTCTTATTTTCTTTTTTCTGCTCTTTTATTTATTATTTTACAGTATTATTTCTTCTTTTACTAGGCAGTCTTCGACATTTTATGACCGTCATCTGAAGAGATGTTATTCTTTAATTCTGTTCATGATTCCTTTTGTATTATTTTACATTTCCCCCTTTTTTCTCCCTTCACAAGCATTCTATATACTCTTCGACTTTTTAATTCCCATATTATGTAAATAAGTTGGTCTCTTCCATTAGCAACATTTCTTTGCTTTGTATACGGCGACGTTAGTCATTTTAGCTTTGAAAGTTCGCGAATTTGTGATGCATGGCGTTGGTTCTAGTGTCTTGGATATTTTTAGACGAGAGCTTTTCTAAGACGGTGTTTTTATTCTGACATAAATTAATGATTTTATCACATATATTTCCTCCGTCGATGGACAGCAGCTGTTGTAACACTGATCCGTAATATATAACCAGTCAATCAATCGGTCTTAACCCTTTCGTCCTCCCTTTATCTAAATTCCTTCTTCGTTTTTTTTTTTTTTTTTTTTTTTTTTTTTTTTTTTTTTTTTTTGCTAATAACTCTCTCCCCACCCCGCTCTTCCGGAAGGGTTAGGCACTCACCCCTCACCCTTTGTCACTGGCGTAACACCAGCTGTCAGAATTGATATCTAGACCGCCATATAAATCATCTCTCTCTCTCTCTATATATATCTCTCTCTCTCTCTCTTGTTCAATGAGTTTTAAATATTGAAGACTCGAGTCAATCGCCCTCCTAATGTCTCCAGTTCGTGGAAAGTGACCAACATAATCATAAGTTTGATTTAGTGAATGAGTAGGAGAGGGGTTCTCTTGAAACTATGGAAACTTATGAAAGTAATCAAAAGTGAATAAGTAAACGAGAGAGAGAGAGAGAGAGAGAGAGAGAGAGAGAGAGAGAGAGAGGGAGTCAGTAATGCATGCATAGTAGCCGTTTTATAGTGCAATCTCGGAGTCCCGTAAAACCTTTTACTTCCATAATTAGAATTTCCAATGGATGCGTTAATGACAGTTCGGCTACAGAGATGGGGCCAAAGAGGTAGGAGTTGGGAAAAGGATTTTCCGGACAGTTTGATTCAGAGTAAATAAAAGCCTTTGTCTTAGTTCCGGTACATTTATTTATTTATTATTATTTTTATGTGTGTGTGGGTGGGGGAAGGTATAAAAAGTCTCTCCTTAGAAAATTTTTCATGACTTACTATTCCTTTGCATCCTTCTCTTTAGCCTTTGTCTCTTTCCACTCGGAGACAACAGTCCTGTATCTCTTCTGGAGTAGGGGGTGGAGGGGCAGACGATGATGATGTGTGTGTGTGTGTCAATATATTAGAGTAGACACACTGATAATGATTATACGAAGACTTCTGCATTTTTTTTTTTTTTTTTTTTTTTTTTTACAAATGTTCATTAAGACGCTGTCTGTGGCACCCAGTTTGAGAGTCACTGATCTAAAGGATGAACAGAGCTATGATTTTAGACCTAGATAGCGAAATAGTTTTCAGGCAGTGAATGTCGAAGCCTTTTCTTAAAGGGGAGAGATGGCCGGCATTATCTCCATTCTTCCGAGTTTATATCGAGGAATGTTTAGCCATAAGAACCTTCAAAAATATGTCAGTTCATCGTTTCAGTTGGTAAACTTTGCTGAAAGATTCTGCTATTGGCCATTTCTTGTACGGGATTAATTTGATTTTCATGTCAATTTGAAGCATGCGGTTCTCTGATGTTCTTTAAATACAATGGCGTCTGGAATAAGAACGATTTTTAGAGGCACAGGAAGGGAATTGGGAGATTTCCGTCGTTTATTTTAGTAATAGATAGCAAGATCTACTTACTCTCATGTGTGGTCTTTATAATCCGTCAGTGCTCTTGTCATAACAGAACAAATTAGCATTTTCAAGATTCATTTTATCAGCTCGACGACATCCCAGTTTCCAGCTCTCTCGAAAATTATCGTCTTTTGGAAAACTGAAATACTTGATGTTTGAACTTTTGTTTCCATTCTTGTATTAGAACATCCAAAAACTGGATAGCTGTTGGTCATTTTGGTAGGAAAAGCAACTTAAAAATGAAAAGAAAACAGTATCCCTGGACAATTTTAGCAGGTGGATCTTGGACACGAGTACGTAGTCCGTGAGTATTGTTTACTGAATTATTGTATGGCTACAAGCTTTGATATGGTTTGGCTGACGTCACTGATCGCAACCTTTAAATTATAATCTGCGCGCCGGCCGACTTTTCTCTATAGACTTTGATGGATAGCGTCATTTCCACGGTGCATTGTAGTTATGAAGAGTGCAACCTTTACACATTTATCCATCGGATATTAGTATTTAATTTTTGAGCTAATAACAAAGCGTAAAAATCATACATGTCTTATATTGTGTCAAGATTTACTGATCGTTTTTCAGTAAGTGACATTAGCCCTTTATCTTGTGCTTAGATTACAGCTGCTCATTTCCAAATAATATGTAAGAACTCTATTGTCAATATGTTCCAAGTTGTTGTTTCAGAGAAGGCTATTAAAACTTGTTAGGTTAATGTCATTATTTTTTTCTCTCTTATTTGCATATGACTTCATTGTTAATGAGTTCTTCTTCGTTTTTTCGGGAAAGGAAATAGAAAAGTCAAGATTTTTGTCTCGAGCACAATTTGTCAAAGGGAAATCTTTCGAAGGTGACGAATGAGTAATTTGCGCTTTTTTCACCTCATGCCAAAAAATAGTCATTTCGTTTCTCGCTTCCTCGGCGAAAAAGTTATTTTGATTTCTCTGTTTGCAACACGATAGCTCTTCATTCCTAAAGCGTAGGATGATGCAGAGTGTTTGAAGGATATAAAAAAAGTCTTGGATTTTGCGTTGCAAAGTTTTTCTTCGATTTCGAAACTAGAATTTCCGCACCTTTGTAACCAGTATGTACTAGTTTGATTTTTTTATTCCACCACCCCTCTACGAGTTCTTTAATGTTAGGAGTGTATCCTGACTATCAGTTGATTTCCTGTGTTTGAATTCTTTCTGGATTTCCTCACTCTTATCCGTAAGTGTTGAAGTATTTTTTGTCTTTTCTTTACTTCTGTGCGTAATATGATTATTAAGTCATCTTATGTGCATCTGCCTTACCCTGACTCAGTTTACTCTTAGCTGAATTAAATAAATAGCTTTTCAATCGACAAAAATATTAATATGTGGTTCTACTTCCAAATGTCTCTTTTTGCTGATATTTATCCTGCAGACAAATCGTTTACTTCAAATATGAATGTCATTCGACATGCTAAAATATTCAGTGCTACGTAGCTTTAGGTGGAAAGGTCAGTGCGTTCTAGAATTCATACAGATCAATTAACCATTGAAGTATGAATAACTTATTCACAGCTCCCTAACAGCAGCAAATGCTTGTACTATTCATGTGATGGATCTGCCCCCTGACAGTTCCGCTTAACTCCAAGAGGTAAACCTCACTACCTTGAAACGGATAATTTGCAACAGGACAATGTATATACATTGTCGTGCAATGATTTGACGTTTCTCACTTTCTCTTATACTTCTAACAGTGTCGATATGCCTCTCTGATCATTAATACTTTCTTTATTCGTGTCTTGTCTTAAACCTCATCTTCAGTAGTGTTCAGAAAAATGGGAGCAGAACATTTGAAATAAGTGTGCTCAATTTCATTATAAAGATGATTATACGCCACACGTTTGCTGATAGTAGAAATACCTCGTGCAATGCCTGCTGCTGACCTCCATATATAAAAGGCCTTTCCCATATTGCCTTCAGCCTGATTCTTTTTTTTCTACAACATATAACGCTAAAACAGAAAACAACCATTTACAGCTGGCTGGACATTGGGCCGGACGAGATACGCTTACCTAGCAAATGTGAGAGGACTACTGTTATCTGTAAGTATACCGGAGGCATCATTCAACTGCCACTGCTCTGACGAACATTAGATAAAGTAAAAATATATATATGATCTGTCGAACTTACTTGTTCTCTTTGATTAAAAAAAGACATAGAAGGACAGGCTCTTTTAATGGCAGTGGTCTTTTGTGATTACGAAACTTCTCTTGAACAAAGAGCTGAAAAGTGGGACAGGTTGTTTATCTGGGAAATGAAATGCCAGAGATGCTATTGTCTTACTGAAAAATATGAAAGATAAAACATGAGTATTGAAAAACATCGCCTCCAGTTTTATAAACACCATTATCTAACGCTTTATTATTTTAATTTTCCTAAGATTTCGGAGTCTGTTATTTTCTTGCTAGCGCATTTTGTTTTGTGTGCAAGTGTATCCAGTCCTCTGTGGTAAGGGAAATAATAGGCTTCTTTTCATCCTCTGACTATTTTTAGACGGCATTGCTTCGTTCGGGTGTAGGATTTGGTGCCAAATGTCCTGATTGTATCCTTAAAAAGAGACTATCAGGGAGTTAGAGACACCGCGTTGTATTAACCTGTGTGACGGAAGAAATTAACTGAATATCCATTTTAAACAGTTTTTATTGATAACAAATAAATTAAATAAATATATAAATATGTATATATGTGTATGTATGTGTAATATATATATATATATATATATATATATATATATATATATATATATATATATAACATACATACATGAGAGAGAGAGAGAGAGAGAGAGAGAGAGAGAGAGAGAGAGAGAGAGAGACTGCCTAATATAGTTGGAAATTATCCTAAAAGGATATTTCCAGGTCATTACGCAAAACGTATTTGCCGTGCATATTTCAGAACATCTTTATTGCCCATGTCGCTATTGCCGTGATATTTATAACAGTGTCATACGACCATGACTTGAAACTACAACCGTGAACCAACCAACTCTTTACCAGAGATGTAGGTAAAATCACCATCATGTAAGAGAAAATATAAGGCTTACTGTTACTCCATAAAAAAAAAAAAAAACAATTTGATTGACATTTCGTAAACGATATTCCAGAGAGAGTGATAGACTATAAATGGTTAAGTTTTTCAACTTCTATTTTGTACTTTATTCATAGCAATGGTATGTGTTTTTTTATTTCATTCAGATCGTTGAATAAAATTATATATATATATATATATATATATATATATATATATATATATATATATATATATATATATATATATATCGAATAAAAGTAATATTGGCGGCGTTGCTGCTGACGCAGTGGTATGTGGGAAGTTAGGGTCAGATGATCAAAAGACAGTGCGGGGCATGATCTGAATTGTTTCAATAATATTATATACATAGCAGCATTTACATAGTTTTAGCTATCTTCGCAAGGTTTGACTTGACTGTTGAGTGTATACGTGGGTGAGTGTGTGCATACATACACACATCTATGTATGTATGTATTCACCTCTACTTAAACTATGAATTGCAAATCCCCTTCGATGTATGTTATTCCTAACTTGGTAGAAAACGACATTTGTACCTTGAAGTTTCTGAACTTAAAGAATTACATGGTGTATGCGATATATTATATATATATATATATATATATTATATATGTATGTTATGTATAGTGTGTATATAGTGTATATATATTATATATATATATAAGTATATATATATATATATATAATATAAACAGCATGTTGTGTGTATGTGTGTGTGAAATAACATGTGACAATAAATGTGGTGGAGGCCTAAGTGATAAAAGATTTTTTTGAGTACAAATGCCGTGAAATATGTTAAAACAACAATATGCCTGGAAAATATGTTAAAATAACACGGAAGCTCATGGTATTTTAAATTTTCATCAACAAATAAAATGAACTAAAAGTTTAGATTCCTAAAAATATACTAGAATAGCAACATCAAAGGGGATATGAGATTAAAATGTAACTCTACTAAAACATAAAGGAATCAGAGGAAAAAAATGCTCGAAAATGTAGCTAAAACGAAGGCAAAGCAAAAACGCAGTGTTTGAAATTCAGGTGTGCGAAATTTGCAGCCATTTCCCTATACTGAGACACGGCATAGTGGCGAACAGATGTCTCTTAGTTAAAACTAGACTTTCCCTTACTAACCCACCATTTTCTGCCATAATAGAAGACACTGTTTTAACGAGACCCATCCTGTCACTCTCTAAAGACACAATTGACCAACTGCATATCTAGTTTACGAAGGCCATTAATCATGGTAAAATTCATTTTACTATTTTTTCATTACGAAAAATATTGACAATTTTACTCCCTAATGTAAAACTGAAATTGCATAAGAGAACATTGAAGATATGACTTATTAAGGACTTGTTTCATTTGTTAGAAGTCATTCTCTACAAAATGCTTTGTTGATTAGGTGGTAGTTAATTATTGATAGTAGATGAATGATTACTTATGGTAAGCTTGAGAAATTTCATATTTGGATTTTGGAAAGATATCATTAAGAAAATACGGGTAATTTTTAAAAAATTTTCTTTGGAATTTTAACATTTGGATAGGTATCTAGAAAACATTGTATCCCCGTTCCCTTCCTTTACTTGCAGCAAATGTGCATGGGCAAAGAACGGTTCTTACACGGCCGAGAACCCTGAGAATGTTAAAGGTGAATATAATTCCTAGGTCTGACTTGTCTTCTAAAAGTAAAAATTCTTGTCTCCTCAGTATAATAGATGTTTACTGCTTTGGCATGTATCCATGTGGCTGTATATGGACAACTGTATATGATTATACAATATAAAGATAACTGGATAGGTGTTCATGTATGTATGTGTGAATTCTGTAGATTTCAACTAAATCCAAAAACATATTCAACTTTTCTCCGAGGATCGTGACCGGAATGCCATGAGAAGTATTTCTGGATATAAATATTTTTCTCGATTTCCCTCAAAGAAGCGGGAGAAGTAATCTCCTGTTCTCAGTTTGACAGGTTGAAGAATAACGGCTTTCGAGTCTTGATACACTCTCTCTCTCTCTCTCTCTCTCTCTCTCTCTCTCTCCTCCTGCGATGTAAATAGTATCATATTACGCCTGCTGGCTGGAAGTCCTGGGTTCTATCCCTAAAACCTAATGTACATTTATTAACTGAAAGACTGGTTTACACCAACGCACTTTTGTGGTGCGGTCTGTTACGGCGTAGGACCGCAAGAAACCGCATGAAACCGCACTATAAACACACCAAAAGCGCGCCACCTCGCTGGTGGGGCCAGGCGAAGACCGTTAAAGCCGGGCGACGCCGCCCAGATTTTAAATCATTTCAAATTTCTGCGCGGCGTCTAGCGGGTTGATGAAGTCGCACGAAGCCGTAAGCGGTGTGGCGTGGCCCCGCAACAAAAGAGGTAAGGTAAGAACCCGCACGGTGCCGTGCCACACCGCACCACACCCCACGTGGTGCAATGTGGTTTGACGTAGTACCACCCGCAAGGGAGTGCTATGGCGTGATGTTACGGCGTCGTGCGGTGCCCCTGACTAGACATAGTTATTAACAGGGGAACAATGAAAAATCAGTAACAGACTAAAGACATATTGACCTCAGTAGATAATATATGATATTTGCAGTTGAAAATGTCATGGTATAAACCAAGTCCCAATTTCATTTTACATTCTATACTTTTCCTGTTCATTTCCTTACTCTATGCTTTTCATGTTAATTTTCTTACTTTCTATGCTTTTCATGTACACTTTCTTACCTTCAATGCTTTTCATGTTCATTTTCTTACATTCTATGCTTTTCATGTTCATTTTCTTTCTTTCTGTGCTTTTCATGTTCATTTTCTTACTTTCTATGCTTTACATGTCCATCATTTGCTTCTCATTTGTCTCATTATTATGAATTATGTTATTATTACTCCGCAACAACACCGCAAGCCACCCGCAACACATCGCTACACGGAGTAACAAAGCCGCAAAAGCGCGTGCCCTGGCATAGCAACAACGACCATAACACCGCGCCAACTCCGCAACATTCCAATAGACACCGTAGGAACACGCCGTGAGATGCCCGTAACCCACCGCATAGGTCCGCGCCACGCCCCCCAATAACGGTCATTTTTTCTCCCCACCGTGTCAATTTTGTAACGGTTTCTTGCGGTCCCACCCCGTAACAGCCCGCAACACAAAAGTGCGTGGTTTAGCAAAGGCACACAGTAAGAGGAAGAAAGGAAATGGAAAAGAACAAGTAATAATACAGATGCGGTTGATGAGTGGTCTGTCAAAATATGTTCCATCATTTAGTTGAAAATGGGAGGGCGTTATCTTCACCCCACCCGCAGTGGGATCATTCGCCATTTATTCAGCATCAGATTTTTTCTCTTCCGTGTATTCTCTAGATCATGATAGATTCCTGACACTGATCTCGGAATCACATACCAAGGAACCTCATGCATGTATTAAATTCTGTTCAACGTGTATGCCTGGTCCAAATACGATACTTTTATCTCTCTCTCTCTCTCTCTCTCTCTCTCTCTCTCTCTCTCTCTCTCTCCCGACCTGAAATCCACATAGCAAGGAACGTCATGAATGTGTTAAACTGTTCTGTATAGATAGCAATGAATGATGGTATTTATAGTATACTTACCGTGTCAATATTCAGAACTCTCTCTCTCTCTCTCTCTCTCTCTCTCTCTCTATCCTGATGGTCTCTGAAATAAGATTAATGTAATGACTTCGCTTCGCGGTTTCCTTCAAGGCAATGGGATGTGAGGCCGTTAATCCTGATTTAAACAAACGAGAGAATGGCGGCTGTGGATTAACCGACGCTATATCCATATGCCAAAACCTTTTACAGCTATTCGTAAGGGTGTTTGACACTTCAGTTTATTGCAAATAACCTATATAAATTATCAGTGGTAGGTAGCGTCTTTTAACCGAAACGTAAAGAATTTCTTTTTCTTTTTGTGGGTAAGGCCAGAGTCAAAGTAATAGGGTCTGCTCAACTCGGGAGTGGGGGCGGAGCTAATACTGTGACGTCAGAAGTGTAACATTACCCGTGCTTCTCCACTGAATTACTTAAAGAAGCTTTAGTTTTTATACATTTAATCCCTATCACATGGTTTTTTGATAAAAATCTGTATAAAACCTGTAAAGAGGTCACATGCTTGATGTTTTTTTAATAAAAACCATTCAAAAGTATATAGGGTGCTGCTCAAATCGGCCAGTGGGGGCGGGCTAATACTGTGACGTAAACAAGAGTAACACTCCCGTGTTTCTCCACTGAATTACTTAAAGAACCCTTAGTTTTATACATTTAATCCATATCACGTGGTGTTTTTCATAAAATCTTGATGATAAAATCTGTAGAGGTCACATGTTTGATTTTTTTAATACCCATTCTCTCATTTGGTCACCAAACCTTGTTTTATTGCACAAAATATACCAGTTTGAACACACATAGCTACTCCAGCTTTCTTCATATGTTTATTCTTTACTTATTTATTTACTTACCTATATACTGGTTTGCTGTATTCTCTTCAAGTCCATTTCTTTTAACATGACAACTCTCTCTCTCTCTCTCTCTCTCTCTCTCTCTCTCTTCAGGTAGTAATATTATCAAGATTTTAAATAATTCTTAAGAAATGTATTTTAGTTCTGTCACTGTGTTCATACCTCACTTTGAAAAGCAACTTTTTTTTATGCTGACAGATATGTAGGTTGACGGATGAAGTAATTGCACATTTTTGTGTGCGTAGATAATTTTTTCTGTGCGCGCTTGTGGGTTTGAAAGTAATCGTAATTGTAATGTGCTATATATCATTTAAAAGAGCATTCTTTGTACTTTAACGTAGTATACGGCAACATGCAATAAAAGGAAAATTTATATAATAAAAACGCCATCGCAAAAATAGTTATATGAAAATGTTATCGTAAATATAGTTTCATAAAGATATGGTCCTTTTGTAACTGATGACGTTTCACAAGGGGCGGGGATAGGTTTTAGTACCGCCTCGTGAGCAGACCCTGTATATTTTGACTGA
>NC_061109.1:48515243-48555243 GCF_015104395.2 Macrobrachium nipponense
TTTTATCTTTATTTTCTCGCTTATATAATATTATATATATATTTTATCTATATTTTCTCGCTTATATAATATTATATATATATATATTATATATATTGTTTTTTTTCTACTTTTATTAATACTGAAAGATATTGATAGTGGGTATATATTGTCAAGAAATGGAGAAGCAGGAGAGTGAAACTGCTGAGCATTTTGCCAGAGTAAATCCTTAACATGCCTGGCTTTAGGAATACAAAAGGGTGGTTGTGTTGTGTGATCTGAATGCAATCAAAGTTGACAGAAGAGGCAGGATTAATGGGAGAAACAGAGTTCCTATTGTAAATCTGCATGGAGAGTTTTAGGATTATGTTTGTGAAGGAACTGTATTGTTGAAAATATGCAGTGTCCAAGGAAAATATTGAGGAAGCGACAGATGTAAGGGAAAGATTTTGCGTATTTTGCATTATTCCAGAGTAGAGAGAGATGCAAGTTGATGGATGTAATGGCGAGGAGAGGAGTGAATGGAGGTATACCTAATCATTATTTCCTTGAAGTAAAATTAACATAGATTGTAGCTCAAAGTAGTGAAATTGTGGGACATGAAATGCAATTTAGACAAGTAAATTAAACTTGCACGAAGAGAGCATTTAAGGGAAAAATGGATAAAATATATACCAGGGAGTAAAGACACAGAGTGGTAGGAGTGTATGAATGAGAAGTTTGCAAAATTCCTGTGAGTCGTAGAGTCAGAATCAACAGGGAGTATCATAGATAATAGAAGGGTGGAAGAGGGAATTAAAACATTCGTAGTTAGAGAGGGATGGAGAAGGTAATAAAGAGCTTAAGGGGTGTAATGATGAAAGAAGAATGTTTTGGTAAAAAACTAAACATTTTTCGAGGTGCAGTTGCTTTATGGAGGAGATAGCGTGTAGTTATGGGGGCGGTGTTTGAAAGAGAAAAAGAAAACATGCAACTGAAATTGAGTTGAATGTGAGGAACTACTTTAGGAAGAATATTAATTGGTTCAACATGGAAGGAACTGCAGCAAAGTTAATAAGCAAATGTATCTCAGATGGTAAATTGAAAAAGGGGAGATGCTGTCTGAACAGAATGAAGTCCTCAGTTGATGGAACGAGAGTACTTTGAAGTTTGTTGAAAATCGAAAACAATACTGGAGCAGAACTGAATGACATAAGAAAATGTACAAGAAAGTGACTGTTTAGCCTTTAAGAGATCGAAGAATGGAAGGCTGTCCAGTGCATGTAAGTTATTGCTGGATAGGTGGAAAGGTTCCCAAGGAATGGACCCTATATAGGAATAGTTTTCTTTGTATAAAATTGAGGAAACTAAGAATGTTGGGACTCATAATGATAGGGTCGGAGTATGGTAGGATTTGATTAAGAATATAAAAAAGAGATAAGAGCTGAGAGAGGAAGAATAGTGTTGGTATAGACAAGTAAGAAAGTTTATTGATCAAGAGTTTGTTATGTAGCCAGTTTTCCCAGAGGTTTAGAAATTTATGAGAAAAAGTTGAAATGTCATACCTCGATTTAGAAAAGGCTAGACAGATTTGATTGCTTCTGCAGTGTGCCAGGTGTTGGAAGTTGTATGTTGCAAAAGAGAATCTGTTGGGAGTGATTTATTCAAAGTTTTTCTGGTGGAAGGAAGCGCGTTAGCATGGCTGTTTTGGTATAATAGTTAGAATGAGACAGTAGTTAGTTAGGTCCTTGTGGCTATTGGATAAGGTATAAAATTGTGGGACATGAAATTGTTTTTAGGAGTAAATGCAAATGTGAGGAGATCTATAAGGTTAAGGTGGTGATGAAAACTAGAAAGATGGATCAATGAATCGTAATGTGGATGGTAGAAGAACGGAAGTGGTTTATCCGTATAAGTATTCAGAAATAAATATAATGGATGACGTTTGGATGACAAGAAAGGAGTCACAGAATAAATGAAGCAAAGAATATAGGAGGATGTGTGTGCAAAAGATCATAAAGAGGCCTGGGGTATCAAAGAAAGGTGAGGTGGGAATGCAGGAACTGAAATGTGAATGCATGAAAAGGGTATAACTACCGAGACGAAAATGTTTGCCGAGCACACATAATTTGAGAAAAATTCAAGAGATAAAAGACTAACTTCGGTTTTGTGGAAAAAATGGAAGATAGTTTGGGCTTACTTTAGAAATGTTTGTATATATATATAATATATAAATAAATTAAAAAATATATGTTTGTGTATTTATGTATATGTAAATATATTTGTAATCATGTTTTTGTTCGTATGTATGAGGAAACGTATGTTCGAACATGTAACGTTACTTTCTTGGTATCTAATATCCCTGAAACAGTTCTCAGAATTTCGTGTGTCAATCACAGTCTTGTTCATCACGCAACGGAAATGTCAGTAGCTTTCTGGAAATATAATATACAATTCCTTTTCTTCTACAGAACAGATTTTTTTGTCATCCGTACGTTTTCCCTGTAAGTATTAGTTTTCATTTTGATAATCGTGAACTTTTGCGTTTATTTATTTGCGTATGTTTGCTTTCTTACCAAAGTTTTTCTCTAAAATTGTTATAACATATAGTGTATCTGGTGTAATTAGTTTAACGAGATCTTCGTTTTTATTTATCATATCTTATTTATAATTTTTACAAATTTTAATCGTCCTGACAATTTATCAATTATACTGACTCAGTCATTCATAATAAATGCTGTTTCAGGATGAACTTGGTTTGATCGGGTAGATCAAATGCCTTTAGCATCATTTCCGTCGCCGCTTCTGTCAACAACTACTACCTCGCTGGCCTATACCTCAGAAATCTCAAAGTCAACATTCCCTTTCCCTCTCGACATCTGTCAGAAGTAGCGTCGAATCTTTTTCAATCATTCCTCCATCGGGTAAACATCTCCCCCACCCTCCAAAAAGAAAGAAAGAAAGGAAAAAAAAAACATTCATCACATTATCTCGGCTCCCGCTCCGACGTTGATTCTTGACAATGTAAACAAGGCACTCCCACGATGCTCGTCTATTTTGGCCTCTACCTAACAAGGTCGCTCGAATTTCGCATCCTGTAGCCTTCCACCACCAGGCGACGTGACGTCCCCGTTCAGGCGAAATGGAATATGTTAGCGCACATGACGGCGTCTTGAACTCTGTAACCCCTTGGAGGCAAACTTGACTACGAAGTGAATGTTGCTTTTCAAATATACATTTGCTTTGTTATTATAGAAGATGAGACGAAAGACCGAAATCTGAAAATGTGTTAAAGAAGATGAAAACTTCAGAAATAGAAAATGAAAAGTTACATTCGACTAATTTTGTTAATACAAAGGCAATAGATTTGCATAATTCGGAGATTAAGAAGTCATTATTTATTGAGGCACACTCTAGCTATTTTCCACTTTCAGTTTAGAATTGAAATTCATTTTGGAGTAAAGTACTGTTCAATCTTTATTTCGGTTTTCAATTTTTTCCAGCCACGAAACTGGTCATATATTAAATAATAACGTTCAGAATCCTTCTACATTTCCAGTCGGTTTACCTTCATTTTATAATAACTTGATTAAAATGATTATGGAAATTTTTTGGTTTTTTCACATACAGTATGATATAACTATATATTATATATTTATATATATACTACATATATATATATATATTATATATATATATATATATATATTATATATATATATATATATATTTATGTGTCTGGTGGGAAAGGGACTGTATGTTTATATTAAGGACCATGCAAATGGTTAATATGTTGCCTTAATTCCATGCTATAAGTATGAGATTGATTTTTGCATCAGTAACGCTTACCCTTGTACTTTACAACATACTATAACTTGTAAAGTGTTAATACTTGAAAACAAATTCATTCAAACGCTGGAACCAGCTTTAATTCCCTCAAAGAAAACCGCAAGAGGCAATGTTGTAGAGCAGTTACATTGTTTGCCTGAAATAGAACGTAATACCAAAAAATAACCGAACAATTGCGTATCAGCATCTATCCTCGTATCACAATGATATGCAAAATGCTTGTTTGCGATCATGATTGCGAGGGGAGGCTGATTGCGGTAAGGTTTCGCTTTATTTTCCAGACACTGTCAAGACTTTTGTAATATCCTCAAAATACGACGAAAGATTTCTGCACTCTCTCTCTCTCTCTCTCTCTCTCTCTCTCTCTTACATGTTTGCGGTCACTGATTCCCGGTTCCTCTTTCATTGTGATGATGTATCTTTTGAATTCACATGATTATAAGCGTTACGTAGCTGTTTCTATAGAGAGTAAATTCTATATCGTTTTCATATAGTCCGCATTTATAACGTCGCCTCTGAAAACTACAGATGCTAATCTTAGTTGTCTTATTATTTCTGAGATATTTGCTGAAACCTGATTATTTCAGAATTTCCATTTACGTTTGTAAACTGTATCAAATTGTTAATATGTTTAAGTCTTATAAAATTCTTAGTTATTCTTGAAAACACTAGATATGTCAGAAGAATGTTGGTCTTCTTGTATTCAGGAAATCTTTTGGGATGAGGTTGCTAGCCTCATTCTTTTCTCCACCCTGGTTTCAGTCGGTAACAGTCGTCTAAATACACTTCGGTCAGCTGAGACTGCTTTCCTGCAGAACGTTCGTATTATTATTAGTAATTATTTTTATTATTAATTATTGCTAGGAATATATATTATATATGTATGTATGCATGTATGCATGTATGTATGTATGTATGTATATATATATATATATATATATATATATATATATATATATATATATATATATATATATCTATATTATGTATGTATGGATGTATGCATATATATATATATATATATATATATATATATATATATTATATAGTATATTATTTATGTATATATGGATGTATGTATGTAAGTATATCTATGAATGTGAGCGGGTATATGGGAAGTACAGTTATTAGAGATAAAAATCAGATTTTATCTGGGTTGAGATATGTTCTGCGTGAACTAGGAATTTAATTATTGAGAGAGTGTCTGCCAGCAACGGGTGCTGATTGGCACTCTTGGAAGCTAAGGGTTGCGAAACGTAGAAGCCGCGCGACTCAAAGCTTTGTCGAATAATGGTCCGTCTCCAATAAAACCTGGATGAAAAGAGGAATGACAGGATCAGTGGATAATGAATGGACGAATATTCTTTGGGGACGCAAATCCAGAAGAAGTTCGTTATTAATCTCTCTATGCGATTTCATTTCACACGGCGTCCACAGTTTTACTCCCTCTTGATCTCTGTTTCCTTTCTTGACTCGAAGGATGGATGACCTCTGTCGCAATTGCATTGCGACTCCAGGTGAAATGTTTACTCTCAGAGGCTTTGAAAGCACTTCTTTGTATTTCTCCAAATCCAAGCTAAAACTCATCAAAGTAGTGCTTGGGTTTCCTCATATTATCCCTCTCTTGTTTCTAATTTTTTGCCAGTGTTCTTTTTCCAAGGAAATTTTAAAGTGTTTTTGCCAGACGTTACAATTAGTTGCAGTATGCTCAGTGTATCTCAGAATTTGTCCAACTTATTCCTTGCTCTTTCTCAAAAGTTACCAGCAACATTTTAGCGTTTTCATCCTTTAATTACTTTTTGTCATTAAAATTATATCATCATAACCAAACAAGTATGTATATATATACATATGTGTATGGGTATATATATATATATACTATATATATATATATATATAGTATATATATATATATATATATATATATATACACGTATATACATGCATGCGTACCTGCCCCTTGTACTTTTGCCCACACACACACACGTGTATATATATATATATATATATATATATATATATATATATATATATATATATATATTTTACATGTTAATTCCCTACACGTTTCATGATTCACGATTACTTCATCAGAGGTTCTAGAATTTAGAAAAAAATGACAATAAAAATCATAGAAAAATACACAAAAGCAAAGTCAGAAAGTAAAAGAATGACAATCAACTAAAAAGGAAAATATTACTCAAAGTAAACCGAGGAGCAGAAAAAAACTGAAAAATTAATTAAAACTAATAGAACACATAAAAGACAAGCACAGAAATTTTTAAAGAATTTTTAGAAACACTAAAAGGTCAGAATCCCAATAAAAAGAACAAAAATTATCTAAAGGTACGGTGCCAACCTGAGTATGACGCAATAGAGAAAGTGACATGTGCGAAAGAAAAACAAAACAACATCATTACGACAGGTATAGAGGAACATCCGGAGTCTGAGTGATCAATTTCAGAAGCAGCTGTTTTATCATCGAAGTTCATCAGGTAATGCAGTAATTTTTGTTTTACAAACTTTCTTATGACTTTTTATGTTAGAGTGTTGGAGGTTGAAGATTTTTACCCCCTTTCGAAAACTTACCCACCTATGAGAATCTATTGGCACTTTTAGAAGTCTCCAAGTGGATCCAACATAATCCTCAAGTCACACGAGTACTTATACACCACTCTAGAACTCCTGATGATGTAATCGTGGATTATGAAACATTGGGTATAAACATGTAATGAAAAAGTATACCTGTCTGCACTGTATCGTCATGCCTCTCTTATTTGACTTATAATACTTAAAATTTATCCGTCACAGTGCTGTCAAGACTTACACTGCACAATCCCTTTAGACTGTATTTTCTGCTTCCATGCACACATTCATGGAAACATACATATACTATATATATATATATATATATATATATATATATATATATATATATATATATATATATATATATATATATATATATATATATATATATATATATATATATATATATATATATATATATATATGTATATATATATATATATATATATATATATATATATATATATATATATTTACATACACACAGGGTGGTCCAAAAGTAAGTGGAATAGCTGTGTACATTGTGATGGACAGCAGTTTGATAGTGTATTCTGAAATATCAGAATACACTATCAAATTTGCAAATGTTATTATGGAAAAAAATTAATAGAAATAAGTAATAAAAGCCCTGTATGTCTAATCTATAATAAGAAGAGGCAGGAGCTCAATATATGAGGAAACGTCTAAGTTGAATAGGTATTGAAGAGACGAGAATTGGAAGGCTTAGGAAGAAAGAAGCAACGAAGAGCAGAAAACGCAGAGATACCAACGCGTATTCCATGAATTAATAAAACCAGCGAACGTGACTTGGATGTCAACATTTCATGCAGTGTGAAAGGAGGGAGTTTTCCCGTCAATTTCAGTCAGCTGGTGAAAAGCTGTCAGTTAGACGCCATTACTTTCACCACCTGCTCTGATTTTTTTCTTTTTTTCGGGGGAGAGCGATGTGGAGGATGTGGGGGATGTGATGCAGAATTGGCTGAAAGGATTTTATTGAAGAAAAACTGTTTAACAAAAACAATTTAAGCATTGTTATCCGATAGCTCAATGCTGACAAGTGGAATTAGTACCGTAAAGAAAATTATTTATTCCGATATTTATAGGCAACAAGATTGATGGCTGTTAGGAAATGTTGTGTATCAAACTATAAATTTCTTTATGAGTAATCATATTTACTTTTTGGTTTTTTAGTATGGGCTTTATTGAAGCCCCGAGAATATATGTCAGCTGTAATTGCAACAAAGCGCAGATAGTTTACTTAATTTTGTTCCTGTTCCAGTGCCAGAATAATACCGTCCTATTTGTGATCGCTGTTGTCTGTAATTTCCTTTCAATTTAGCTGTGTTTTACTTTTTTAGCTTTGCCCCAATTACAGTTCACAACAGAAGAGCATCACCTGTAATTGGGACAAAGCTCTTTGATTTAATTAATGTCGTATCTTGAAAGGCTTGCTGTTCATTTATTGGTTCGGTACTTTAAAGAATTAATTCAATTTCTCTCTCTCTCTCTCTCTCTCTCTCTCTCTCTCTCTCTCTCTCTCTCTCTCTCTCTCTCTGTTATCATGATCATCATCGCTTTTCTGTTAAATCAAACTGATGTAAGAAGTAAACCTTCGTTTATTTGGGAATTTGTCGTGAGGGTTTAATCATAATATAATATAGATATTAAGTTAGGAAATAATGAGTGTGTCCCGCAAAGTTTTGGAGAAGTCGTTTACCTATCCTCCTATTGAGGTAATTTAATCGTATATTACTGATAGCTAAGGATTCAAAATGAAGTCCAGCGTCCGAGATTCAAGATGTAAGAAGTCTTTGTTTATGGGGAGGTGGGGCGTCCTGTTTATGCGGGATCCTGTCATGGGCGCCTAATTATGCACGGGTTCTGATGCAGTCTTCGAAATGGTGCTTTGTCCCCCAGAGTATTTATGCTTCATGTTGTTACGGCTTGATTATTGCATATGCTGTTGAGGCTTTATGTGAAATGATCTCCATTGTCTTAGAAAATTTGGTCGTTTATGCTCAGAATCGTTGAAGTTTCTTGTAAATGAGTGGTGATGAAGGCATTGACGAGGACAATAGTAGATAATGAGGGGGATGACTCTGAGTCTCTTATGCTTTGGTGGGAAATTAATGAGATTTGTAACTACTTTCAAGATGAATGTAAGGATCTGCGAAATAAAGAATATAAAGGAGTCTGATACTGACATAATGGATTAAAAATGCATTAAGAAATAAGAGATTAGTAAAAAAAAAGAAAAAAAAGATAATTAAGTATAGTCTTATAGGACCTGCCTCTGAAAAGAAGGCACGAACAAAATCCAGGAAACTTAAGAAAGAAAATTCAGCTTTTCCGACAGGAAGGAAGAATTTGGCCCACTACGCACAAACATGTATCTTTCATTCCAGGGATATAGAACCTCCCCTTTTCAAGGTTCTCTCCCATCAAGGGTCACCTCTCTCTCTCTCTCTCTCTCTCTCTCTCTCTCTCTCTCTCTCTCTCTCTCTCTCAGACATGGTCGTATGTGGTTCTCTAAAGTTGAACTCTAGTCTAGAAAACTGGAGGGGAAACGCCTCTCGTATACTCGTATGTATCTCCTGTCTTGTATATGTATCCATGTATCTGCATGCATATCCATAGTATTTCCTCTAGGAAACGACGTCTCCTGACGTCTTGAATTCTGAACGCGGTCATTATCGTAATCTTCATCACTTGGAGTTTTTTATAGAGATGAGGCCAAAGGGTGCAATGGTTTCCAGACTCTACTGAGGAGGAATATATGCGGCCCCAGAGTTTTTTTTTTTTTTTTTCTTGGACACAAACAAAATATTCGCAGGGGATGCTTGATTTGGTTTGCTGATGTTGGTTTTGCCTTATGGGATTGCCACCCCACTTATTCAATGCACTGAGAGAGGAAGAGGGAGATATGATATCTCTGTGGGAGGGAATAGAAAAGAATCAAATACAATTCATTGTATAATGAAACGAACAGAATATTTGTGAAGGGTTTCACCACCGTCACGTAATGACATTTAAAAGCTAATTCTTTTGAAAATTCCTGAAGGAGATGCAAGAAAGAAAGGATCAGAGTCGTGCGCTGAATGGAAATCAGATAATATGGTGACCAGAATCCCCTCCAACAACAAGTGAAAATGAAATATCATTCGGTCCTGAGAGCAATCCTTTTGTGATCCCCTTGAAAAAGTGTGTGTGTGTGTGTGTGTGTGTGTGTTTCAGCCATAAACTGAGCGGAAATTTTATTTATAAAATTACTGAATACAATGGTTCAGTTCATTTAGTGGTGGAACATAAGCATGGTGTGTATATATATATATATATATATATATATATATATATATATATATATATATATCTGTGTGTGTATATATACATACATATTATATATATATAGATATATAATATATATATATATATCTGTGTGTATATATATCATATATATATATATATATATTTATATATATATATATATATATATATTTATATATATATATATATCTTTGTCAATCTTTTCCTTCCCTCCTACTTCACAATGAGTTGAAACCTATCGTAGCTTAGCAGTAACTTTTCTTATCTTGATTTTTATTTGAAGGTCTGTACTACACCTATTTTACTTCAGCTTCATTGTTAATTGCTTCTTTTTCTTTTGTCTCATCCATATAAACTTTTTAAACACAACTCTTAAGAGTTAGTTAACTTTTTGACACAATAGTGTGCCTTCTAGTGAGACTTGGAGATTATAACCTGCAGGCCCAACATTTTAAAGTAACTTGGCGCACTTCACATGTTAAAATTCTTTGGGTTTCTCAATTCATGTATTCCTTTTTCAAATTTAACATCTGATATCAGTTAATAAAGGTCCAATTATGTTATCTTTTACTTGAATCCTTTCAACTTCTGTTTTCCAACGAAAGGAGAATTAAGCTATATCTGACTTTCTTGCTTTCCTTAGCAGTGATTCAGGGTTCGGACCGAGTGGTTGTTTCCAGTTGATAATATCTTTCCATTGAGTATAGGGTTAGTTAGAATACCTTAGATGGGATGTTTCATGAATGATTTCTCATAACGATTGTATTACAGGATGAGAAAAGTAAAACTTCGTCCAACTGCTCTACCGTTCATACACAGAGAGAGAGAGAGAGAGAGAGAGAGAGAGAGAGGAGAGAACAGAAGTTCGGGTTAAGACAGATTTCCTGAGGTTTTAACTTATTCAAAACATCACACTGAATCACATCGGAAACTGTGAGCACAGAATGGAAACATTTACAGAGCACTGGTTTATGTGATACGTCAGTTGTTTTGTAATGAAATTTGTAATCAAATTTCAAATTCGATTCCTATCTGGCTGCGCGAAAGTATGCACAGGCAGCAAAAAATCTGCAAGCAAACCAGCTATTGTTAGTGTTGTCTGGTGATGTACAGGGTGTCCATAAAGTCCCAGTGCCATTATAAGTATTTATTGCTCAGAAACCTTACAACTTAGAGTAATGCAGTTTTGTGTAGAATGTTCTACATTTCCTCAAGTTTACATTCAGAGCACTTGATTCTACATAAAACTTCATTGCTCTATGTTTTATGGTTTCTGAGAAATAAATACTTTTAATGGTACTGGGACTTTATGGACACCCTGTACTTTATTGTCATCTGTTGGCAGTCTATGAAGTTTTTCCATAATTGGTTTCTTTGGTTCACATAACCTTCCATTTATCAAGAGATGGTTTATATCCTACGCCAGGATTAGTCCTTATTCCTCTACTTCTTATTTAATTTTCCACTCAAAACTGGGCTACATACAGATAATAGTCATCATCCCATCGATTTTCATACGGAAAATAATAAAAAATAGAAATAAATTCCTCCTTGATTTGGTCTCGAGCGACTGGATTCGGAATCTTATGATTCATTTGATAACGACTTTGCAGGAAAAGCGAATTCTCACTTCAGTTGGGATTAACAATGAAAAGTTGTATGGAATAGAAACAACATTATCGGATGAGGAGAATATTACATTATTGTATTAAAGAACTTACTCAATCCGTAAGTTGATTTCATCTGGAAAATATATTTATATATTACTCAGATAAAATCAGACGCTATATTTATGGAAACGTTTGAAAGGAATTTTTAAAGAAAATTCTTGGTCTTTATGACTTTTATGGAGAAACAAGATCGGAAAATTAATGATGACTCACTCTATTGTTAAGCTTACCCGATTAAAGTTAAGCATTGAATTTACAGTTTATCTTCGCTGACATAGAAAAACGGAAAGTGTAAATATTGAGATATATACTTATTGTGAATTCCTTGCAGATCTTTACCCAGATCACAGCAGTTTGGTTTTCAGAAGACGACAGACTTCGATAATTTATCACCATTGAGCGGCATTGACCGTCAAACTATGATGCAAATCTTTATTGTAAACAATGGAAAATTGTGCTTCTTTATCCTTTATGTTGGGGCGGGTATTCATTTATCTCATTTTCTCGTAGATTTTTGAAGAGATTTCATTGACGTTCAGTCTGCTTCGTTTCTAGAGGAAGAAACTCTCTCGAGATTTTGGCAGTTGGATGAAATACGCTGATATCGAAAACCGATATATTCGTGAGAATAGCTGGTGTATTGAGGCAAGACGATGATCTAAACCAAAGCAATGTTCTTAAGAGTTCTATCGTTGTGTACCTAAATGTTCAGTGGCACTTTATGCGAGACGGTTTGGCAATATAACATTGTTTGAGAGTGATCACTGATGTATTCTCATCCTCTCTCATCCTATATTCTCCCACATTCAATAAGAATAAAGTGATCTCTCTTGAATGAGAGAATACATGGGATCTTTCGGTTCGTATCTCCTGATTCGCATGAGTCGTATGAAGCAATATAAAAAAATGTTAGTATTCATGGGTAACTTTTATTACAGCCACCTTCCTTTATGCCTATATAGGTGATGGTATATCCATATAATTGGGCCTTTACATCTAACATTACCGTGACCTTCCCTATATTATTACAGGTCTCGGCATGGCATCTAATTGAATGACGTTCGAAGCCCATATTGCACGACATTAACTGCTATGAACATTGCAACAGATGTTGCAATTCTCGAGACAACCTCAGAAAATCGCGACTCTCATCAAGTATCCGTAGAGGGTTTGGTGCAATGTAGGCAGGCATGACAAAAACTGGTTTTTTCTTGTTTTAATAATATCAAGTTGAGTTTTGCTATATTTGTGCGTACGTATTTGTCGCGTATTATTTTACTGTCATAGTGTGAATACATACATAATTTATACATACATACATACATACTACATACATACATACATACACATACACACACACACACACACACATATATATATATATATATATATATATATATATATATATATATATATATATATATATATATATATATATATATATATAGTGGAGAAAAGATGATCAGCAGTAAACTTGGAAAGTCATACGAAAACATCTAGTGATAATATTAAGTTCCTCTCTCGTTATGCATAGATACATACATATATATGTATGCATGTATGTATGTATATTTGTATGTATAACGAGAGAGGAACTGAATATTATTACTGTTATTGTGGCTTGTAACCCTGCCACATACGTCCACGTGATGAATGGAACGAAGGGTGAAGAAATGAAAACTGTGGGTTCTTAAAAATTCCATATATTGACAGCTACAGCGATGTGAAGAGGGAAGGAAGTTTCATGCTTCATGCCTTAGTGGCTACAGGGCAGGAACTGATTAATGCATCCTATTATCGTATATATGGCGGGAAATAATAGCGGTGTTACCGCATATAACTGCAATGTTGCCACGATGCGTAATTAAACAAGTGGTCTTACAATAAGTGGTCTAAATGGTAAAAGGATAAATGCAAAGTAAATGATAAGGTGAATATAACTCTGTAAATTAATAATATGCATGTATGCATGTAATCTGTATGCAATCGTAATGGTATTTGATATCTATGCAATTCACTAGATTTTTTCGCATAACTTTCCAATTTTATTGTTTATCATCTTTTCTCTTTTGCTATCTATATTCCCAAGCCGACGATTTTTCCTTGGCTATAAAAGTTCATAAAGAATCCATTAATTTTATTCCATGGTTTGATATAAGGGAATCAGGTCAACATCACCAATCCTTCATATTCAGCCCCAAAATGTAGGTGGGAGATGCCCTAAGCCCTAAGCTATTATTTCTTCGGTTGTATTTAATCGAAATTCATAAAAAATTAAGTTGCTTGACTTTCCAATTTATCTATTGCATATCACATAGTTTTGAAAGTTATTTGTGCATCCTTTTTTTTGCAAGAGGTTCACCGAAAACTGAGTTGCCACTTGATCTGTTGCGGTTTAAAGTTTTTTTTTTTTTTTTTAGCCGAGTTTAGAAAGATAGTGACGAGTGGTATCTCTTTCAACCTTTTTACTTTAGTCAGTTTCGTCTGAAATGGAAATTGTCCGTTGATTAGGCCTTAGGGCACCATTTTCGATAATGGTACCCTATTTCATGTCTTTTCTTTTGCAAGAGTTTTGTTAATTACGTCTTTTGACTTGCTTAGTTTAGTAGAAAAAATGGGAGTGACCGCTTTTTATATGTACATTTATTTATATATACATGCAATATATATATATATATATATATATATATATATATATATATCATACATATATATCTATATATATATATATATATATATATATATATATATATATATATATATATAATATATATATATATATATATATATATATTATATATATATACGTGTGTATATATATATAATATAATATATACTATATATATATATATATCTATATATATATATATATATAATATATATATATATATATTATCTATCTTTTTGTTTTTCTTGTAGGAAGCCCACTAAAATTCGGAAAAAATTGAAAGTTTTTTATTTAAAGTTTCGGCGAGTACATTTTTATTTCTCTTTCTGAAAGAGGGAGAGAATGTACTCTCCGAAAGCTTAAATAAAATTTTTCCGAATTTTAGTGGGCTTCCTACAACATATTAGAACACGGATACAGTGTTTAACTTTGCTATATATATATATATATATATATATATATATATATATATATATATATATATAATACATTATATATATATATATTCTTATTTTTCATCTATTGTATTTCTTTTAATATAGTTAAACATTTGAGGTGCTCAGTACCCTAATTTCATCTTTCTTTTTGCTGAGTTTCGTCGATCATGAAAATTGCCTGTGGTTTCCATTCGATGCATTTGTTTCGTTGCGTATCGTCCATAATAGGGAATCAGTTCGTCTGAGCTGGATTTATTTATTTTTTTTTTTGTTTAATGGTGTAAGAGGTTTTCATTTTTGTGCGGCAGAAATACCTTGCCTTGGTCATTGTTCCGTGAATTGTTTCCACAACCTTTTCAGATTTTAATCTCGTTTTATTTTTGGGGAAGAGGAAACAAACGTGGGGGAGGAAACTCGCAAGGTCAGAGGTATTAAATGGTAGGTAGTGAAAAAACTGGAAATAGATATTAACTAATTAGAAAGAGAAGAGACAGGAGAAGCAGCGGAGAAGTGCGCAATTACCTTTTTGAAATTAAAGAGGCAAAAAATATTTCGTCCTCCCTTTCTCTTATATATACATATATATATATATATATATATATAAATATATATATATATATATATATATATATGTGTGTGTGTGTGTGTGTGTGTGTGTGTGTGTGTGTGTGTGTACGTATGTATTTTGGTCACTTATACTTGTGTAAGTTTTTCTTATATCCTAATTTCAGGATTCTCAATATAGGCTTTCAAAGAGCATACCCAAGGATACTTTTGATCTATTCTTGGGTGACGAGCCTTCATTGACGGTAGATAATGACAAGGGATTGGTTCCTCGGAGCTTTGTGAGCGCTTTCAGCTTCAGTGGGATTTGGAGGAAGAAGGTCGTTGCCAAATGGGGGACAGAAATAGTTCATGGTCTATCTTTTGTCGTTTTCTCCTTTCATGCGGTTTTTTTTCCAGAGGATATGGATATTGTGAACATAAGTACCGTATTACCCATGTTACTTTACGTTCGTATTGCTAGATATTGGGTTCTGAATTTCTGAAGCTCCGTAGGATATAGTTTCCTAACTACCACCAGGTTATGCAGATAGCTTTCCTCCTGTGGCGTATGAGAGTACATTGGTATTGGTGAATTTTCTTATTTAATTAGATTCTTATGCTAATAAGGAATATGGTAATACGTATTTTTCGACATTAAGCCCTTTAACTATAACAGGGGTTGGCTGGAGAGAAAAGAAGTCATGTTCATTGCTTCATTTATACATGTCATTGCTTACTTGTAGTTGAGCTCCTTTGCAGAGAACTTCCACGCCATATATTTACACAGGAGGCTCATCAGCAGTCCATTAGAACCCCCCAAAAAATGTCATTCATCCATGTCATGCCACCACTCTTAGTCTCCGTAGATATTTGTTATCTTCCTTTCCAAAGCATCCTCCACTCGGTATATCTAGAACTTCCCTGGTCTTCGTCTTCTGCTCCCCTCCTAATAATAAGAATGATTCTCTGATCACGAATGTATTGAAATCTTCTTTCAACATAACCATATAACTTTTGTTAACCTATTACGACGGTCATATCTCCGTATTTGTCAACCCATACAAATCAACCTCTAGCATACAACCAGTTTATCTTTCCATTCATCGTTCTAGCTTCCTCGTGTGTGTTTACCTTGATAAACTATTCTATATTTTCATATATTTTCAACTTTTTTTTCTATTACACACACTTTCAAGCTCTTCAATACTTTCTACAGTGTCCGTTCTGTATCAGCAAACCCACACTCCGTTAACACCTATGGTTTTTCCCTGTTTTCGTACTTCCTCGCAACAATCCATACATCAAGATATTAACCCTTTGCATCACTTCTGAAACTAATGCGTCATCTCGAATCTAACCTCGAAATCACCATGATGCATTGATGCGTAATTTTCTTCAGTTTCAGCTCATTATATTTCTTTTTCTTTAAAGAAAACACCACAATAAATGCAAAGGTTTTAGTCTAAAATGACACCAGAATGACTATCATAGCATAAATCGTAACTTTGTAGAAAGTGAACAAAGCAAAGTTTCACATAACACTGTCTCTGGAACAGCCAGGATTTGCAAAAGCCATTGACCGAAAAGGTGTCTGAACCACTTTTATAACAAAACACCCGATCTCTCGCGTACATATTCTAACTGGCTTCGCTTCCATCATGAATTTTTAATCCTTTTTGACAAATTATCTGCTTTACTATAAATCCTCACCAACCTCCACATTGCATTTAAATTAATTCTGCCGCCGTTTCTTTCTATTTTTTATTTTTATTTATTTATGTATTTTATTTTTATTTTATTTGTTTATTATTTTTTTTTTTCCGGTGAGTCTCTTTCCCTCGAGGTCAGTGTCAACCACTTACATCAGATCAGATGATTTGTTAAGGCTGCAACTGTGGTGGCATATAGGAAGTGCCAGTTTCTTGGTATATAGATATAATGTGTCCAAAAGCAGATGTGTGCTGAGTGAAATGTTGTGGACCCCATGCCCATGGTAGAAGAATGGCTCATGAGCTTCTTCCATCAGACGTCAGTGGCAGCCACACTCCCACTCCTCTAGGAATCTAGGAAATTGAATTAGAGCATCATCGTCGCTCCGTGTTGTGAGGATATTGCTAAAAGGTAAAGTGCTTGGAATTTTGCAACCCTATCGCTTTGTGCTCTTACTTCAAAAAGAAAACAAAAATACACACAAACATTTGAAATCCTCTTCTGACTCCATAGCAAGGGAGGTTTTCAGGTACTTACGCAGTGCTCATGACAAACCAGGAGGTAGCTGCAATGTAAGGTAACCTCATTCTACCCTGTAGCCGATTCTTTGTTACCGAATTCAGTCTCAGATGCTGAAGAGAAAGGTTTTGGGATATTGATTGATGCTGAAGAGAAAGGTTTTGGGATATTGATTGTTTGTACCTATACTGACGTTGGTCTTTTAGAAGAAATTTCTTCAGTAATTTTGTTGTTACCTTACCACCATAATCAGAATTAGGCGTATCGAATTTTTGTCGTTCTTGGTATAAAAACCTGCCTTGGGTGGAGAATTGTTTTTGCCAGTAATACGAGTCACTTTAAATTAAATCGTCTGCGTTAAACAGTTATATGCTACACTAATTAAATGAAAGCAAAGAAAATAAATTGTGAAGACCAATGCTACGAAGACCATTACCTTAGATTCCATTAGAGTCTAAAAGCCTCATAAACAAGCGCATATTCAGTGAACCTCCGCAGTGGCCACGATGTTAATATTCATCACTGTGCATCATCAGTCACTTACATTATATTTAGCCAGTGATTGGCAACGATCTTCATTAAGCTTTCATATGAAGTCCCCGAAGATTCCATTAAGATTATTCCTCGCCTGTTAAAAGTCAATCCGATCCGCATCAGTAAACCAAAACATTTGGTCCCAAGCGCTCGGACGAGTTCATGTTTTATTCAGTTGCGTTTCGTCAACAGCGAAATTTGCCAGAGGGGTCCTGTGTTCATTTTGTTTTGCTGAGCCTTGTGCTAATGTTGAATAGATTTGCGTAGTTAGGCAACTGTTTTACCGAATTATGTTGGGACTATATTCAATGCATCAGAACAGAGCTGCGAACGACGGCAATTAAATCTCTTATTAGAGAGAAAAATATTTGATTAAATGGTTCAGTTGTTGATTTGACAAGTATGATAATCTGATGGCTATCCAATAATTTGACAGGATTTCAATGCGTAAAAAACTAGGTATATCTAAATAAAATATTTGGTTTACCTCAACGAATGTCTCTCTTTGTCAATTCACTGCCTTCTCCATCGTATTATTGAAGGGAAATTTTGGAGTCTCACCTCAAACGTTAGTTCGGTTTTAAAAATCGCTCAAAGGATACTACACTAAGCATTGCATCTCTGTGGAAACAATTTGTTGTTGCGCTTAGTTCTGATTGGCATCAGTTCTTGTGAGACTGGAAGAAAGTGATGCGTAAACTCCATAGAAATGTTTATTTAGAACGGAAGTAGTTCACACTGATTTCGTTTTTAAGTTTTCTGCGACAAGTTTTATGTCTGATTGTTGCCAAACTTGTCGCAGAAAACTTTATAATTAAATCAGTGTAAACATTTATTTCTATGGCTTATATGCATCACTTTCTTACACACACACACACACACACACACACACACACACACACATATATATATATATATATAATATATATATATATGTGTGTGTGTGGGGGTGCGTGTGTGTGTATGCATGTAAACAAGACGCCTCATTAAGAAAAATTGAAAGCTATCAAATGCAGAATGTTCAGACTATGATTTGTTGTCAGTGAAAATTTTAATCAGTCGCAGTAATTCCTGTAACTAATCAGAAATTAATATGGCTCACTAATCATAGTATAATAGTGAATATTTGTCCCAGATATATAAGGTTAACTTGCTTGTCATTAAAATGTACCATGGATAAAAAAATAAACAAGTAATAACGGCGCCGTAGTTTCTTCGAAGCAATCGAGTTTTCTGTACAGCCGCTACAGCGTATAATCAAGGCCATCGAAAATATATCTATCTTTCGGTGGTCTCTGTATAATGAGCCGCGTCCCAGAATCTTTAACTACAGCCTGGTGGTGGCCTATCCAATATCGTTGTCAGAAGCACGATTATTGCTAACTTTAACCTTAAATAAGATAAAAACTGCCGAGGCTTGACGGCTGCAATTTGATATGTTTGATGATTGGAGGGTGGATGATCAACACACCAATTTGTAGCCCTCTTGGCTCAGTAGTTGTTAAGATCTAAGGGCGAACAGATAAAAGTGCGGACGGACAATCAAAGCCGGCACGCCTCAGTGGCTTGGTCGGTGTGGTGTTGTTGTACCACCTCGGTGGCCGCGAGTTCGATCCTCGGGCATTCCATTGAGATGTGTATTTCTGGGGAAAGAAGTTCACTCTCAACGTGGTTCGGAAATCACGTAAAGCCGTTGGTCCCGTTGCTGAATAACCACTGGTTCCATGCAACGCGAAAACACCATACAAACAAAACGAGTTTTCTTTTACAGAAAACTGAAAGTCACCAGTATTCCGATAATTTGTGTTGTGCTTTTGGTAGCTGAGATAGAATAAAAGAAATGGTTGTTATATGTTTCATGATTAATGAATATATTTTTCTCAACCAGAATATTTTTTCAAAAGTATCGCCACTCTCAGGTGGTCCTCTTTCACTCATGTTTTCTTTTAATGGAGCAGGAACGGCGAATTTATTTCAGACCCCGTAGCTAGTAAGCAATACCAAAATTTGGAGGTTCTTAGTTTTTATATTTCAGTCATGACATTATTCTTTCCCAGAGTATCCACATCCGATTGTTACATCTCCATCCGTCCCTTTCTTTTTTTTTCTTTTTTTTCATCTGACGTTATTTTTGAGAGTAAAGTCTATTTAATTCTCGGTTGCTGACCATAAATGGAAAGCTGTAAAAGCTGGTTCGTTATACATTAAAACTTCCAGGAGTCTTTGCTGTTTCAACAAAGGGATTAGCAGAATTCCATCGCTGATTTTCAGGGATTGCAAAGCCACTCGTTAAACGCGGCATCGCTGCACTCAGTTTCTGAGCTCCTCTTACCCATAATCCATGGCAGCACACAGTACAGGGCGCTTCAATGAATTTTTACTCATGCACCCTGTAACGTGCTCATGCTCATGGACCGATTGAATCAGTCTTTATGACTTCATCGTTGCCTAGAGTTAGATTAGAGGCTGCTGGATATTGGTTTTGCTAGTTATTAGTACTTTATATTTCACAAACGGTTTCAATAAACGTAAATTGCCATTTCGCAAATACAGAGCTACTGTACTTCAACCATTAAGTCCACTCTCTCTCTCTCTCTCTCTCTCTCTCTCTCTCTCTCTCTCTCTCTCTCTCTCTCTCTCTCTCAACGAAGATATTGCCATTGTATGGTATCCGGCAATTATTTGGCTTTTTTTTTTGCTCACAAAGCTATATCTTTCAGTAGCCTAATTAGTTGCTACAATGTCCTTTCTCAGTGTATGGTTAAATGGTATTAATTCCCCTTTCAGTTCGAATAGTTTAATTTTCCATTTTTTTATGAGTATTTATTACACGGTTTCCATTAAAAAAAGTATTAGTGGCCCCTCAAAAGCCCTTTGTCGATCCCATTCAGTCTGGTGCCATTCATTTTAATGTCCTCCCCAGCGTTGTCTCTCTGCCTGCCTCTTAGTCTGTCTCTATAAATAATTTACAAACATTCTCTCTCTCTCTCTCTCTCTCTCTCTCTCTCTCTCTCTCTCTCTCTCTCTCTCTCTCTCACACACACACACACGAAATCTGTTCACATTTACGGCACTTGTTTACGTGCATACATACATAACAACTTACATACATATACTCAAACACGCCTATATATATATATATATATATATATATATATATATATATATATATATATATATATATATATATATATATATATATTATATGTGTGATTATTCAGTAGTATGTATGATTACTAGTATGTATGTATATGTACTGAGTATGTATGGGCCGGAGATTCACCAGACATTCCGACGTTATCATTATTTTCCATTTTGCCACAGTTCTCTCTTTGTTATCGCACGTCTTATCGAGATGTTATTCTTCCAGGTTCTCTTGTTCTCGGTGGAGTAAGCGAATCTTTTCAATTACCGTGATTACGCAATTCCATTTGAATCCTTAAAGACTGCGAGCCATTGCACGTGAAAACCTTACCCAAAAACCGGATGTTTTGAGGACTTAACTTCTAGAAAAATAAAGTTACCCTCCCCTTCCACACCACTCGCTCTCACCCCCTCCCCTCTGTTCCCTCCCTCCCTTCCTTCCCTCCCTCCCTTCCTTCCCTCCCTCTCCCTTGGGAAGTTTTATGTCCTCCCAAGATTGGCTGCTACGAAAGTCGCTCCCTCCGTCTGTCAGCATTTTTCTGAAACGTCCATTCCCTATTAACCCCCCCCCGCCCCCCCGCACACACCATCATCGGGGGACCCCCCCCCCCTTTATTTACGAAGTTCCCTTCGCCCATTAGTCGATGACCCTTTGATCAACTGTGATCTCTTCGGATTCTGTGCCTCTGTCACCCAGCTCGTCTCATATTCGCTGAATCTCATTTTTGTTCACATCGTTTTTTCGTTCTAATATTTAGCTCCACTCTTATCAGCTGGTTTTTTTTTTTTTTTTTTTTTTTTTTTTTTTTTTAAGTGTCTTGTATTTGTTTCGTCTCCTGTTTTGTTCCGTCCGCATTTGGTAGGTTTTAAATGCCTCGTATTTGTTTACTTTCGTTTACGTTTATGGTAATGTTTTTTATCTTCAGACACATGTTAGCTGAAGTATTTTTAACCTTGTTTTCTCTAATTATACAAAACAGATGCAACATTTTTATCAGCGTATAGATAATTATTCAAATGTCGTATCACATGATATTCATTTCTCTCTCTCTCTCTCTCTCTCTCTCTCTCTCTCTCTCTCTCTCTCTCTCTCCAATACGTTTGTTCATTCATATTGAATGAAACGTTACCCATCATACCATTATTGTGTCTTCACTTAAGAGAAAGAGTAAATCATTGACTGGATGGAATGTGTACGGTCGTTTTAATGTCTGATTCCGGTATTAGTGCTTGGTTTGTTTTTATCTGGAGGAATATTGACTCTGTGAAAAATGATACTCTGTTCCTAATTATAATGGATTATCAATCTTCTTTCATTTGCCAGCACTGTCCCATAAAATAAAGTTTATCCCTGTGTTTCATTTGGCTTGTAGTTCCCTGACCTCAGGACATCAATCTCTCAGTCTGTCATTAATATTTTTCCTTGAACATGCTAGGTTACTTAATTCTGGTGTCATTTCAACATGAATATTTTTCATTCATCATAGTATGTTCAACAGGAACAGTCTTCTAATTCTTTTGAGGTGAATTCCTAGTCGGGGTCGCTATTTTTAATGAGCCTCGTTCAGCTGTTTCTATCTTGAACGGCTTGTTTCATAATTGATTTTGACAGATGTTTTGCTGCCCGATGTCCTTTTTTACTCCAAACCTCCTTTTTTTCCGTGCTTAAGATTGGCACTAAGAAGGGCTAGACACCCCGACACCTTTCAGTGGTTAGGTTCAACACAGAAAACTCGTTGCAGTAAAATACTTAGATAACATAATTTTTTTTACACCATTCAAAGCCATGAGTTTTCTCTTTACTTATATATATATATATATATATATATATATATATATATATATATATATATATATATATAAAATGCTATTTACGATACCTGTTGAGCATCAAAACAAAATGAAAATTATGTAAAACACTGTATAAGTAGTATATACCTGCAGAGAGCTTGCTTGTCGATACATGTCTTTGACTCGTATGTAGCTTTTGTTTTCATATCAGGAGCCTCATTTTTTATGCCATTTTAAAGCCGATTTGATTAAAATATTGCATTAAATAAATAGAAAAATCCAAATGACAGTAAAAGATCAAAACTAAAGTTACCCCAAGTAACAAATTTATTATTTTGTTGTAAGAAAAATGGTTACAAATAAGGTCACAAATAAAGCAGAGATGTGAGATTATTTTGCACCATTCAAAACTTCTGCAAATTGCCTTTCCAGTGATATATAACTTATTGCTAATTATGTTAGCTTTTGCACAGCGAAGCACATTACCGTAATTAGTGCCATTTATTATACTGATAGTTGTTTTCATTTATAGCGTGTGTTCAAGGTGGAGGGTCATTTAATTTGATCTAAAAACAAATGTGCAACAAAATAGTTTTGATAAATCATTACGAGGCAAATATAAAAGGATTCAAGTGATCCAGTGGTTTTTGACATCACAACTCCACTAATAAAAGATAAGAAAACTTGGTAATCGCAGTTAGAACTAATGGAAGCATCACGGTGTTTGTAAGAGATATGTTAATCCCATCTGGTTTTAATTGCTAACATCACAATGCTATTTAAAGCACATTGCTCTCATCGCACGATTTACTCAGGTCATTTACTTTGCTTGTTGAGCGTTTTCTTTCTCACGATTATTCAGGGCATTGACTTTGCATAATAAGCATTTTCTTTGTCGTGATTTATTCAGGTCATTGATTTTGCATAATAATATGTGTTTTGTTTGTTACGATTTATTCAGGTCATTTACTTTGCATGCAATGCGTTTTGTTTGTCATCTGTGTTATCTGCATATCGTTTTACCCTCTTCTTTTCTATTAGTGTTTTGTCATTGGTGTTTCTTATTCACTCGTGACTGAGTCTTTAGCTGGAAGGAAGTTGACCACTTTATTGGCCTGTAAGCATGCTGTTATAATGTACTCATTATAAATAATCATGACATTAATCCCACTTTCATCTTTTACCATGTTTGTTGTGTCAGATGTGTCTCGGGCAACCGGGTATTGCTCTTTTACAAGTTGAATCGTCGCTGCGTTGGCCGACCGGCCTGAAATGACAAGTTATATTATAGAAGCCAGTTCAAAATTTCGTGGGCATTTATTCAGGTGTCATCGTTAATCTTATTCAGGAGAATCAGCTATATCGACGTTTTTGTCTTTCCCTCTTCCACTGTAATACGCTCTCTCTCTCTCTCTCTCTCTCTCTCTCTCTCTCTCTCTCTCTCTCTCTCTCTCTCTCTACTTGTCGCGTACTATGTGTGTGTGAATGAATATTGAATTTGTCAACTCAAGCCCAGAATCCTAAGAGACTCTGATACCAAGCTCTGCGGAATAGCAATTGCCGAAGATTGACAACGAACATCACTAATCGCTACAGTAATTTGAATGGCTCTGATGGAGTATGAACAATAGCGAGACAGATGATTTACTTTGTCACATAAAATTGACAGCGTAAATTTACTATTTCATCTTTTGGTTGATTTGAATTTCTCTTTCTCTCTTTTTTTTTTTTTTTTTTTTTTTTACCTCCACTATGGTATCTCCTTTTTTTCTCTCTCTCTTTTTAACCTCCGCTATGGTATCTCCTTTGGCACTGCCGGGTGACTAGCTCTGTTCCATACCAGCGAAACTACCACTGTCCATTTGCTACCGTCCCACGCCGTGATTCCTATTAATGAAGGAAGCAGCTTTAAAGGCAAAGGTTGATTATAACCTGAGGGCTTTGTTCAGTATATTAAGGTAAACAAGATTTAGCATCAAAGAGGTTCGTAAATCAAATAAGAGCAAAGAAAGAATAGAAGGCTCAGTGGGCGAGGTTTCCGCGTTGGCAAGAGCCTTTCAGGAAACGTCATACACTCATTCCCATGGCCATTCCATAAGCCATGAAAAATTTGAGTTCATTGACCTCTCGAAATTACGGTCAGGTTCTGCTGTTCTTATTGGTCGTTGTATTGTTACTCAGAACGTGTTCAGTCTTGAAGACTAAAATATTTCGAGTGCTAAAAGGCTTTGTCACAGGTCCTAAACCCAACCAAGTCTTGATTACATCATGTTGGACAAGTTATGATTATATTCCATTTTGCGAAATGCAGTTTGTGCATATAGTGCGGAGATGCAGCCGGAAATGAGAGAACGAATTTCGAGGGAGAAATCTCAAATAAATTATATTAACACTCATGCGATGTGTGAAGCAGCTGTCGAAAACCTTAGTGTACTTCGAAATGCGAGCGAGTACATTCAGGACTATTCAGGGAAGGAGATTGTTATACAAATTCTGCTGCCTACTTTTGCGGAAACTTTTCACGGTTGTAGAAATAGTGCGTGGATTAATCCTTAATCCTAGGGAATTTATGTCCTCACATTTGAACATGTTTTATTTCTATGCTGGAGGGTTTTTCTTTGTAAATGATAAAATATTGGTTCCATACCATATGAAGAGACTAGATAAAGATGTACTATTAAGCATTGCTTTTACGATCAAGGTAGAGTTCCACCATATGAGCTTTTGCATCACATTGTTAAAATCGTAGTCCTCTTGGATGTCCTTTTAACACTTTTTAATGCTTTTGTGATGATGATAAATGAACCTCCCTTGGTCATAACTCCAAATCTATCTTTACACACACACACACGCACACACACACACACACACACACACACACACACATATATATATATATATATATATATATATATATATATATATTATATATATATATATTATATATATATATATATATTATGTGTGTGTACCTATTTATTTACTTGGAATTGATGAAACTTAATTTTTGCATACATCCAGTATATGGTTAACACTGGTAAATATTTACCCCAGTTTCCCCCTCCCTCTTCCTTTCACTTGCCTCCTCATTTTGCTATTCCTTTTCAGTATTTCCGTCGTCCCATGTTATTCATTATTCTCTGCCCTCTTTCCAAGTTGTTTGATAGCAGCCACGTGTTGCTGAAATGTATAGAGCTTCACGTTCCCCTTAAGAGCAATTGGTAACTGGCGACAGCTGAACTGATTTATTTTGCAATGACGTTCCGCTGCCGTTTCAGTAGTGTTGAAAGCTTCGGCCATCATCTCTTGTCCCGAGAGACAAAGGCAGCCATGTCGCTCCCGTAGGGGTCTGGTCTGACCGTCGTCCCAGAGCGCCTCAGTGGCGTGATCGGTATGGTCTTGGCCTACCACCTCGGTGGCCGCGAGTTTGATTCTGGGCATTCCATTGAAGAGTCCGAGTTAGAGATGTGTATTTCTGGTGGTAGAAGTTCACTCTCGACGTGGTTCGGAAGTCACGTAAAGCCGTTGGTCCCGTTGCTGAATAACCTCTGGTTCCATGCAACGTGAAAACATCACACAAACAAACTGACCGTCGTCCTTCTTTTCTGTTTTATCTCCCTCACAGAGACAAAATGAAAGCTGAGGAGACCTTTTGCTGACACTACATACACCGTGGTCTTTGACGGCCACTCATTGGTTAAAATATCGGCTCGCTTTAGAGTCGGGCCAGTGACCATTTTATGACCTTTGTCCTTTTGGATTTTGAGTCAAATTTAGCATTAAAGTTTTAAAAGGGTTTCAAAATATTCTGTGTAAGAAATTCAGAGGAATTCAGGCTCTTTGTATCGATTTACCGTATGTGGTGCGTGAGAGTTTTGGCAGACAGGTTATTAAGTTATCTCGCTGTTCAGGCGATCATTGATGGCTAGGTAGGGGACCTTGGTTCTCCAAAACCTATAGGTCATAAATTTTGATAATGTCCGAAAGAGCAACGTCTTCGCGGTCCAATTCCTCTTGACCAAAGTATGAATTCCTTGAAGGGTTTTTTCAGAGAATTCAGTTAAATACAAAAAATCAAAAGCATTAAATAAGAGGAGAATGAAAAGTAGTCTGTAGAGTGGGATTTTCAGCCGCTGTTTTTTTGTTACCGTTTCACAATGGTCGAAAGCAACCAATTTCCAGGAAAAATCGTCAGTATTTCTCTATGAGAATAGTTTCGCTTATTGTAAATCTAAATTGGCAAACAGAAACCGTTCAGTGGATATTCAACTATCGCATTTCCTGGTCAGTTAAACTATGCAATCTGACGCTCTATAACGCACATTCACTTTCATAAAGTATTCAGTACGTATAGCTTTATGGCCCCACAACAATGGCGTCTATTTGATTCATCAATTATTCAGGAAGCGTGCATATCAGTTACATAAAAATAACAATTTATTTCTAACAAAGAGGAACATTTTCATAGAGAATAATGGTTCACAAAATATCAATCGCATATTTCATTTAAAGAGCTCTTTTCAGTAATTTTGAACATTCTAAAAAAAAAAAAAAAAAAAAAAAAAAAGTTATGATTTTTCCTTGAGACGAACCTACGTGAAAAGTATTTAGGTTTTCGCAAAGTGATAAATGAGTGCTAAATGACAGATAAGGTAGAGAGGAAGGGATGAAGATCTCCTTTCCGGCAGTTACTAGAATGGTGAATTGTTGCTTGGTTTAGATCAAGCCGGCTTCGTGCCAGAACGGACATGTCCTCACTGTAGTAAGGTGTCAGATTGGATGAGAGGTGTACCGCATGACTGTCCAACCACGAGAGATGGATGATGAGCTCCAGGAATTCTCAACGTCTTGTGAGTGTGTGTGTGTGTTTTATTTTTCTTTTCTTGTAATCCTTCGATTCTTGCCAGATGGGATACTGCCATCACGTATTACTGATTTACTTTCTCGGTTCATTTTTCGTCGACCTCACGCACAAATATATAAACATATATATACATACACACGCACACACACAAACATATATAGTATATATATATATATATATATGTGTGTGTGTGTGTGTGTGCGTGTGTGTGTGTGTGTGTGTGTGTGTGTGTGCGTTTATGATTTGGGATAGGAGTTCACCCTCCAGTTGTCAGGAAGTTTCCAGGTATGAGCTTGATATAGCACCACATCTATAACCGTGGTTGTGACCAACACAGTCGTATACCTACTAGGTACTTTATTCATTTCATAGGTCAATAGAGATAGCCCCGATATATGCGTATATCTTTCGTTGTAGATTAAAGAAAAAAACTCCTCACTTCATTCATTATTGTCTCTCTCTCTCTCTCTTCTCTCCCTCCTCTCTCTCTCTCTCTCTCTCTCTCTGTATGTTACGTGTATGTATGTATATATATATATATATATATATATATATATATATATATATAGATATAGTATATAATATATATATATATATATATATATGTACGTCCAATAAGAGGTCGAGGCCAGTCCCCATCTTGTAACAGGTGAAGAGGAAAAACAGCTCAATACACTGGGTTGCTTTATTGTTGCCAACGTTTCAAGACTATGGTCTCATTTTCAAGGCTATAAAGAATTGCAAACTTGTCCAACAAAATTAACATAAATTATTACATACAAATAAGCACGAGAAAAAAAATCTAAAATAAAAATGAAATAAAAATAAAACCTAAAAACACACAATGTATTAAACACCAAGTAAAAAATTGTTTACAAAATTTAAAAAAACAAAACAAACCTTTCAACCCGAGGTTCGGTTGCTGAAAGGCCTGCCAGAGCGAGAAGGAGTCGAGATAACCAAGGAAAGAAGATAAGAGTGGGCCATCTAAGCAATGTATAATGGAACTGCTGTAGTGTTGTTATTCAGTGTTGGAACCAGGTGCTTAATGGCCAAGACTCGAGTATAGGGAGTTGGTTTTCGTTTGGGCTGGATAAAATTATCTTAAAATGATCGTAGTTGATTCTGCATTTGCATATTTGTGCATGTTTTCTTATATTTGAAACCTCTGAACTAGAAAGCTTCATCCCTGTGCGGTAACTAATACCTATGTGTGAGTTACATCGTACTTTGAGCAGTTGGCGAGTGCTTCCAGTCTGTTCAACAGCAAGTATACAAGAAGACTAGGCCAGACCGCATCAAAGTAGGTAATTTTTCTTTGTGTCAAAACAATCCGCCTATGGTTTTTGGATTCCTTATGATGAATTTCACATCAACTGCTGGGAAATGTTTGTTTATTTTCCTCAATTGTGGTATAAATGAGGTTTCAAAAGTGTATGGAAAGCTAACATAATATTTTAATTTAGAAGCTAGATGTACTGTAGCTGGTGGCTGGAAGATTTTTGGTAGGGTCTTTCTGACATAACTAGAGAACAGGACAGTTGGGTAACAATTGGTCCTAAAGAATTGCTGCAAGAAATTAATTTAATTATGAAACAAGTTCCAGTTTGAAGTCAAGGCCATAGCTCTGTGAATTAGGGTTGATAAGGATTAAGCTTAAAATTAAGTGAACAGGAACTATACAAATTTTGCCCCAAACCTGTAATTGTGGCCTTACGAAAAATTCCCGTTCTGAAAGCATTTTGAGTTTCTGAAAACTTTCATGGGAAAGAGAAGATAGTTCTTTTTGAAATGTGATAAATTAGCGCTTAAGGATAAGTTTTTCATTTTGGAAGATAGAAGTTCGAAAGGCAAGAAGTGTTCAATGAAACCTGACCTGTAATTTGGTAAGCAAATGTCCAGTCCGAAGGACAACAACAACTCTTCCCTTTGGTTAAATCATAGCTAGAGTAGTTGCAGAGCACTTTGTTATTATTACTGTTGAAGGTCGGTTTGGAAACACCTAGTTTATGAAGTTTGTTGTCATGGGTCTGCAGCGTCCTATCAATAAAAAGGTTCACATCCTTATTCAATAGCCAGTTACAAATCAGGAGATCAATTTAAGTGAGTCTGTTTTGAATAAAATTGTACAATGGTTGAATTTGCAATGCATGTTTATCAATTAATCTCTCCTTGCACGCACTTCAATGGACAATAAAGTATTGGTACTGTCATGGTAAAATTTTTATCGTATAATGAACTTCTGTATAATTTGAATTTAACAAAATTGGGTACGTCCTGGTTAATCTGACAATATTGGAGAAATTCCAAGTCCAGTTTAGCCTTCCACCACTTCTTCATCGTCCCCTCTAACTTGCGGCATTTTTGTAGTAGTTGTCTGTCATATCTACGCTGTATTAGTTCTCGGAAGTGTGATATGCCGCTGGACCGAAGGCAGAATAGGAACAGCAGCGTGAACAGCAAGGGAAACTATGTCGTGTGGATAAGAACTCTGCAGAATCAATGTTGAGATAAAAAGTCACCTTCCGATGTGCAGTGGTTTTCCGGGGTTAGTAATCATAGTCCAAAGAGGCTGTTGAACTATTCGAGGGAAAACTGGATTTTAAGAAACTTTTAGAATTAGCTGTGCGGGAAACAGCCTTCATTTTTAACGATGAAGTTTACGTTCAGGTAGACGGCGTCGGCATGGGCAACCCATTGAGCTGCACCTTTGCAGACATTTTTATTTTCAAGTTTGAACAGCAACTACTGGATAATTGTCCTGCCTCCTTTAAGCCGCTATTTTACCGTAGATGTGTGGACGACACCTTCCTACGTTTTAGGGGCCATCATCTTTGCGACCTTTTCTTGGAATATGCAAACGCATCACACACTAATATTAATATCAAATTTACATTTGAGAAAGAGAATAATAATAGATTGCATTTTCTCGATACCTTGGTCATACGAGAGAATGATGGTTTAAAACGGAAATTTTTCGTAAGGCCACATTTACAGGTTTGGGGCAAAATTTGTATAGTTCCTGTTCACTTAATTTTAAGCTTAATTCCTTATCAACCCTAATTCACAGAGCTATGGCCTTGACTTCAAACTGGAGCTTGTTTCATAATGAAATTAATTTCTTTCAGCAATTCTTTAGGACCAATTGTTACTCAACTGCCCTGTTCTTTAGTTATGTCAGAAAGTCCCTACAAAAAATCTTCCAGCCACCAGCTACAGTACATCTAGCTTCTAAATCAAAATATTATGTTAGCTTTCCATACACTTATGATATCTCATTTATACCACAATTGAGGAAGATAATGAGCAAACATTTCCCAGCACTTGATGTGAATTCATCATAAGGAATCCAAAAACCACAGTCGGATTTTTTCGACACAAAGAAAAATTACCTACTTTGATGCGGTCTGGCCTAGTCTTCTTGTATACTTGCTGTTGAACAGACATACGTTGGAAGCACTCGCCGACTGCTCAAAGTACGATGTGACTCACACATAGGTATTAGTTACCGCACAGGGATGAAGCTTTCTAGTCCAGAGCTTTCAAATATAAGAAACCATGCACTAATATACGAATGCAGAATCAACTACGATCATTTTACGATAATTTTATCCAGCCCTAATGAAAAAAAGCTCCCTATATTCGAGCCTTTGGCCATTAAGCACCTTGTTCCAACATTGATTAACAACACTACAGCAGTTCCATTATACATTGCTTAGATGGTCCACTCTTATCTTCTTTCCTTGGTTATCTCGACTCCTTCTCGCTCTGGCAGGCCTTTTTTACTTAGTTTTTAATACATTGTGTTTTTAGTTATTTTTATTTTCATTTCGTTTTTATTTTAGATTTTTTTCTCGTGCTTATTTGTATGTAATAATTTATGTTAATTTTGCTGGACAAGTTTGTAATTTTTTATAGCCTTGAAAATGAGACCATAATCTTGAAACGTTGGCAACAATAAACCAAGCCAATTTATTGAGCTGTTTTGCCTCTTCACCTGTTATACGTGTACGTTTATGTATATATATATATATATATATATATATATATATATATTATATTTGTATTAATTTAGAAATTTAATTATCTCCTGGCTTATGGGGCCTCAAAAGCCAGGCGTTAGTCATTTGTATAATCGGATTTTCTCGGGAACAGTCGGAGGATTTGAAAAGAGGAAAAAGGGAGAGGTCTTTCCTGAATTTCCCAGAGGCGGAAAACTTTAATTTCGGCTTGGGGAGACTGGATTTCCCCAGCTGAGGAAGGTATTCGAGTTGGGGATTTATTGCATTAAAAAACTTGGCTATTGAAGCATAACATTTACCTATGTGGATTTATATCAAAGGAGGTTTTAGTGTTATCAAATATATAAATGTTTAAATTTATGTTTCATTCTACTGACAATTTTCCCATTAGTTGTGGGATATCAGTTTGATTGGGTGTATGTAAAGTGCATTTTATTGTGTATTTTTTGATATAGAAAATCAAATTCAATTAGTAAGGCGAAATATTTTGCCATTAAAGTATAGGGACGTTTAGCGTTATTTCACTCTTTTATCTATAGTTTTTTTTCAGTGTCATTTTGTAATTAGGGGTTGGTTTTGCCTTTTGATCCATTTGTTCCTTTTCGTTTAGTTAAGATAGCACCTTTGCAACGATCAGACCAATTTTCTATGCTTTATTGGGCTATTCAGAATGTACGTCAAACGAAGGGAACAAATTAGATTTTACTAATGCTTATACCCAGTTGTTTTATGAAAATCGAAAGTAAAAATATACAGTATATATATATATATATATATATATATATATATATATATATATGTGTGTGTGTGTGTGTGTGTGTATGTATGTATGTGTTTGTATGTGTAGTATATACATACATACACAAATGGACAACTTACATCCAAGGAGAAATATAATTGTCAAGTGCGTGTACCTGTCCAGGATTCGAATCTAAGCCTTTGGTTTTGGTGTAGAGGTACTTAATTTTTATCCTTGTTTGTAAGTTATTCCCAAGGTATAATGAATTCCCTATTGAATCATTTTTGGCTTAATATTTAGCAGAGTAAATGGAGTTTTGCATAGTGATGTCAAGGTCATACTGGTAGGTCAGACGTCAAAGAATTTCCAAGGCCATAACCTTTGTAGTAAGTGAGATTAACTTCATAGTTGGCAGACGCACTACACTAATGAAGCCAATGTCCAAATTGAGAGAAATAGTAATTGAACTCTGACTATGACTTTTGAATTATACGAGATTGAGACTTCATTCATACATGACGTGTATAATCGTATTATTATGCTGATGTGCAAATTGAAGCCAGTTTCACACTCAAAAGTGACGGAGCAAATAGGAATATAGGAAGTGTTATGATTGTGCTTGTATTTTTATTGTAATTTGTGTGTATGTTACCAAATTGCGCAAAAATAAAAATGACTTGGGTTTCTATAAAAAAGAATTATTTACTAAAGGTGGTCGTCATTACCAGTAATGAATGATCAGATATTTGGAGAGACAAAAGTATAACTTTCGCAGAGAAGGAACCATATGGGAGACGGATTTGGTCTGATGTCAGATACGGACGTGTGTAGTCATCCATGTTTCATTGGGTTTTGTTTCATTCGACTGGCTCTGACATTTCCCATCAAATTCGTTGATGAAATTTATTATAGATTCACGATGAGGCCTTTAGCATAATGTGATTTAATCCAGGCGTGTTCAGTGATTCGAAATGTAATTTGGTTTCATTATCAGCAGTGCCTAACCTATTTTTGAATTTCAGAATGTAGAAAAGATTTGATGTTCATCCATATAAACAGGAAGTTTCGTTGCCCACTTAGACACACACACACACACACACACACACACACACAAATATATATATATATATATATATATATATATATATATATATATATATATATATATATGGTCCAGAATGATTGTCTGGGATAACTGATAGATGTACGGCTAGCAGAAATAGTGCTTGTCATATCAGGAACTCTGTAGGGATGGTTGCACAAGTATGGATGAATTACTTGGAGTATTAAGAGCCAAAGATTGAGTCTAGCAGGAGAAAAAGTTGTTGATATTGAAAGTATGTGGCCCAAGATTGTAAAGATTGATAGGGAAAGCTGAATCTGTCGCTGACTTCTTTTGAATATATGAAAGGGTGGTTCTCGCATAGCCCTGTCCTCTCCCCGTAGTCTAGCCCGGGTTCTTTTCCTAGTCAGGTAATTCTCCAGGTTTAGTGTTATTTATTTATTTATTTTATATATATATATATATATATATATATATATATATATATATATATATATGTGTGTGTGTGTGTGTGTGTGTGTGTGTGTGTGTGTGTGTATTATAATTACACTGTATGTTAACTGCGCTTAGTTGTCTATTGTTCGTAAAGAAAAATTATTGAAATACTAGTCGAAGAAATTTCTGCTTATGCTCGATGAACTTTTAACAGAGGCAAGAGCAAAATGTGTTTTTATAAACCTATGCGATCAAGGGTTTAATTTCATCCTTGAGGAATCGTTGGTTCGTGGTGGTAGGTTTCTGTTTATTAATTTTTCATAGGTTGTATTTTGACAGAGATCTTCAACGTTCACAATTGATCCCTCACCTCCTTTACCTGCCTCGAGCAACCAGATTCGCTGAACAGCATCACCAGTATGCAATCATTGTGCCTCGCTGTCTAACTTTTCGGCTCCAGAGATTCTTTATTCCTCACACCGTTGGACTTTGGAACAGTCCCCCAGAGGGGGTCTTGCTACTGGAACATCAGAAGTGAAAGCAAAGATGCAATTCACTAGTACCCTGATACAATTCTCCTTATACTTCAATAATTTACTTACATTTTTATTTATTTTGTTTATTTATGTATTTATCTGTTTTCCTCATAAGCGGTCTCCTCTTTCTGTATTTCCATTTACCTTCTGTTACTTCTTTTGAATGAACACCACATTCTTTGGAACCTTTAATTACAAGTCTTTGGTCCCTGTGGGCTTGTTCCATATGAATAGCTTTCATCATCTGAATAATAATAATAATAATAATAATAATAATAATAATAATAATAATAATAATAATAATAATAATAATAATAAACACATGGGCAGTGCCAGTAATCGGATACAGCGCAGGAATAGTGGAATGGACGAAGGCAGAACTCCGCAGCATAGATCAGAAAACCAGGAAACATATGACAATACACAAAGCACTACACCCAAGAGCAAATACGGACAGACTATACATAACACGAAAGGAAGGAGGGAGAGGACTACTAAGTATAGAGGACTGCGTCAACATCGAGAAGAGAGCACTGGGGCAATATCTGAAAACCAGTGAAGACGAGTGGCTAAAGAGTGCATGGGAAAGGAGAACTAATAAAAGTAGACGAAGACCCAGAAATATCAGAGACAGGACAATGACAGACAGAACAGAGGACTGGCACAACAAACCAATGCACTGACAATACATGAGACAGACTAAAGAACTAGCCAGCGATGACACATGGCAATGGCTACAGAGGGGAGAGCTAAAGAAGGAAACTGAAGGAATGATAACAGCGGCACAAGATCAGGCCCTAAGAACCAGATATGTTCAAAGAACGATAGACGGAAATAACATCTCTCCCATATGTAGGAAGTGCAATACGAAAAATGAAACTATAAACCACATAGCGAGCGAATACCCGGCACTTGCACAGAACCAGTACAAAAAGAGGCATGATTCAGTGGCAAAAGCCTTCCACTGGAGCCTGTGCAAGAAACATCAGTTACCTTGCAGTAATAAGTGGTACGAGCACCAACCTGAGGAAGTGATAGAAAACGATCAGGCAAAGATCCTCTGGGACTATGGTATCAGAACGGATAGGGTGATACGTGCAAATAGACCAGACATGACGTTGATTGACAAAGTCGAGAAGAAAGTATCACTCATTGATGTCGCAATACCATGGGACACCAGAGTTGAAGAGAAAGAGAGGGAAAAAATGGATAAGTATCAAGATCTGAAAATAGAAATAAGAAGGATATGGGATATGCCAGTGGAAATCGTACCCATAATCATAGGAGCACTAGGCACGATCCCAAGATCCCTGAAAAGGAATCTAGAAAAACTAGACGCTGAAGTAGCTCCAGGACTCATGCAGAAGAGTGTGATTCTAGAAACGGCGCACATAGTAAGAAAAGTGATGGACTCCTAAGGAGGCAGGATGCAACCCGGAACCCCACACTATAAATGCCACCCGTCGAATTGGAGGACGGTGATAGAGCAAAAAAAAAAAAAAAAAAAAAATAATAATAATAATAATAATCAAATTTCAATTTATAACCATTAAAACCGTCTTGCAAAAACCCATGTGAGCTCATGACTATAATCTCTTTAAACGGTGCGATAAAACCACCTATCCATTTCATCTTAATCTTATCATATTATTAGTTATAATTTATCACCATGTTACTTTTTTCCATATCTCAAGACAATAAAAGACGCCTCTCTTGACTTCGTTCACAATCATTTGGATTATCTTCTCTTTAATTTACTTATTTTCAATTGGTAAACAAAATTGGGTTATTATGCCTGAATATTAAACATTCGAGCGATTTTGATACTCATCAGGATTATACCCAAATGATGTCATGATTTTTTAATTAAATAAAATCCACAGACTAAAACTTTTACTTTTAAGAAAATACTTCAGCCATCTTATTCTTGAATGGGATCGTTCGTTCGTCTGCATTGTGAGTTTAAAGGGTTTGTTTATTGTTGAAATAATGCTCTCAAATAACAATAAGAAAATGAATTAGAGTAGAAAAAATTTCAGTATCAGTAAAGAAAAGTATGAATTATTTTGTATTTTCTCTATTTTAATTGTAATTTGTAATTTAAATGCAGAAACGGTGACTGACGTATTTTGTCACAAATCAATTTCGTACGCGATTGGCACTCGAGTTCTACTTACTGCTATCTTTCCATCTTGGTCTTAATTATTGCATTTCACGGATGGAGAGGCGAGAGAATAACTTGCATATTTGGGTCTTTGATGTTTACTTCGTGCTTCCTGGGTATCCTGATCCACATTGAAGACTTATAATGAGGTCAGGTCGCAGAGGAACTGCTGAGAGTAGCATATTATTTCTTTTTTTTTTCTTTTTTGTGAGATTTACAAAGCAATATCAGACAGTTCAGTGAAGAATGATAAACGAGGCTTGTTTCGGAGGGTCTAGGACAACTGGCCGTGGTCCAGCTAGCCGTGGTCCAGCTGGCCGTGGCTGCTGACTGGCCGCAGCTCAACTGGCCGCTGGGGACGACTGGCCGCAGTCGACTGGCAACAGCGGTAAGAGAGAGAGAGAGAATTTTTATTATCTTTTGAAGGAAACTAGTGATTATTTTTTTTTAATCCCCTTTTGATTTTTGTTATTGTTGTTATTGGTTATAAACTCTTTCGAAGAAAACTGGTATTTATTGTTATTAACGGTTGTAAACTATTTTCTTTTTTTCAAATTAGAGCTTGATACTTTGCCAATTGGACTGTTACCTTTTTCAAATACATTGTTGAACTTTGTAATTATTGTTAATGGTTGTAAACTATTTATTTCATGTATGGATATCATTTTTGAAAAGAGGTTTTCTCTAAGAAAAGAATAATACTTAAAAGGTAAATTTTATTAAACAGCTGAATTACATAGAAGTTCCATAAAAGCTGAATTATTGGAATAAAAAAAATTTGGAAAATAAAAGGTAATTAAAGATAAAAAAAAAAGTTAAATTTCACTAAAAAGCTGAATTATTGAATAAAAAATCAAGAAAATAAAAGATAATTAAAGATAAAAAAGTTAAAATTTCATTAAAAAGTTGAATTATTGTATTATAAAAACTGCTTAAAATAGCAGCTACATAACTATATATCTTAAGAGAAGTTATGAGCAATTCCTCTCAGATACTCTAAAATATTTCTGTTCTCAAACTGTAGCACGACTGATTTTATACGAGCATCAGCTTCTCGGAATTTCTTCAATTTTATGGGCGGTGTTTGACCAGCAATCAACTGTTCGTAATAAAGATCTCGTCCTCGTTGCACCCTTTTCAAACTATCGATAAACTTCCATATTGTTGGATGTTGCATCCCTAGTTCATTTTGCAGCCTACGATGAGCAGCTTCGGCATGATTGTTGGTTCTATCCTCATCATTTATGCATCGTTCGTAAACATTCCAAATGTGTAACGGAAAAAGGGGTGAACGTCTGCCATTGCCCCTTCTGTTCATTCTTCCAACATAATTGTCTTCCAGCCAATCTAGAAGTTCTAGAAGTTTCTGTGGAAGGTCATCTGCTAATTCCATTATAGCTGCTGTAATACGATCGGGTGGTACAAATGCCAAGGCAATTATCATTTTAGCACGCAGAGCAAAACTGGCATCAGTATTGTATTGTTGAGATAATCCCAAAGATGTTAATTTTTTGTAGACATTCTGCGCGAAGTGGAAAAAACAGCCCCTAATATTAGTAGATGGGAAATAATATTGAAGACTTTTGAAATGTCCGATTTCATAATCACAGTATATTACTTCTGGCTGTAGACTTGGTTGAATTTCTAAAAGCATAGAAAACAATTTATCATAAGTTGTACGTAGTTTATTTGGAAGTAGCGCGTAGATAAACGGATGCATACCACCGTGCATCTCACCAAGAATCACATACACTTGACAAAAAAGCGGTGGTGTGATTTTGAACATCCCATCAACAAAAACATTCTTTACTTCCTTAAGTAAATGTGTATTGCTTTCCTTTCCAAATATAATGATTCTGCAGGATGAATCTTGGTTGTCTGCTAGAAGAAATTTCTCCGATCCATAATTTTGAATATCAACAGGAATAACCAATTCTTCTAAAGATGTAGGATTAGGAGGGTATGCAGACAAATCTTTACGTTCTCTTCTCACCATTTTTCGCAAAGCACTATGACTAGGCATGACTCCTTGGCATGCTTCATTAACATTTTTCTAAAACATTCATTAATCACAACAGATGTTTGTTCCATTGTTTCTGAAGCACGCAATTTTATTTTCGATACGATTTTCCCTTTTTCTACTTGAGCGGGGTCAGCATTATGCGAATGCTCATTGATATTTTTTACAATTTCACCATTCTTTACATGTATTCTCGCCTTGCATAGTCTTCTCCTTTCACATCTCCAAAACTCTGTGATGTTATCAGCTCCATGTCTATCAAAAACGTATATATAGCCATCTCTCACAAACTTTCCTTTGCCTCGCTGTGAGAGTATACCTGATGCCATTGTAGAAGGTTTACTCCAACTGAATATTTTTCTCTTGTCTCTTCGTCTATGGCTAGTTGGGGACGACTGGCCGCAGTCGACTGGCAACAGCGGTAAGAGAGAGAGAGAGCATTTTTATTATCTTTTGAAGGAAACTAGTGATTATTTTTTTTAATCCCCTTTTGATTTTTGTTATTGTTGTTATTGGTTATAAACTCTTTCGAAGAAAACTGGTATTTATTGTCTATGGCCAGTTGGGCTGGGGCCAGTCGGCCCTTGCGGCCAGTTGGGCTGCGGCCAGTCGGCCACGGCCAGCTGGGCCATGGCCAGTCGGTCGCGACCAGTTGTCCCATTCCCTGTTTCGGAATATATTTGAGCTAGATAAGTTAATGAATGTTTTGTTTAAATGGAGCCGTTTGTTAGTTGGTCGGGGCTTCGTGTATTCATTGGTGACTGTATCTTCATCATGTTCACCCTAATGAGTTCGAAGTTTCTCCATAAGTTAATCTGTCTGAGCTTTGTAAATATCTGCTTCCTGTCTTTATCTTCTTTTCACATTTTGTAATCGTACTCCTACGTGTGTTTATTATTACTTTATTTTCTGACTCCATTATATTATATAAGTTTATGCTTATTCCAACAGTAAAGCGCTGTACTTTGATTATAAGCTTTGCACTGTATTAATTCAGGTTTCATGAAACTTTCCGGTTATTTTGCACGTTTTCTTTTTTCCAAAGTGACCGATTTTTCAGATACTAAATAGATGTCCTTTAGCAGTCAATAACTCTGTTGTCCAAAGAACAGCGCTGTAGCCCTTTGGCCCAATCCTTCAATAAAGGTAATTGAAATGAGCCAGAAGTAGAAAAAGGTACCGTCTGTAAACCGCTAAGACCTTGATGTTGCTGTTAACTGAAGCTACCTAGATTCCAGAAACTCTTGGTCAGTAAGCAGCAGTTTTTTTTTTTATATCAGGCTTTTAGCTTGAAATACAAACTTGTTATTTTGCAGCATGAAAACTAGGTGAATGAAAGCCAAGGGTATCTCCGTATCTTGAAGGGGTCCTGCTCTCCTTGCAGGCTATATGAAGACTTGATAACTTTCTGGTTTACT
>NC_061109.1:48560243-48561641 GCF_015104395.2 Macrobrachium nipponense
ACGTAACTGCTCATGCAGAGGTAATAAATGTTCAACTATCCAGAAAATGGTATTTATCATATCCGTGATTCTTTATCACCGTTTACCAGCAGGTAATATTAACCATTCGTATGCGATTGTATCAGCTATTATCCCTTTGTCATATTGAGAGATTTGTATGTTTTTGCAATTTATTATATTGATGATGTGTGTCTGTGCCACAGTGTACTGAAGGTTCTTGTGGCTTATTTATATGTTTATTAGACTTTAGAAAGGAATTATATTAATAATTGCACCGTTGCTTCCACGAATTTTAGCCATTGAGTGTATCATATGGTTCAGATCTTCATGTTATATATGATGAAGGCTTTTATCAGTTCCTTAGCCAAGACTGACATTAGTTTCTCTGTGACTTAGAGACTGACCGGACGGCACCTCTGTGTCTGTGTCTTGCCCTGGCCCAGTAGAGATAAGAACATGGGGGAAATATTTACGCAAATAGAATTCCACGCTTAGTTAATCAGATAGCAATTTGTGCTGCACAAGCATGCTCCGGTATTACATACGAGACGGTCTCCAGTACCCCCCCCCCCCCCCCCATCCCCAACATAGAAGCGTTCCATCGTTATAATGTAGATGCTTTTGTACTCGCTCTTTGTAAAATAACTATCAGATGTTTTAGCTTTCAAAGTGATCTTTCAAAACACTGTGCTGAGTTGGTCAACATGGCGGTGACATGAATGCTATTTTAGTTGTTCCTCTTGCGTAATGATATGAGAGTAGCGTACAAAGCTGTTAAAGATGCGAAGAAAATTTTTTGACGTCTAGTGATTCATTCTTTCTCCTTAAAAAATGCGAATTTCATTCTGCGATAATGCACCGTCCTCGAGCACGTGCTTAGTATAGTTTTTGCATCATTTTGAAACAACAAGGCAAACTAACCTTTACTCTAGGCATTACTTTGTAATGATGTGAAGCTGACTCGGTTTGCAATATGTGTAAAAGTTTTGTATGTCGAATCATCATTGATGACTCCAGAAGAACCTTCGTTTTGTACTGAACAAAGGATCGACTTATTATCTGCTGTTGTTTTGGTTGGCGCACATGTATATGCATTGATTTCTTTACTTGTAGATGTGTGCTTGGTTTCATAGTTAAAGTGTGATGTCAGTATTGATTACCATTCGCTGACATCGTTGTCTTGAACATTTGAAATCTCGTTGATTTACTGAATGTTTACGAAGACTATCTCCGTTTTTATGGAGTGCAGCAATTTTGGAAATGGGTAGAAACTTGAATGTGAATTATACAAGGGGAGCTGATACAACCAAAGTAATATGATCCGTTTGAAAGATGCGAAATTTGAAACTGAAAAGGAAATCAATCGAAATCTATTATACTTTCATGAAAATAGAATTC
>NC_061109.1:48562141-48581374 GCF_015104395.2 Macrobrachium nipponense
ATGCCTCTATCTCAGGTTGGGAGCTCATCTGGGAGACGCCCTTACGTCAGTAGTTTGGAGTGTGGAAGAAAAGCTTCTTCACATGAACGTTTTGGAGCTGAAGGCAGCTTTCATGGGGCTGAAGGAGTTTCAGAAAGTGATAGGTCATTCAGTAGTTCTGATGATTCTACAAAACCACGATGGTGGCTTATGTAAACAAACAGGGGAGACTGGTGTCTCATCTCCTGCATTACTTGACAAAGGAATTACACCAACGGGCAATGAACAACTGGGTGGAGCTCTCTGCCAGGTACATTCCAGGCAAGAGGAATGTGGTAGCCGACAGACTGAGTCGTCAGAACCAGATCCTGGGCTCGGAAAGGTCTTTGCATCAGGTCGTGGGGGACAGGCTTTTTCAGGTTTGGGGGAGGCCTATGCTAGACCTCTTTTCAACTCGATTCAACAGATAACTGGAGGATTACTGTTCAGTGGTCCTGGATCCCCTAGCTCTAGCAGAGGACACCTTCCAACACCCTTGGGACAATCCGGAGGTTTACGCCTTCCCTCCGTTTTGCCCGATCCATCAAGTTCTGAACAGGGTAATGAGTTCTCGAAATCTCAAGATGACCTTGGTGGTTCCTCTGTGGCCTCAAGCAGAGTGGTTCCTGGACCTTCTATCTCTTCTGGCAGAGTGGTTCCTGGACCTTCTGTCTCTTCTGGCAGAAGCTCAAAGAGAGATTCCTCCGTGGCGACAACTTCTTTGTCAACCTCACGTCGAAAGATTTCACTAGTTAGTAGATTCCCTGTCTCTTCACCGATGGATACTATCAAGTATCTCCTCCGAGCGAGGGGATTTTCTCAGGAGGCAGCGGGACATACGTCCATTTATCTCAGAAATTCCTCTGTAGCAGTTTACCAGGGAAAATGGGCAGTCTGCTATGATTGGAGTCGTCGACGGGGTTTCTCTCCACTCAAAGCCCCTGTTCAGTAGATAGCAGGTTTTTTTTATTTTCCTCAGAGATGGGAAAGAATTGAATTGAATATAGGATTTAGGCATTAAGCCAAGCACTCAGAGATGGGAAAGATCTCTCTCTTTCTGCTGTGAGAGGCTGCAGAGCAGCACTAGGTTTGGTGTTTAGACATTTCTTCATCTTGGGAGATTTCCTTATTTTTCAGGGGTTTCGAACAAGCAAGTTCGCCAAGGGAACTAAAGCCTCCTGCATGGGATGTTTTGCTTGTCCTGAGAAGCCTAACTTGAACTCCATTCGAGCCCTTGTGTCATTCGTCTGACAGAGATCTGACGCTAAAGACAGTTTTCCTGTTGGCATTGACTTCTTCAAAGAGTGGGGGAGCTTCATGGCCTAAATTATTATGTGAAGCATACCGGGGGTTGGGGGTTGGTGACCTTCAAGTTTGTCTTGGAATTCGTGGCCAAACCCAAAATCCCTCGGTAAATGACAACAGATTTACATCCTTTTCCATTCCATCGTTGAATGACTATGGACAATGACCCACAGGAGCTCTTATTTTGTCCAGTCAGAGCCGCCCTAAGATGCTACCTTAAATGGACTCGTTATCTAAGACCTAGATGTCGTAGACTTTTGTTAGCACTGGTCGTTCCAGGAAAGAGGTTTCCAAAAACACTGTTTCATTCTGGATACATGAGGCAATTAAGCCGGCTTATTCCTCACCTGATGGTTCTCTCACTGAGTGTGTGGGCCAGAGCATATGACGTCAGAGGTATAAGTTCCACTCTGGCATTTGAGAAAAATTTTGCTGTTCATAGAATTTTGAGAGCTGCTTCCTGGTTGTGCCAGTCCACGTTCACTTCTTTTTACCTGAAAGATGTTGCTCACAGATCTTTGGACACGTTTTCCATAGGTCCTGTGGTGGCTGCCCAACAAATTTTGTAATTCATCCATCACCCCTAATAGGGTATTTTGTATCTAATCTATGATGATTGTGTGGACGAGAGAATGAGCAAGTTGCCTGGTCTCTTTCTTTCTCTTTTTTGTTTCCTTCTTCTTACGGGCAGGTTGAGGAACAGACATGCCATATGCTGGACTGGTCTGATATAGGTGAGTAAGGTATCATACTAAAAGTTGGTGTGTTTTATGATCTTGGAAATACCAATCCTTCTATTCAGTAGCAAATACGCCTCTCTCTACAGCAAGGGGGGAGTGGGGAGTGATAACAAACCATGTGAGTACGAATACGGTTCGTTACTTGAACAGTCAGAATTTTCTTTGGTTCCCTGGTTACAATGAATCTGGTCATATATCACTGTACATCAACCAGACGGCTGAGTTGTTAGATATCTGTTTATCTATATGCTCACGAGCATGAGACCACCTTCTCTAAAACAATTTCTTCTAGGAGGGGTGTTCAGGTGGCTTAACCTCCAGCTGGTTTAAGATACTTGTACTTCCCACAAAGTATAAGGCTATCCTATTGTTAAGACCGAAGGTTTGTTCCTCATGTGAGCAAATGACAAATTTTTTAATCAATTTGTATTTTTCATAGCTAACAAACCTGAGGTCTTAACGTTTACTGCCCTTCTCTGTGTTATAGTTCCTGGGTTGGGAAAAAACTAAAGACGTCATGAGGTAGTGCACTGTCTCTGACCATCTATCACCTCATACACGCAGGAGTTGCCAGATCTCACAGATTCCTTGCTTACAATCTTTGATTGTTTTTAACTGGTTACCAGCTGGCCCTTGGAAAATATCCAATTGTTAAGACTGAAGTTTTGTTCTGCACATGAACAAATAACAAGCACTTGTTAGGCAGAGTTTGTACTTCGTATCAACACCAAAAATCACCAAGGTTATTTTGGTATCTAGTTCTAATTAGTCAGTCACTAAAAAAAAAAAAATCATACTTACCTGTGATAAAATGAAGGCCAATGCTACACACCGATACCGTATCCTGAGTCGAACCATTTTTCCATGGGTCTAACGAACTGTAAGAAACAGGACATGAACTGAGGTGAAAAACAATTTCTATGGAACGTTCTGTTTACAGGGTTCTACTAAAGAAAAACTCTTAAACATGAAAGGAAATTTGCTACACATGAGAGCAAAGAGTTTTATTTTCAACTACTGTAATGCAAACTATAAACGTGAATTGTACTATACTGTATTGTAGATAATTTGTAAAGGAATTAACTATGTATGGTAAATATAAGTAAAGTTTATGGGTGGGAGGGTCAACAGTTAATTATGCTTTTTTAATTTTTGCTGGGAGTTGTTACCTCTTACCCCTGTACTTACCCCTGTAAAATTTGACAAACAACAGTACTGAATTATATATCACGGTACACAGTAATTCACAGATCTCCAGTGGTGGCCTATCAAGAGAGTACTACTGCACAGAACTCCTCAATTTGCATTTGTATACTAATATTCCATTGTGACATCAACTCTATTACCAATTATGTAGTGTAACCCCCTTAAGGAGCAAATCAAATAGCTGTCAAATCTGCATTTTTTCATTAGATAGAATGTCCTTACAAAAAAATCAAAAGATGAAAATAAAAAGAATGCACTGTACACAATTCAAGAGACATGAACAGCTAAAAAATGAGGAACACAAGACATGAAAAGTCATTGTTTAAAAACACTGAGATAAAAACAAGCAATAACAAATAACTTCTGATTTCACATAAGTGACTTGCCAAACAATTACGTACACTAGCTGTACGCTTTCTTACCTGGCAGTCGAAAATTCAAATTCCTGGCGGCGGTAGCAGCACTGCCATCGTCTGTGTAGGTGATACAGATCCCGCCCACTTTCGGGAATACCTGGTACTGCTGAGCTTTAGACTTCAATACGTTTTCTACCGGCCACGGGGTAACACCGGTGGTTTGTTGTTGCAGTCGACTTTCGTCGCCATTGTGGATTTTTTCTTTTTGGTGATGTACAATTTCTTGGTTGGCTTTTTTGCTTCACCAGTTAGCTGCCTAGTTATTAAAAAGTACGAAGATGTCTGATGCTAGTTCTTCTTCAGTTAGGTTTTGCAGCAGTGGCTGCAAATCTAGATTAGCTAAACTATGTTACGATCCGCACTCCAAAATGTGTTAATGTAGGGGTCAGTGCTGTAGTAAGGAATTAACTTGTGATGAGTGCCGTAGTTTAGATGAACAAGGTTGGAAGACTTTTCAAGCCCATTTGGATAAAATGGACAAAGATAGGAGAAGGAAACAGCGCTTAGAGCGTGTAGTAAAACTAGAGTAGAGACAACTTCCATGCCTTTAGAGACGAGCAAACCGTCACTATCTTCTCCACTTTTATCTAATATTTCACTTTTTGATAGTCCTCCAACTTCAGTACCAATTACTCTAGACCAGGTATCCCATGTTTCCGATTCCAACACCATTTCTATGTTAGAGGTGCGTTCGTAAAGTCAAGCGATAAGGCCAGTGTTAGGCCAAGTGTCAGTGTCAGTGTCGTGTCCGAGGAGGCGGCTGTCCGTTCCCCCTGTTCTCCTAGACGAAGGTCACTGTCATACTCCCCAGCTCCCGGGAGAAGACATACCGGAGGTCGAAGGGAGACTGGGGGAGTTTGCCCACGGTCAGTCGCCGACTCCGTCGACGTAGTTGACTTGCGAGTGCCCAGAAAACGCCGCTGGAAAGGCGTAGATATCAGTGATGTGCAGTTGTCGTCTGACTCGGAAGTGCAGTTGCCTGTGTCGAGGCGAAAAGTGTGGAGTGATTTAGTGTCGCCTCCTTTGAAGAGACATGCCCAGCGTACGAGAGGGACGTCGCCGCCTGTTAAGAGCGCTCGCGCGGTTGCGAGTCTGACTCGCCTTGTTGTGTATCGATAGGAGTTTCGACTCGTTCGCCTCATTCATCTGGAGCTGTTTCAACTCTTTCGCCTCGAGCTGCTTCGACTCATACGCTCACGTGTTACAGCCCTCGCGCGCTTGCGAGTCTGACTCGCCTCGTTGTGTATCGGTAGGAGTTTCGACTCGTTCGCCTCATTCGTCCCAAGCTGTTTCTACTCGTTCGCCTCATTCACCTTGATCTGCTTCGACTCGTTCGCCTCATTTGCCTTGAGCCGCTTCGACTCGTTCGCCTCATACGCCTTGAGCCGCTTCGACTCGTTCGCCTCATACGCCTTGAGCCGCTTCGACTCGTTCGCCTCATACGTCTCGAGCTGCTTTGACTCGTTCGCCTCATACGTCTCATGTTGTTTCAACTCCCAGTCGTTCGTTTTTAAAGAAGAGCCGTATGACAGCCACGACTTCGTCTTCACCTAAGGATGATGCGAAGGCCAAACCCTTGCTAGAGGATTCCGCTTTGGGTTCCTTTAAACATCAACTTCAAGAATTGATGGTCTTTTTGAAGAGGACAATGAGCCAGACGGAAGAGGAAGACGGGGTATCAGCCGTCCTGTCAGAAGAGGAACTCAAGACCAAGATTTGAAGCCCTCTTCTGCTTATTCTAGTCTGTTAAGGTTCCTGTTGCAGACGTATACGGACTTTGTTTTTTGAATCAGCTTCGACTTATTCCCCTCCGTCGATGTTTGTGAAGGATAGGAGATCAACGCCTTCAGGATTACCGAACCAGTCCTCGAAGAAAGCACTGAAAGAAGAGAAGAGTGGCTTGCTAAGAAGAGGGAGTCAAGCAAGGCTTCGTTCGCCTTCCCTCAGTCGAAGTTGCAAATAAAAACTACAGGTTTTATGTGACAGGAGAAGGTCCTTCTTTGGGAGTTTTCTGCCTCCTCCTAAGGAGACTTCTCCGGCCTTGTGGACTCTCACTTACTCTGCCCGCTGTGGCTAAGGCGACTAGGAGTAGTGTCTTCCTAGTTAAGTCTCTCATGGTTGACGAACTCAATGGTTCGAATTGGGGACCATTGAGCCACCCTAAACTACTACATCCAATTCCATTCCACTTCATGCTTGGAATCTTGGAGGAACTAAAGACGAATGTCGAGGCCTCTATGCTTGGAAACTGATGTAACTTCTTGGTGTCCCTCAGAAATAACAAAATTCCTCAATTTCTGTTATAGATGTTTCAGAAGAAGAGATGCTAGGTCGTCTGCACCATGACCTAAATCTTTCCACTGGGACTGGTAGAGCTCGGCAGAAGAGCTTCTTCTGCAGCTAGCAATAGCTTCTGACGCCCTTCGCGGAAACCCTTTTGCTCGGACCAGGTTCCTGTCAGGACCAGAGCGGACAACCTTTGTGGTATCGGTTGTAATGTGATTATCTGAGAAGCAATGGATTTTGTGGAAGTTGTCTGGTAAATCCACCAGCAGATTGAGAAGGTCCGGGAACTGCTCTTTCCTGGGCCAGAATGGCGCTAATAGGGTCATTGTCACATTCTGGTGCGATTGAAACTTGTTTAAGATCTCTCTTATCATTCCGAAAGGAGGAAAAGCGCAATCGTCCAGTCCTGCCCAATCTAGCAGCATCGTATCTGTTCTCCACGCTAGTGGTTCTGGAATAGGAGAACAGGAAGGGGAAGGTGATTGTCCCTCGATGTGGCGAACAGGTCTACTGATGGTCTTCCCCAAAGCTTCCAGAGGTCCTGACACACACTCTAGTTCAGAGTCTTTTCTGTTGGTAACACCTGATTTACCCGACTCAGTTCGTCTGCAATCACCACGTTCATTCTCCCATGTGCAATCTTGGAAGAAGGGTGAGCCTCTTCTCGTTCGTCCAGTACAGGTGAGGAGATCTTCGGCTATCTTGCTGAGAGAGAACAAGTGGGTCCCTCCCTGCTTCCGCACATACGACTATGCTGTGGTGTTGGCCAAGTAGTCTGCTATGTTTCCTCCGGTGACTAAAGGTCAAATGCTTGTACTCCTAAAAGGATGGCCTTCAATTCCTTCCCACTGATGTGCAAGGTCTTTCTCATTCTGTCCACAGACCTGATATTCTCTTGGCTCCTAGGAGGGCTCCCCATCCACTGGCTGAGGCATCTGAGAAGAACTGAAGGTCGGGGTTCGACACGACTAGGGAAATTCCTTCTTGTAATCTTTCCCTCGAAAGCCACCAACGAAGATCCACCGTTATCTCTTCCATCAGGGGGAAAACTAGTGAGTCTGACTGTGTCTTCCGGGACCAATTTGTTTTCAAGAAGAGCTGAAGCGGCCTCATGTGTAGGCGTCCTGACTTGGCCTCATGTGTAGGCATCCTGACTTAACAAACTCTCCAGTGAAGCCAGGGTCCTGACTAGGCTCATCCATTCGAGAGCTGAGCAGGATGGGCGAACCAGAAACTGTTGGACTGGCGACAGGCAGGATTCTTTCTTCTTCAGGGAGAGAAAAACCCGAAAAGCTAGAGAGAATCATCCTTAATAGAGAATCTTCTGAGTAGGAATCAATTGGGACTTCTCAGTGGTTATTAAGATACCCAATTGTTGTGTCAAAGCAAGCATCTTCTCCAAGTCCTCCACACACGGACGACTGGATCCAGCTCTCAGGAGCCAGTCGTCTAAGTAAAAGGCTATGTTGATCCTCATCAAGTGCAGCCATTTTCCCAGAGGAGCGAGAATCCGAGTAAATACTTGAGGTGTGTGGCAGACCGAAGCAGAGGGCTCTGGACTGGAAGACTCCTCTTGAAGACGAATCTCAAGAACTTTCTGGAGTTCTGATGAATGGGGGCATGGAAGTATGCATTCTTCAGGTCGAGAGATACCATCCAGTCGCCCTGTTGGATGGCTGACATTACTGATCGACTGGTTTCCATTCAGAATTTCTTCTTCTGGACGAGGATGTTCAAAGCGCTTACGTCCAAAACAGGTCTCCATCCCCCTGATACCTTGGGGACTACAAAAAGCCGGTTGTAGAACCCTGGGGAGTTCATGTCTGTTACCTCCTCTATGACCCTCTTGGCTGGATGAGCTCTTCTATCGTCTTGGCTAAAGCCAAAGCTGTTATTGATTCCGTAGAGTATGCTGTCAAACAGACAGGTGTATTGGACAGTGGTGGATCCGGTGAAAGGGATCACATATCCCTCTTGAAGCACCTGCATGACCCGCTGTTCTGCTCCTCTTTGACCCCAATTCCTCCCAGTAGCTGTGGAGTTTTGCCCCCATGGGTGGGTGAAGGACCTTTCGATCATTTATCTGTCTTAAAGAGAGGTCTCTTGGTAGACTTGGAGGTGGTTCGTAGGTTAGTCTTTGGTCTCTGCTGCCACTTCGACTTACCTCCTCGAAAGGTGTGCTTTTGGAAAGGTGAAGCTTTGGCTCCTGTCGCCCGAGGTTCCTTGGGTCTTCTCACTGATTGAGACAGAAGATCATTGGTGGACTTGTTCTCAAAGTCCGACAGTACATGCTTGACGGTTTCTTCTGGAAACAGGTGAAGTTTACTCAGGGGGGAGAACAACAAAGCCGATGTTTGTTTCATGGTTACTCCTAGAGATGTGAAGGAGCACCACCGTTCTCTCTTCTTGAGTACTCCCATAGTGAATAAGGCAGCCAATCCACTGAACCGTATCTCGCTGCCCTGTCCGCAAAGGACAACAGATTGAGCCAGTCCGCAGAAAAATCCTCATCCAGAGACTGGCAATCTTCAATTTTCTGGCTAACGCTATATTGTCCAATCCAGAAAACTGAAGACTTTTGTCAACTTGTATAAGTTCTTCACCAGGTGTCAGTAGCGGAAATGGTGTTGGGAGAGGAAGCATAGGGGGACTCTGTGTTTACCCTCTACTGTCTCCTCGCCTTGAGTTTGAGGTGTTTTGCTTTTATGGGAAGCCTGGGGGTACATGTACCTGAAGTACCCACCAGTTCTTATATCTGATTAAGGGTATCATATGGTTTTTAGTGTAGGTGATGGTGTTGTGTAGTGTTATCTGGTCTTTTCGCCCTGGGCAAGGGCAAACTATTATTGTTTTTGTCAATCATCGGTGAACTTCCAAGATTGCCAAAATCCCACCATTAGTAGGGACGACCCTGGCCTTTACTGCCACGTCTCCTACATGTGATGAGAGCGACGACCAGAGGCAGTATCTACCTGTAGCTGCTTTCTCACAAGATAAGGTACTCCAGACATATATAATGTGAGCACATGACTGTTGTTTTTTGTTCATAAAGCGGGCCTTATACCCACCTTCCGGGTAATGTGGAGTCAGCTAGTGTAATTGTTTGGTAAGTCACTTATGTGAAAATGATATTTTAATGATAAAATAAGGTTTCACATATACTTACCAAACAATTACATAACCAGAGCCCTCCCTCCTCCCCACATATGGACATTGTGGCTCAACAAATTTAAGTCTAAAGCTCAGCAGTACCAGTTATTCCCGAAAGTGGGCGGAATCTGCATCACCTACACAGACGATGGCAGCGCTGCTACCGCTGCCAGGAATTTGAATTTTTGACTGCCAGGTAAGAAAGCGTACAGCTAGTGTAATTGTTTGGTAAGTATATGTGAAACCATATTTTTATCATTAAAATATTATTTTATACAATAAAATATGTAAAAGTACTGAAAAGAAGTGCTAATGCCCTTCTTTATCTAAGACATAACTCCACTATTAATCACATTAAAGTACTAATGGTTTCCCATTACAGTGAAAATCATTCTACCTATGAGAGCTAATGCATGAAGTAGCACAAGGAAGACAAGCTAGATACCAAACCTTCTTTTACTAATGTAGTCTTCAACATCAAATGATAAAAAATTTACTATATCTAAAGTCCAAACTGTAATTCCGGATGGCTAACCTTTACTTTCCTCTCATGCAAAGAAGCTTTCCTTGATTCCAATAACAGTACTCCCTTCTCTTCAGAATTGCACCAAATGCCATTTTCTTAACCTTTCTTTTTCTTCCTCTAAATTAAGGTAAATAAGTATATATACACCATGACCTAACCTACCTGGAATGGAAAATTTAGGTCATAGGCCAAGTGCTGAAAATAATGTTGAAACAACTGTTGGGAGAGAGTGGAAAGTAAGAGAAAGAGAATATGAATACTAGAGGCATAATAAAAGGAATGAAAGGGGTTGCAGCTAGGGGGCATAAAGGATACTGGAATGCCTGTAGTGCAATGACAGCGCTACCCCCTTACCTTCCCTATCCTATCAATTTTTACATAAAAAGCTATACTACCAAACTTAGAAATTAACAGTAACACCTTGGGACATATAAGCCACAAGCTCCAAAAAAATAAGCACTGGTTATATTTCTCCAAAAAAATAACCACTGGTTCTAAAATTTAATTGAAGTATGCCAACAAAAGAAAGAATACTGAGCTATCAGCAACATTTTATGTGTTCAAACTGGCTTTGCCACACTAAACACTCCCAGTAAAGGCTACTCTTCAAGGAAATATTACTAGAAGCAGTGCAAATGCCAATACTGTGATTCTCCTGCTATGTAAAATAATATACTATTTGATGATGCAGTACATGCATAAAGATACCAGACACTACATAAAAGGAGTAAGTTTTAAATTTAACTTCTGATCTGTTATCTAATGCGTATTCTAAACTATATAATCTAAAAAATTAAAATGAATTTAGTCTGTAAGGCTCTTGCTCTTGCCTCTTACACAAAGTTGTCTAACTTTCTTCCTCTAGTTAACTTAAAACATCATAATTTCCCAAAACATCATAATTTCCCTAAATGAATCAATGGTAATGAGGGGGGTTGGGTTCCAAGATGGGCAAGAAATGAGCTTTTTAGGGGGGGTTCTGATAAGAAATATTATGTGAATATCATAGTACGTATGTACCATAGTACATGAAAACACAAGTTTTTCATGTTTTCATCATCAACTGACCTTCCTTCCTTTTCCTCTCCTTCCAATTTGTGCTGCTGGTGGTTTTAGTTAGAGATATGGCACTAACACTAAGTAACAGTAAAAGACATTCTAGTTGACACCACTAACAAAAACTGAAGTACGTACATAGTAAGTAAACATGTTGATTTCAAGTACCTACCAATAATAAAGTAGAAAAGTTAATTTTCTGTAAAAATAAATAAGTAATGCAATAACACTACAATACATATTCTGGTGAGAATTGAATATGGGCACTGGATTCTATAAGGACAACAGTGATTTACGTATTTCTTAACAAAATTATTTTTAAGTGATTAATGTTTACAAGAATACGGAACTGTCTTGGCAAGAACCCAGCCATTCAAAATTAAGGAAGTGACATAAATATCAAAATCTTATAAGCTAAAGAGGCAATCCATAATTGGAATGAGTTTCGGATAAAGTAATACCCTAAAATACCAAATGAAAAAAACCAGAAAAATTAATGTGGACATACAGCAGGCCATGTGTTGATTTTGTTATACAGCCCTGGACCCCATAAAAGAGTAGTGCCATCACTGCACCTCAAATAGTGCACTGTCACAGTACTAAACGGGTGCAAATTGCACCCACATTTAGACCTTTAATTTATTTCCATTCATGCTTCCTTTCTTCAATTTTGCAGTCTAACCTCTCCAACTGTTTCTTCTTAGTGCAACTCAGGGTCTTCTCCCAGTTCCACCTTTAGATCCTTGTAGTTAGTCTCTTTTATTTTCTGCATCTCATCTCTTCAGTGTCTCAAGCTGGGAATGGCCAAGAGGCCACCAGTGGTTGGCTTGTCAGCCTAATTTTAATATCAAAATTATTAAAGAATAATATCAATCACCAAAAACCTTAGCACCATACCCAGGAGAAGTACTTGAGTGCCAACTGGTCTTCTGTGAGCAACAGAAGAGAAGGTAGCCTATAACCTGACCTACTAGAATGAGAACTATGACATATGATGTTGGAGAATAGTGGAGATTTGAGGAAAATAATTTCACCAAGGCCCACACAGTACTGATGACGTCAAGCTGGAAAATAGGATATAGGCTTAAAAGTAACCTATACATTTTTCTCCACCTAACTCTTGTATTTTTGCATAGGGTAAACAACCAAGTGGACTGGCCAACTCACCGACTACCGCGGTTTTGGCCACCCTCCGAAAAAGTACTTTAACACGTCCTGACACAGGAGATGGTCATCAGCCATGAGTTGTTGGTGGTGATAGCAGGAGGTCAAGACCTCTACTCTCCTTTTGAAGTAAGTATTTTCTCCAAAGTTTGAAGTTAAGTCCATATTTTAAGATTTAAACAGAGGGTAATGAAAAGTGTGGCCAACGCAGTGCACACTACCCCAAAACGCTTTCGAAATTTTTACTTACTAATAAAAAAAGTTTAGAAGATTGACACCATCTCGATGTTTGCAGAGTTGCTTGTGTCAACAAACTTCCCATTTCCTGTGCTAAATCCGCATACCACTTGTACCCATAAACGCTGGGGCACTTTCATCACAACAATCGTAAACCCGTCCTCTAACCAGTACTTATTTAAGGGGACTACGGCATTCTTTGCGGCGTTTTGCGCTCTTCAATTGTTTACCAGTGTTGTCGATTGGGGTGAGTTTACCCTCCAAACTGGGTATAATACTTACACAAAACCGGGGAAATACTTGAAATTAGCGTATCTATTTATATTTTATATACATATTACAGCAATTTTATCATTACTGCATTAGTACTATGACAACTAGAATTCATGGAAAGTTTGTAAATGCATCGGCGTATGTATGAGGCTCCACTAGATTGGCATAGATGAGTCTTTTTGCCGTCGTCTGCTTGTACTTCAGAAATATCTGTAATTTTTCGGGGTTAGTTTGGTTACAAAAAACGGATAATAGACATGAATTAAATAAACATTTTGAAGTAAAGTTAACCCTTAAACGCCGATTGGACGTATTAAACATCGACGAAAATTGTCTGTTGGGTGCCGAATTGACATACGAAACGTCGACGCAAAATTTTTTAAAAAATTCGAGGAAAAATAGTTACAGGCCTACTTGGCAAAAACTTTTGAATCAAGCACCTTGAGGGAGGCTGGGAATTCTCGGATCAAGCTGTTGTTTTGTTTACAATCGTTACCAAGGCGCCCAAGAGCGAATTTCTTTCTTCTCGCACAAAAAAGCATCAGCGACACACCTCGAATTATTTAGTCACTGACATAACTTTTGCACCATTTTATATTAGCCATTACATAGAGTTTTACAAATGAAAATGTGAGCAATTTCATGTAGAATACAACAAAAAACAACCCATAGTTGTAGCTTTTATCAGTTTTGAAATATTTTCATATAAATAACGATAAGTGCCAAAATTTCAACCTTCGGTCAACTTTGACTCTACTGAAATGGTCGAAAAACGCAACTGTAAAGCTAAAACTCTTATATTCTAGTAATATTCAATCCTTTACCTTCATTTTACAACAAATTGGAAGTCTCTAGCACAATATTTCGATTTATGGTGAATTTATGAAAAAAACTTTTTCCTTATGTCGGCACGGTAACTTCCAAAAAAATCAGAAATTTTTTCATCCAAATTTCGTAACGTTTGCACCGTTTTATATTAGCCGTTACATAAAGTTTTCTTTATGGAAATGTGTGCAATTTCATGTAGAATACAAAAAAAAAAAAAAAAAAAAAAAACCATGGTTGTAGCTTTTATCAGTTTTGAAATATTTTCATATAAATAACGATAAGTGCCAAAATTTCAACCTTCCGTCAACTTTGACTCGACCAAAATGGTTGAAAACCGCAATTGTAAACTAAAACTCTTACATTCTAGTAATATTCAATCATTTACCTTCATTTTGCAATAAACTGGAAGTCTCTAGCATAATATTTCGATTTATGGTGAATTTTAGAAAAAAAACTTTTTCCTACGTCCGCGCGGTAACTGCCGAAAAAATCAGAAATTTTTTTGTACGATCGTCGTAATGTTTGCACCATTTTATATTAGCCGTTCCATAAAGTTTTATATTTGAAAATGTGCACAATTTCATGTAAAATACAACAAAAAAAACAACCCATGGTTGTAGCTTTTATCATATTGAAATATTTTCATATAAATAACGTAAGTGCCAAAATATCAACCTTTGGTCAACTTTGACTCGACCGAAATGGTAGAAAAATGCAATTGTAAGCTAAAACTCTTACATTATAGTAATATTCAAACATTTACCTTTATTTTGCAACAAATTGAAGTCTCTAGCACAATATTTCGATTTTTGGTGAATTTATGAAAAAAACTTTCCTTAAATCAGCGCTGTAACTTCGAAAAAATTATAAATTTTTTCTCGTCCGATTGTCGTAATGTTTGCACCATTTTATATTAGCCATTACATAAAGTTTTATATATGAAAATGTGCACAATTTTATGTAGAATACAACGAAAAACAACCCATGGTTGTAGCTTTTATCAGTTTTGAAATATTATTATATAAATAACGATAAATAGAAAAATTCGACCTTCGGTCGACTTTAACTCCACCAAAATGGTCGAAAACTGCAATTGTAAGCTACAACACTTACATTCTAGTAATATTCAATCAATTACCTTCATTTTGCAACAAACGGGAAGTCTCTAGCACAATATTTCGATTTATGGTGAATTTAAAAAAAAAACTATTTTGTTACGTCCACACGTTACGAATTCGTGCATCATTTTGTGATAATATTTTCTCTGTGTTGCTTTGATAATTTTACAATTTGTTATAAACCAAAATCATCGAAATTTAGTGTACAATACAATGAAAAAATAATTAACTCATTAGCTTTAACCGCTTTGCTTACAGAGCGATTTGTATACAATTATATATGAAATTTTTTTTCATGCTGTCATATATTCAAATATCTATATATGATAATGATATTTTTTTTTCATTTCTGATGGTTGCATACTAAACTTCAGGCAATGAAAAAAACAGGAGCCAAAAATGAACCCTTAATCTTGAAAATTAAGTGTGCTGTGATTTTTTGAAAAAAACTTTTTTTCCGCTTCGGCGCTCACTCGCGAACGCTGCCAGCATAAGGGAGACACTTTCGGAAATGCTGGCTCGGCGTTTAAGGGTTAAACTAAATAATGAGTAAAGTAAACAATTAAGGGAATAAAATTTTGCACCTCATAAAGAGTGTAGTCATCTGCTGCTCGTAACTGTGTTTGCAGAGTGATTGCTTAGGAACCAGGAACAGCAACGTGGTTCAGGTGCAATTTGAAGTGAATTAAGACCAAAATGTGTATACTTCCACTAATATAGGCAACAAAATGTTGTTTTATTGTGCTGTTTACAACTGCAATCTTGAGTAAGATCAATAAACGTTACATAGGGTAGAACACCACGGCAGGCCAACCCTCATCACGGTGGACGGGTCTTATTCACTCTATATTTAATTGGTGAAACATGAATACAATTGCAACTCTAAGCATACCATTTAAAAGACTGAAGTTTCGTCAACATATTGTGATATATGAAAGCCCCATACGAACTAAAATAACCATGTGAGCTCTTCGTAAAATATGTTTTCAAGGCAGTTTTGAAATCCAATATGGCGGCTACGTTTTGCATGGAAGGTTCTGATCAATGACGGCCACCATCTTTCCCCAGCCTTCCCAGCACTCATTTGAACAATGTTAGCGTATGTATGTAACGTTTATTGATCTTACTCAAGATTGCAGTTGTAATCAGCACAATAAAACAACATTTTGTTGCCTATATTAGTGAAAGTATGAAACCTTGTATCCGGTGGTTTTTATCCTTACTGCCATCGATACTGAAACTCCACAGTGCTTATTTGATTGTTATTATACACATTTTGGTCTTAATTCACTCCACAGTGCACTCGAACCACATTGCTGTTCCTGGTTCCTAAGCACTCACTCCGCAAACACAGTTACGAGCAGCAGACGACAACACTGATTATGAGATGCAAAGCTTTATTCCCTTAATTGTTTACTTTACTCAATATTTAGTTTAACTTTACTTCAAAATGTTTATTTAATTCATGTCCATTATCCCTTTTTGGCAAACAAATTAACCCCCAAAAATTACAAATGTTTCGGATGTATACTTACGAGCAGACGACGTGAGGAAAAATGACTCATCGTTGCCAATCTAGTGGAGCGTCACACATACGCCGATGCATTTACAAACTGTTTCGATGAATTCTAGTTGTCATAGTAATGCAGTAATGATAAAATTGCTGTATATGTACAATATATATAATAGATAGATACGCTAATTTCACTTATTTCCCCGGTTTTGTGTAAGTCTTATCTATTTTGGAGGGTAAACACATACCAATTGACAACACTGTAAATAAAAAATTGAACGACGTGCAAAACGCCGCAAAGAATGCCGTAGTCCCCTTGAATAAGTACGAATAAGTGCTGGTAAGAGGTGGGTTTACGATTGTTGTGATGAAAGTGCCCCAGCGTCTATGGGTACAAGTGGTGTGCAGATTTAGCACATGAAATGTGAAGTTTGTTGACACAAGCGACTCCGTAAACATCAAGATGGCGTCAATCTTCGAAACATTTTTAGTTGTAAGTAAAAATTTCTAAAGCGTTTTGGTGAGATTTCCACTGCCGTAGCCACCCGCTTTTTCAGTACCCTCTTGTTTTTGAAATTCTAAAATTTGGCCTTAATTTCTAACTTTGGAGAAAATACTTACTTCGAAAGGAGAGTACGAGGTCTTTAGCTCCGTTTTTCACCAACAACAAGTCGCGACTGATGCCCATCTCCGGTGTCAAGACGCGTTATAATGTACTTTTTCGGAGGGTGGCAAGCGTTGATTGTAGGTGGCCTGTTTGGCCTGCCGTGGTGATTTACCCTATATATGCTAACATTGTTGAAATGAGTGCTGGGAAGGCTGGGAAAGATGGTGGATTGTCTGTGGTTAGAATGGCCAGCCATGCGATTGCTGCCATATTGGATTTCAAAACTGCCTTGAAAACATATTTTACGAAGAGCTCACATGCTTATATTAGTCCGTATGGGGCTTTCATATATCACATTATGTTGACGAAACTTCAATCTTTTGAATGGTATGCCGAGTTGTAATTGTATTCTTGTTTCACCAATTAAATATTGAGTGAATAAGGCCTGGCCAGTGCGATGACGATGGATCGTCTGCGGTTGTTTAGCCAAGTTCATTCCCATTGAAGCAATTCACTCCTTATTTTTCATCTTCCCCAAGTTTCGAAACCTGTTTTCTACTGCAGTCAATGGTAAAACCACAGGCTAATCACTTGATCGTAGCTGTAGCAGGGGTTGGGAACTAAAATAAAACATGTTTTACACCAGCAATAATGATGAGGAACATACAAAACTCCTAATAACCAGTAGGAAACATACTATACAGTGCAAGTATCTGGCGAAAAGTTAGGCTTCCCTTACCTGCAGCATGCCTAAAATTAAGCTACCTACATTCCAAGACGAAAAGTCTAGGTATGCCAGGTTAGGTTACCTCGATTACTATTTTCACAAACTGTTATGCGGAAGTGGTTTGGGAAGTACATTACACATTTAATGATATGCACGTTATGACACTTGTGGGACAGGTATCATACTCACTCTCCATACGTAACGAGAAGAATTAAGTAACTTTCACCAGATCGAACTAGTCATCTGTTTCTTGCACTCAGTGTTTACATTCTACATGCCATTCGCTCACGAGTCACGAATTTGCCAACACTTAGCTGCGTTCGCTGCTACAAAATTTCACAAAATAAATCGTAATTCAATTACCTGAACATCAAATGTAAGCGTAGAGAGCAGACAATAATTAATTTTTACTTAAGCCGATAACTGATAACATGAAAATTATATAGGATAGCTTTCCGTAAAAGCAATATTAAAAAATTGAATAGCAAACAGCACACCCCCGAGCACTTAACTACTATGGGCTTTGCTGTTCAGTCGCTTAGTCATTAGCAAAATTAACTGCTTTAGATTAAGCACCTGCCTTGCCTAAAGCGGCACTTAGTTATGCTAATCCTCAAGTTAAATGGTATGAGAGGTCTGGTGTGAACCTTGAGACTCTCCAACATTATCAGTTAATACTCCTCGTTAAATCACAACACGAAAGGTCTGCTTACAACACCAATTACTGGATGAATCAACAATACTGCATTGGATAAAATCCATAGATTGTGCACATAAGAAATCTGAAAATGATAAAGTACACTTGACCTTGCCTCAGTTCTAAATTAAATAAATTATCTTTCCAATATCTTCCGTTCATATTTTTTTTCATTTTAACAATAATATAAGTTGTCATCCTTTCCAACTCATCTAATCATGCTCGAGGAGAACTATTCCTTTGAATCATTACATGTGCTGAAGACCATAGCTTCATTGGTTTCCTTCGTCATACTAAGGAACGTTTTCCATAATCTATTATAAGTTTTATAACTCCCGCCGTATTAAATAAGCGAGGGAAGGAAAGCTCTGTTTGGATGTTTAATATTCAGTTGCAACTGAATCTGCATGCAGGCGCTCCCACACAAGACATGCATATTGATAGTAATTGATTAAGAAGCAGGTCATTTGCAAGCACAATCTGTGTTTGTGTCTATTTATACTTTCATGTTTCTGTTGTCAAGAATAATTTCCTTCAATATCATGCTTTATGATCACCATTAGATATAAGCCCGAAAACTGAGACAATTAATATCATTTCAACTTTATCAATTTTACTTTATGCCAGCAAGCTTGAACTTCACATACAAAATCTAAAAACTAAAAGGTGAAACCATTTAATTACAAAACGCACATACGCGTGCAAAGTTGTAACTACTACTAGAAGAAAGGCGAACTTGTCTCTTAAATGGTTGTTCTAGCAATCTTAACCTACCACAAAAGTTCAAGAGGTTGTAGATATTTTAAAGCTGTGGAGAATCATGAATCTAATTAAATTATAAAACCAATTGGACGTACAGAATATCCACAAGAGAAAAAATATAGTAACTAGGTTGGATACGAAGGATAGCAAAGACGAATTCCTGTTGAGGGTATGGATACGTGTATGGCTAGGGCTTGGGATTGAGTTGGTGATATATAGTTTCTCATGATCAGCACAGGTATGCGTTGGAAGAGAAATGGAGAGGAAAAGACAAGCTCGAAAGAACTATATTGAGGTTCAAATAAAGTCGACCTCAAATGCACTTTTTTTTTCTTTTGGGCGTGTAAACTTGAAAATACAGAGAAGCTTAATACCTGTGCTGAACTAGAATAAGTATTTTCAAGTGATAAATAGAAAACTGATGTAATCCTCTCTCAGTAGCCTTTGTTGCAGCAATGTTAGTTGAACTGATCTACAAGACAATGACTCGGGTTCCTCCGTTTTCGTTTGCAATGTCAAATGCCCTCCTGAAGATTTACTCCCGGTAAACAATTCTGCCTTTTTGTAGGAATACAGTGATACTGTCAACGAATTCTATTTTCAT
>NC_061109.1:48581874-48641632 GCF_015104395.2 Macrobrachium nipponense
ATGAAAGTAGAATTCGTTGACAGTATCACTGTATTCCTACAAAAAGGCAGAATTGTTTACCGGGAGTAAATCTTCAGGAGGGCATTTGACATTGCAAACGAAAACGGAGGAACCCGAGTCATTGTCTTGTAGATCAGTTCAACTAACATTGCTGCAACAAAGGCTACTGAGAGAGGATTACATCAGTTTTCTATTTATCACTTGAAAAATACTTATTCTAGTTCAGCACAGGTATTAAGCTTCTCTGTATTTTCAAGTTTACACGCCCAAAAGAAAAAAAAGTGCATTTGAGGTCGACTTTATTTGAACCTCAATATAGTTCTTTCGAGCTTGTCTTTTCCTCTCCATTTTCTCTTCCAACGCATACCTGTGCATGATCATGAGAAACTATATATCACCAACTCCCAAGCCCCTAGCCATACACGTATCCATACCCTCAACAGGAATTCGTCTTTGCTATCCTTCGTATCCAACCTAGTTACTATATTTTTTCTCTTGTGGATATTCTGTACGTCCAATTGGTTTTATAATTTAATTAGATTCATGATTCTCCACAGCTTTAAAATATCTACAACCTCTTGAACTTTTGAGGTAGGTTAAGATTGCTAGAACAATCATTTAAGAGACAAGTTCGCCTTTCTTCTAGTAGTAGTTACAACTTTGCACGCGTATGTGCGTTTTGTAATTAACTGGTTTCACCTTTTAGTTTTTAGATTTTGTATGTGAAGTTCAAGCTTGCTGGCATAAAGTAAAATTGATAAAGTTGAAATGATATTAATTGGTCTTCAGTTTTCGGGCTTATATCTAATGGTGATCATAAGCATGATATTGAAGGAAATTATTCTTGACAACAGAAACATGAAAGTATAAATAGACACAAACACAGATTGTGCTTGCAAATGACCTGCTTCTTAATCAATTATTATCAATATGCATGTCTTGTGTGGGAGCGCCTGCATGCAGATTCAGTTGCAACTGAATATTAAACATCCAAACAGAGCTTTCCTTCCCTCACTTATTTATTACGGCGGGAGTTATAAAACTTATAATAGATTATGGAAAACGTTCCTTAGTATGACGAAGGAAACCAATGAAGCTATGGTCTTCAGCACATGTAATGATTCAAAGGAATAGTTCTCCTCGAGCATGGTTAGATGAGTTGGAAAGGATGACAACTTATATTATTGTTAAAATGAAAAAAAATATGAACGGAAGATATTGGAAAGATAATTTATTTAATTTAGAACTGAGGCAAGGTCAAGTGTACTTTATCATTTTCAGATTTCTTTGTGTGCAAAATCTATGGATTTTATCCAATGCAGTATTGTTGATTCATCCGTAATTGGTGTTGTAAGCAGACCTTTCGTGTTGTGATTTAACGAGGAGTATTAACTGATAATGTTGGAGAGTCTCAAGGTTCACACCAGACCTCTCATACCATTTAACTTGAGCATGAGCATAACTAAGTGCCGCTTTAGGCAAGGCAGGTGCTTAATCTAAAGCAGTTCATTTTGCTAATGACTAAGTGACTGAACAGCAAAGCCCATAGTAGTCAAGTGCTCGGGGGTGTGCTGTTTGCTATTCAATTTTTTAATATTGCTTTTACGGAAAGCTATCCTATATAATTTTCATGTTATCAGTTATCGGCTTAAGTAAAAATTAATTATTGTCTGCTCTCTACGCTTACATTTGATGTTCATGTAATTGAATTACGATTTATTTTGTGAAATTTTGTAGCAGCGAACGCAGCTAAGTGTTGGCAAATTCGTGACTCGTGAGCGAATGGCATGTAGAATGTAAACACTGAGTGCAAGAAACAGATGACTAGTTCGATCTGGTGAAAGTTACTTAATTCTTCTCGTTACGTATGGAGAGTGAGTATGATACCTGTCCCACAAGTGTCATAACGTGCATATCATTAAATGTGTAATGTACTTTCCAAACCACTTCCGCATAACAGTTTGTGAAAATAGTAATCGAGGTAACCTAACCTGGCATACCTAGACTTTTCGTCTTGGAATGTAGCTTAATTTTAGGCATGCTGCAGGTAAGGGAAGCCTAACTTTTCGCCAGATACTTGCACTGTATATGTTTCCTACTGGTTATTAGGAGTTTTGTATGTTCCTCATCATTATTGCTGGTGTAAAACATGTTTTATTTAAGTTCCCAACCCCTGCTACAGCTACGATCAAGTTATTAGCCTGTAGTTTTACCATTGACTGCAGTAGAAAACAGGTTTCGAAACTTGGGGAAGATGAAAAATAAGGAGTGAATTGCTTCAAAAGGAATGAACTTGGCTAAACAACCGCAGACGATCCATCGTCATCGCACTGGCCAGGCCTTATTCACTCAATATTTAGGTAATTGGTGAAACAAGAATACAATTACAACTCAGCATACCATTCAAAAGATTGAAGTTTCGTCAACATAATGTGATATATGAAAGCCCCATACGGACTAATATAAGCATGTGAGCTCTTCGTAAAATATGTTTTCAAGGCAGTTTTGAAATCCAATATGGCAGCAATCGCATGGCTGGCCATTCTAACCACAGACAATCCACCATCTTTCCCAGCCTTCCCAGCACTCATTTGAACAATGTTAGCATATATATGTAACGTTTATTGATCTTACTCAAGATTGCAGTTGTAATCAGCACAATAAAACAACATTTTGTTGCCTAGGGTAGATCACCACGGCAGGCCAACCAGGCCACCTACATTCAACGCTTGCCACCCTCCGAAAAAGTACATTATAACGCGTCCTGACACCCGAGATGGGCATCAGTCGCGACTTGTTGTTGGTGAGAAACGGAGCTAAAGACCTCTACTCTCCTTTTGAAGTAAGTATTTTCTCCAAAGTTAGAAATTAAGGCCAAATTTTAAGATTTAAACAGAGGGTACTGAAAACGGTCTCAAACGTAGTGCAAATCTCACCAAAACGCGTTCAACATTTTTACTTACAACTCGAGGTATTTAGAAGATTGACGCCATCTCGATGTTTACGGAGTAGCTTGTGTCAATAAACTAACCATTTCCTGTGATAAATCCGCACACCACTTGTGCCCACAGACGCTGGAGCACTTTCATCACAACAATCGAAACACGATTTCTCACCAACAAACAAGCCAGGAGTAAACAGCTGTTTTGGTAGAAGATGACGAGAAGCGTGCTCTTAGCTAATTTTAAATAAGTAGTAAAACATCAATATTTTTACATATTTATGATGGATTAATTTGAAAATATTCGTTATTGAAAAAGTAACTCGACTCTGACTCAAATTTAAGTAATTATTTTTCTGAATTAGAACGTTCTTTTAAGTTCTGTATTATGACATCACGACATCTTGACTTTCGTACCTATTGTAAATAATTGCTATACTCAACTGTCATTGCAGAACAGTTTACCAGTTATTCATGCAGATTGTTATCAGCTATACATGTAATTGTTATAATCGTAATGCGCATATATATCTTTATTATTTACTTTTTGGATATATGAAGATGTTTTACTGCTGGATTATCGCCGTAGTGTGACGCAATCGTTTTCGGTCCATGGGCCTCTGTCTGTTTTCGCACCATAAGAAATTATGGGGCCGAATTTGCAATGACCAGAAAGTCGTTAAAAGAGGAAAGTTAGCATTGAGGGGCATAATGTTTTGTTTTTGACAGAAAAACTACAATTTGTTCATGAAACTTACCTGTCAGATATATATATAGCTGTATTTTCTGAAGTCCGACAGAATTTTAAAAACTTCCGACACACGCAGTGGTCAGCCAGGTGGTTAGTACCCATTCCCGCCGCTGGGAGGCGGGTACCAGGAACCATTCCCATTTTCTATTCATAATTTTTCTGTCGCCGGTGCTGAAAACACCTGTTTTCAGTACCTCCGTCTTAGGATTTTGGAAACTTCATTGCCGCTAAGTATCCTAATTGTCTTTTGATTTATTTACTTGGATTTGTGGGGTTTGTGGCTAGGCATACGCTATCTTAAATTGATTTGAATTTGATTCATTTTTGCATAAAATATCTGAATCTAGTTAGGCTAGTTTCAGACGGGGTTGTCTGCAAAGATGGGTGTGGCTACCGAAAGCTTCGGTAGATCCGCACTTGGTATGCACGAGGGGGTATGGGTCTTGCTTCTTTGTTGAGATTTGTCATGTAAGGAGTGTGACTTTGTCCCTATTCCGTAAGGAAGACGTATGATTCGTATGTACTCAATTAATCAGTAAACATGTCTAATTCGTAGTAGACGTTGATTCGTATGTACGCAATTAATCAGTAACAAAAGTCAGGGTAGTGAACCTGCTAACCTTCCTGTAGACTTTATTTTGCCTAACCCTGTATTTTAAGTATGGCCTACGGGCTATGATATATCTACGAGAGGTGCTCGCTCTCCTTCATTGCTGTGAAGTGCTACTTCTGTAATTGTTACTCCTAACCCTGCAGTGTTGCCTTCGGGCCCTAAGCAGTGTCTGTAGAGGAATTGCCCTTTCTCTGATACTCTTTCGATTCGTAACTTAGAATCGAAAGTGCTTGCTTTAGAGAGTAAAGTGAAGTGCAGAAGTGCAGTGATACCCCTTGTGTAGTGGAGGGTGCGTCAGATCGGTCCTCGTTTCGCCTCTAGGCTGTTGGGACCTCTGCTTGACTCCCAGGACCCTGGGAGGGAGCATTCGTCCGAAAGCCTAAGGAGGGTTACAAGGAACCCCCACCGATCTGGCGTGCCTTCGGCAGTTTCTGATGAAAATCCCCAGACGACTGCCAAAGTGCGTGCCGTGCACGAATCCTGAAAGATTGCTTCTCGTCCTCCGAAGCGTCCTCCCCATGCAGGGGTTGGAGCTTTCGGAAGGACTCGCGCCCCTCTAAATAGAAGCTTTTATAGAAGAGGACGCTTCAGTTCTCTCTACTCTCTCTCTCTCTCTCGTTATGCGTTTCAGTGAGAAGTAAGAAGGCGAACGTCGCCTGAACTCGTGTCCGTCTTTCCACCGAGAAATACGTAAAAGAAGTCATAGTAGCAGGAAAGCTTTTGAGAGCGGACGCCCGGGACGCTCGGATGGACTCCAGGCGCTGCGCCGGGTACAGGCCAAGCGCGCGCCCAGTGGACCGCCGAGCGCCACGCGCCCAGTGGGACGCCGAGCGCGTTCCAGTGGACGCCGAGCGCGCGCCAGTGGACGCCGAGCGTGCACCAGCGCACGCCAGGTGTGTCGCCTGGCTGAACGTTTCTGTTGAACTCTTCAAGCTCTTGTTTCAGATATGGGCCTAAAGAATTTTTACCTCTACCTTCGGTGATACCTTCTACCTCACCTGCAAAGAATGTGAAGTAGGCAGTGCTTCGGAGGAAGCTTAAAGTGAACAGACAACTTCTTCGAAACCCAGCAAGACATCGGGTTTCGTGAATTCAAGAGGTCTCAATCAATTAATATTGCTTTTCGCATAGGTGGATGGAGTTAAGGAAAGCTCAAGGGAAGATCTCGTTTGCTCTACCGCAACCTTTGCCATTCTGCCAATAAATTTAAGTTGCCACTACCGCAGTCAAGACTTTGCGATAAGGCAGTTACGGGGTATGTAAGGCTGGATGTCCTGCACGTCAGGACTCTCGGCAACGTTCAGTAGGATTCTTGCAAAGGCACTCATCAAAAGGACGCTCTTCAGGAAAGCGCAAGACAGGACTTCCTTTGCCATACTGCCAATAAATTTTAAGCTTTAGCAGGCATTAGTTGTGATACGGGAGAGGAAGCTGGTTGGAGAGTTTCTTCCTCTTCCCAGGATAATTTTGCAAGCTTTTTAGCCCATCTGAAAGGGTTTTTTCAGATGATAGATTTTGTTAGTTTCTAGTCGGGACTACGCTGCCGAATTGAACATCGTCGTTCTACCTGCCGTAAGCCCAGTCTCTTAACAGGATTCTTGCCCCTTCCTCGTTTGAGACGGGAAATCGGAAAAATTAAATGCTCGACTTCCTGGATTACGTTTTGTCAATTCAGTGACTTTCCCCTATTGACAATATACTATCGTTTTGTCAAGTAAGTGGGTATCCCCTCATTGACAAAATATCTCTTTGTCCCGTAAATGGGTTACATCTCATTAACTTGATATTGCGTAAGCGAATAAGCTCTTATTGACAAGATTCGGAAGAGCTCTCATTCGTCATTCGCAGACTCGTACAAGAATAGACTTGTAGACTACGTCAATGAACGCTTATGTCCAATAACATAAGAAGCTTGAGCTGACTGCTTCGATTCTCTTAAGTTTTGTTCATGAAACTTGCCTGTCAGATATGTATGTAGCTGTATTTCCGAATTCAGCTATATATATGTCTGCCAGGTAAGTATGAACAAACTTTATTGTGATATAATTTCATATTTTGCCTTGCGTTATTTTACTTCTGGGTTGGTTTCAAGTCATCTACGCTTGCTGTAGTTACCTCTTCGGATGGCAACCGAGAGGTCTATTGTCTATTTAAGGACATTTAATCGTTAATCCCTGCAGCCTTCCAGGAGTTTCCGATTTATCTTTTACCGTTGTATGGTAGTGTTCTGACGACACAAACGCATCTATATATTTAGCGTTTTCTGTTTCGCTTAAATATACCAGCTTGAGAGTCCCCCCCCTTTTTTTTTGCTCAAAAAAAATAAACGGACCTATTTCTTCGTAGAATAGGGTAGCTGGCAACCCAGACATAAAGTTAAGAGACGACGTTCGTAAGCTGCTGGCTGCTGCTGTGTCTGACTGTCCAACCGAGCCAGTAACCAGATCGTGCGCTGTCATGCGCTGTAGGTTACGTCTCTCTCTCTGCGGGATTGACTGACTAACTTATCTCTGTGCTGGCGGTTACGTCTCTCCTGCGGAATTGACTGACTAACTGTATCTCTGTCCTACAATCACGGACTTTAGCCTAAAATTGAGGGGATTTCTTACGTGGAATGAATAAATGTTGCATTCGTTTTGCTTACTGTGTTCAACAGAGTTATCTCTTAATCCTTTCGGTGCTCGTTACCGCACGGTATAGAACTACGAGTCTACCGCAACATTGCACTTTTATATGCTCTCTTGCTTAGGCAAAGCGCAGCCTTATTAGGGAAGTAAGCATACTCGGGGAGGGAATGGATGAGCTTGCTGGGGACCATTTCCTTACTGAAGAAGTTTGTTTCCCCGAATAGACTGCAATTCAGACCACAGTTTTTTCCTACCGGAAACTGAAATATTATTCAAGGTCTAGGAATGATTCTGAACATCTCTCAGTGCGTCATGATAGAAAGAAGGTGCCGGACATCTGGATAGAGTTTCAGATGTCCTGGATCTTAATCTGAAAGAAGTAAATGCAATTCGGTCGTCCCTCCAGTCCTCGAAACGAGTTTTTTGGGAACCAGTGGTCCACATCAACTCTGATTTTCCACAGCTCTCTCATTTCTTAACAAGTATCTTCTCCTCGGTCCCTGCTCGAGTTTACGAGAAAGAGCCTATTATAACAACAGGCGTAGAATGTAACGATCCTCTACAGGTTCGTTACAGGATTACAAAAGTCCGTTCGAATCGTCTCGAATCGACGGCAGCAACTATTCACTTCCGAGTGGAATCTTTCTTTAGAAGTAAGTTGAGAGTTGTGTAGACTTCAGGGACGCCCTTTAATTCTTCTCTTCGATATGTTGAGGACGAAGAGGCTTCTTCTTCTCTGCTCCCTTATTCTCGATCCGGGATCGGTACCATTAAACGCCATCCTATGATATTGAACGGGGATGGATGTTTTTTTTTTAGTCTCTTTTTCCCCTTTTTCAATCGCTTAGGAAATGTAATAAGAGGATTTATGACGTCACAGGGAGCGACAATGACGCTGATCGCCCCATGTTGGCCCTCAGGATCCTGGATTCACAGAGGTCACATACTTCCTAGATCACTTTCCAAGGACCTTTTCCGAGAGAGTCGGTCTACTCTAACTCGAAAGGTACCTATAACCTCTCCGCTCTGAGTCTGACTACGTTCAGACTATCGAGATGTTGACAGGAATAAGATTACCGTCTTCCATTTCCGTCTGAAGAATGGGATAAGCTGGCAGTCACAACTATTAAAGAATACGCAAATATGTTGTTGACGGCCTTTGGGCTCAGAGGATTTGCGTCCTGTCAAACAACAAAGCCCTTCACGATCTTTGAGTTCTGTGGAATCTCGAAACTCGCTCACCATCTACTTTTTGTCTCACCTGTTTTCTTGGAGTCAGGCACTCGTGCGAGATCAGGCGACATATAGTAGCCCTGAGTTTCTTGTTGACGAAGTCGGTTGCGTTTATACACCCCCGATGATCGTGTAACATGAGACCAGGTTGGACTGTCAGGCATTCTTCCTTCGGGACTGAATCGCCTTTTTGCTCCTCGCTCCTTTCTCCTGGCACCAGAAGCTCGAGTCAGGAGTTGATTCGCTGACGACGTTGGGTTGCGTTGATACACCCCCAAGGTTTGCTTAGATTGAATCGCCCAGGCAGTCCAGACACTCATCCTTCAGCGAAGAATAGTGCCTTATGGTCTTCAGGGTACAGCCTTGCTGTCCTTGATTCGTCTGACTGGTCAACTGGTCGGTCACCTGACTTTAGTACAGACGGACTGACTGTGCATGTCCAGATCGAAGCTTTCAATATGGAACTTAGACGTAGTCTGAAGTTCTTGATGTCAAAGCATTCGAACCTCTCCTACCTGTTAACTTCTTGCATGTGATCAGGACGGCCTTCTTCTAACCACCCTAGATACGACAAAGAGGGTTAGTGAAATTTTAAGCCATCGTCACAAGTTTTGGCTTTAGAGAACACAAGACGGTGTGCTCTCTAAGCCTTCCGTTGTGGCCTAAGAATGGAAACCCGTTTTGTCCTTGGGCCAGGAGCTTGGAAGCAAGGATGGCACAAGTTAGTGGGCAGGAGCCAGAGAGAGTCCTGTGCCCTGTCGGGTCTCTCAAGTTTTATCTACATAAAACCCAAGAAAGTCGAAGTCATTCGGCGGGCAATCTGCAGTGTTCCGAAAAAGACCAGACTTGCCCATATCGAAGAAACACCCTGGCTTTAGTGTTAAGGAGTTCTTTCAAAAATGCTCCTTCATTGTTTGTTTGCACAAAGATTTGAAATTTTTTATCTGATGCTCACGAGGTGAGGGCGCGGCCTCGGAAGCATTTCAACAGAGCATGGCACTCAGCAACATCCTGAGTACCATGTTTTAGCGAAGCAACTCTGTGTTCACTTCACACTCCCTGCGAGATGTGAAGATGGCATATGAGATCTGCTGCTCGCTAGGGCCATACTGTGTGCAGACACAATCTTGGGGGCAAGAAGTACCACTCATCCTATCCTGTAGAAAATGGTTAGGAAGAGCTCTTATTTAGTTGAGGAGTCGCCGACAACGGCGACTTCTTAACTCTTAAGCCTTACTTAAAACACCTTAACTTTGGCTAGGTTGGTCAGGTGGTGATATATATATATATAAAGTAGGCGCCGAAAGTCTTTACACCCCAGTGCAATTTAGGCAAACGCATACACACGCGCACCTTCTTCGACCTGTAAAGGAATGCAAAAATTTAGTAAAGATATTGAAATGGTGTGTCAGTTTACCTTAGACTTTCTAGTATTTGGTAGCACCAAATTTGTTCTCTTTAGCTGCCTTCAGCCGTCGGGGAACAACTTTCAATGAGGTGCTGACAAGATCTCTGGTTCGATACTGTTCCAAGCAGCGATGATGGCGGCTTTGAGTTTCTCGATATTGGAGCAGTCAACCTTCTGCAAACGTTTTTTTAATGATCGACCACAGATTTTCTATGGGACTAAAATCAGGGGAATTAGGGGGCCAGTCACTTAAAAGCTCCACACCACAATCCTGCAACCAGTTCCTAATCAATGGCGTTGTGTGGCACCGTGCGCCGTCTTGCTGAAGAATTGAAGCACCTGTCTTCTCAAAGCTCCCCTCTAAATATTCATTTAGCACAACGTAATAAATGTGCTGGTTCACTCGTTCATTATTTTCAAATATACACAATTCCCCAACTCCCTCATAACCCATAGAACCCCATACCATCAAAGTTTTGGGAAACTTTTCACGAGGACGAATAAGTTTGTCACTGCACTTGTTAAGGCGGGACTTCGCCAAACTTTCGTTGAGGTGCTTGCCGAGCAATGGAATGTGGATTCGTCAGTGAACAACACTTTTTTTGTGTTAGTTTTAACGTCCCATTACCAAATCTATGAAAAAAAAACTTTCGTTTCTTAATATGGGCGTCAGTTAGCTGCTCTTCTTAGGAGCCACAACACTCTTGAATCCCAACTTGCATGACAAGTACGTCTGTAAAGTACGTACTTTTACACTTTCCTAAAATTTCAGGGTTTTCTTCCCTGAATTGACGAGCGCTGTGTGAAGGATTAAGCTCTCTTCCCTTCTCAGTAGCGAAATAGATCGTTCGACGAGCACGGGGGCCTCCCGATTCTTGGCGGGAAGAGGTACCTCTTTCTTCCCTGACGCCTTGTACCGCGCAACAATGTTTCTGAACTGTTCGACGCTTCAAATCCGTCTGCCGCACAATTTCAGCGGTATTTAACCCTAATTCAAAACACTGAATGACCCTTACACGATCATCCCTAGAAGTATAAGGACCCACCATTACGCATAAAGGCACAGGGATTGCAACACAAGGGCAACACCACGAGAAGAACAAATCCTGACAGGAGTGCCAGCAAAAAAAACCGACTTACACCACGGCTAATGAGCTACTGATCAGTATTGTTTCCTTAATCAAGGACACAGTGGAAACAATAAAAGGTGCCCAATTAGTAATTTTTTCTCTCAGGCATTTTCCGTGACTGATATGGAGGATTCTTTAAGACGCTGAAAGTCTTTGCGCAGCCTTCAGGGGTGCAAAGACTTTCAGCGCCCACTTTATATATATATTTTATTTTACTTCTTAGCCCTCATGGTATGGTCCAATATGGTCTAGTCACGTCGTGGTCTCGCCCCTTGTTTTTGACAGATCATCTGGAGTGCACCAGCTATATAGGTCTCTACCTCGCTGGCAACTCTAGTAGCACAAGCGACTTACGTGGCAGTAACCACGAAGCCAGCTATGCTAACAGGTGGAACCAAGATGTAAATCATCTGCATGCATTTGTTTCCCAAAATCCTTCTATTCTGTCCCTTCCCACCTCCAAAGGTGGGATTCAGCTATATATATATCTGACAGGTAAGTTTCATGAACAAAATGATATTGTTATGATACAATAAAGTTTGTTCATACTTACCTGGCAGATATATATAATCAAGTACCCACCCACCTCCCTCAGGGGACAGTGGAAATAAAAATTATGAATAGAAAATGGGAATGGTTCCTGATACCCGCCTCCCAGCGGCGGGAATGGGTACTACCACCTGCCGACCACTGCGTGTCGGAAGTTTTTAAAATTCTGTCGGACTTCAGAAAATACAGCTATATATATATCTGCCAGGTAAGTATGAACAAACTTTATTGTATCATAACAATATCATATTTATTCAATAGCTAGCTTGTAAAAAATACTTGGTTATAAAAACTTGATTGACAACTAAGCAGCATGTCTACTATGGGTTTCAGAGACAGTGCAAGCACATTTTGGGCAATACCTATTTCTGTAACGAACACTCGTAACAGAACGAGATTTTGCTATAGGTGCATTACACCCAGTGCCGTAATTTATAAGGGGTATCGTGAATCACTAATCGTAAAGAATAACGACACTTGTCCTTGTACCAAGAGACAAAAACTCCATTATGTGCAGAAATGGATACGAACACAAAAGCGTATAAAGCTCCACCTACCCTCTCCCCCCCCCCACCCCCCCCCCCCTCCACCGCCATCCCTTTCTTCTTCGTTCCTCCTTCCTTTCTCTCTCTCTCTCTCTCTCTGTTGCCATTCGTTATGTGTTGACCCTCCAAACTGGGTATAAAGACTACACACAAACGTTGAAATTGGTGAAATTAGGTTATGTATTGGAAGTATATATACATAAATATTAAAGCAATTTTTATCATTATTGCATTACTATGACAACTAGAATTCATGGAAACAGTTTATAATAATGGAACGGCGTATGTGTGAAGCCTCCACTAATGTGGCAACGATGATTTTGCCATTCTTAGCATGCAAACATTAAAGCATGCAAACATTAAAGGTTACATTTATTTCTGGCATACGATTATTAAAGAAATTCAAAATACTAAAATAAAAGACTGAAATCAATGAAAAGTGCTAGCAAAACAAAAAAGCAAAAAAAAAAAAAAAACATGTATATAATTCACTTTTCCGTAGTCGTTCCTCTATGCATTTTTCTGTATTCGTTCCTCTATGGTTTTCGGCAGCCAGATGTACGAAAAACGTTAGAAACATTTGATTTATCTACTTTAGAAATTATCTGTAATTTTTGCGGGGTAATTTGGTTGCAAAAAAGGGATAATATACATGAATTAAATCAAAATTTTTAAATAACAAAGTAAATTTAAACTAAATAACGAGTAAAGTAAACAGTTTAGGGAATAAAACTTTGCAGTTTCGTCGTCTGTCGTCGTCTGCTGTTCATAACTGTGTTTATGGCGCGCGCTCTTAGAAACCAGAACAGCAACGGGTTTAAGTGCAATGTGGAGTGAACTGAGACCAAATGTGTATAATAACAATCAAATAAGCACTGTGGAGTTTCAGTTGTGATGGCAGTAAGGATAAAAACCACCGATTACAAGGTAAGAATGAATTCAGTTCAAACCATAACCCCGAATACAAGTTTCATACTTTCACTAATATAGGCAACAAAATGTTGTTTTATTGTGCTGATTACAACTGCAATCTTGAGTAAGATCAATAAACGTTACATATATACGCTAACATTGTTCAAATGAGTGCTGGGAAGGCTGGGAAAGATGGTGGCCATCACTGATCAGAACCTTCCATGAAAAACGTAGCCACCATATTGGATTTCAAAACTGCCTTGAAAACATATTTTACGAAGAGCTCACATGCTTATTTTAGTTCGTGTGGGGCTTTCATATATCACATTATGTTGACGAAACTTCAGTCTTTTAAATGGTATGCTTAGAGTTGCAATTGTATTCTTGTTTCACCAATTAAATATCGAGTGAATAAGACCCGTCCACCGTGATGAAGGTTGGCCTGCCATGGTGATCTACCCTATATTAGTGGAAGTATACACATTTGTTCCGATACGTAATACAAACCATCGGTCCTTTAACAATAGGAAGTAGCTAGCGCAGCTGAACGGTCGTAAGCTTCGAACAAGGGGAGAACGGTAGTTAACTGCTTGTCCGATCGTCGCGCGCCGCGCGACTGGGAGGTAAACAAATCACTTTTGCTTTCGGCCGTGTGAGGATAGGACGTGCTCGTCATCGCTCTGCCCGCTTTGTCGTTTGCTTTGAGTATCAGCCCTCTTTTTCCTAGTGTGTTTGAGAGTGTATGCTTGTAAGTACATTTACATTTCTTTTTTCATTGTAATAATGAGTGATCAAGAAATGGAGATTTCGCCGCGCCCCCCAGTCGCCCGTAGAGTGTGTCCCGGGCTGGAGGGGCGTAAATGCGGCGGATTCAGATCATTTGTGGATGTGGATCCACACGAGTTTGTACTCGGTGTCGGGGGCGAGAATGCTCCCGCACCGAGCCATGTGTAACATGTATGAATTGGCCTCCCGAGGCGCAGTGGGTGCTGTACGAGGGCAGGAAGAGACTTAGGCCGCCAAAGAAGTCATCGGAAAGTCCAGTGACTCCTTTGGTAACGGAAAATTATGCCCCCCGGCCAGCCCCCACGTTTCGCGCCTTCCCCTGCGGGGGGGGGTAGCGGAGTCCTTCTCCTCTCTCGATCCGTCGAGTGTGGAGGAGGGCGCCCGCTACCCGGACGTCCAGTTGTATTCGGGGTCTTCCGTCCGCTCTGGGTGGGGTTCTTCTCCCCCACCAGGCGCGAGGAAACCCTCTGACTAACCCGACTGTTGCGTCGGCAGTGTGCCATCAGCGAAGGACGACCTGGGACAGGTGTGGGAGATCGCTGGGACTGCAGGGGAGTGCCTAGTAATACAGGGGTTGATCAGCGGTTGGCGGGTGTCCGGCAGTGGTCACTCATGGTACGGTAACCACTACCACTACCACAATATCTACACCATCGTATGATATGCCACCGCACTTGGTGGTATACACCATGTAATGACGGTGACACTCCAACGGCTGCAATACACAAACCTATTACTGCCAGTACCAAAGAGGACGGTGCCACCGCCACCTGGGTTCTTGTGTTGCCGACCCCGGACTTCCGCTGTCCCCAAGAGTACCCCCCTGGACCTGCCGCCGTGCCGAGAATGACGGTAGCTGCCGACAGGACGCCTGGCTCTCCTGCGGTGCCTGCCCGTGCCTGCCGTACCTGTTGCTGTCCCTGCTGCTCCTTCCCTTTCAGATAATGTGCATGCTGTTCCTGCTGTTCCTGGACCTGTCCTGTTGTTCCTGCTGTTGGTGGTGCTGTCACAGTCTCAGGTCTTTCCGGACAGGTGCAGTCGGGCCCTGTTGCTTCGGCAACTGCCCCGGCTCCCTCCTGGATGGAAGACCTGACGTCTGTCCTGCGGAGCCTGGCGAAGAAGAAGAGGAAGAAGAAGGAAGGTGTCGTCGTCGTCTTCGTCGTCTTCTTCGTCGTCTGCTGCCTCCTCTTCCCCTTCGACTTCTAAGGCTAAACAGCCGAAGAAGAAGAAGGCTGCCTCCTCCCTCCGCCCCTCCCTAAGACTCCTTCGGGAGGATCTTCTAAGGGCCCGTCTCGCTCAGGCGAGTCGGGGAGCTCTTCTGCTGGTCCTCCTGTTCCTTCGGGAACGGGGCCCGTCTCTTCCTCTGCAAAGAAGAAGACGATGGGGACCAGAGGTGTACCAGCCTCGGCTGGTACGTCCCTCACCTGGTGTTAGCGGTTTCTGCCGCTAAACCAGGTTCCGTCTCGGCTGCTTCTCGTTCGCGGAGAAGTACCGAGTGGACGCTCTTCCACGGGAGACCGTCCAGCCAAAGTCTTGACGTCCGAGCTCGCTCGCCGTCAAGACAGCGGCGCGGAGCAGAAGACTGGCGAGAGTCGTGCACACGACTCTCGCCAGGCCAGTGGGACGCTCTCCACAGCGACCAACTGGCTGCTCGGGTTGACGTGACGGTCGCTGACCAGCCACGGGTTGAGGCGAGGAAGGGGGTTTCCCCGCGGCCGTCGGTACCAGCCACGGCTGGTACCAGCGGCTCGACGCGCCGAGTTGAGAGGACGCTGGCCGGTCTCGCCGCGACAGAGAGCCTAGCAGGTCACCTGACCGCCGCTCCCATAGGGACCGGGCGGAGACGGTAACCAGCAACAGCTCGCTGACGCTAGAGAATCAGCCTCGACGTTCTCAGCCGAGCCTATCGCCCCAAGGCGAGCGGCAAGGCTAGGCCTGCTGCTCGATCGCCACCGCGGGTTGACGATCAGCAGCAGCCCCCACGCACGCTGGTCCTGCCAGCAGAGCGAGGGGGGAGCGTCAGGTCTGCCTCTCCCGTACCTTCAACCTCCTCGGGCTATACCGGGAGGAGCGAGGGTACCGAGGAGTGATCACGAGGGTGTGCGCCGCTCGCGATCCCGCTATGACGCCGTAAGGCTCAGGCACGGTTTTAGGACCGACCAGAACATACGCGCAAGTAGTTGGAGGTGACCGTCAGGGGTCTGCCGCTGTTCCTCCTTCTGAAGGAGGAGTATCACGGGACCTGTTCTTGCTGGAGGGACTGGACGGTCCTACTCCACAAGACGCAGTAAACTCCCGAGATGACAGAGGCAACTTTGCAGAGGTCATTAAGCTGATTCGTCAGCATAATGACCTTGCGGAAGGATCGCCGCTACCCACCGGCAGAGCCCACGTCCCGGCCTCGAATCATTTGGGGTCCCAAGAGGGAACCCAAAATGATGGTGGGGTTACCGCGATCAGAGCTTGCAGACTCAGTCCTGGATCAAGTTGAGAATCTCGTCTCAGACGGGAGGATTCGCTGAATCCGGACGGTCTTCTAAGCTGCTTCCTCCCCCTCTACAGCGTCAGAGGCGATTCTACGTGCCTTCGGAAGACCCGATACTGCCTAAACAGGTTAACCCGGAGTTAGCGAGGCTGACTCCAGGTGTGTCCCTGCAGCAGCTCCTGTCGGAGAACCTCTGGTTCTCGCAGCAGGAGGCACTTGCCCTGGAATCTACAGCTATGGCAGCGTTCCAGGCAGTCTCTTGGTTGGATTTGTGGTCCCCTCACAATATCCAAAGTAGCGCCGGCTCCGGGAGTTCTGCTCTCGAAAGACGACGCTTCTTTCAGGAGACTGTGCCAGTCTGGAGGAAGAGCGATCTCTTAACCTCGCCCATACAGACTGCTAACCTGTGGGCCAACTTGGTTCTTCGACGTAGGGACGCAGTCCTTACCCGAGTGACCAAGGGGCCGGGCGGGCGTGAGGCGGCACTCGGGCTTCGCAATGGACCCATTAGGAGTTCCCCAGCTCTCTTTCCCCGGAGAGATGGTGGACGCTGCGGTGGAAAGGCGCGCACTGATGACAGTGACCGCTTAGTTCACCAGGCAGTCTCGAAGGTTACTGGGCAATCTCGAGCGACTGCGGCCAAGCCAAAGAGCTTGGCTAGCGCTTCCCACGGTGGCGAAGACGGTTGCACCGTCCAAGCCCCAGTGTGAAGACTCCTGCTGTTTCGACTTCTGCTAGAGGAGGCCGTAATCAGCCCTCCTCCCAACCCAACCCTCCTTTCCCCGAGGAGGTGGTGGGGGAAGAAGTCGAAACGAGGAGGGAAACGCTAGGGACGGCGTTCCCCCTCACCTGCTGCCAGAAGTGGTGTGGTGCCTGGCGAACCATTGGGCGACTTGGCAGCGCTACGGCGCCGAGAACTGGATAGTAGACGTCCTTCGGGAGGGATATCTACTACCCTTCGAGTCTCGGCCCCCCCTCATCTCCAAACCGGTCCATCTACAGACCTATGTCCGGGGATCAGCAAAGGACAACGCTCTTCGAAAGGAGATCAAGACCATGCTGGCGAAACGAGCTGTAGAAATCGTGGAGGACCAGTCACCGGGCTTTTACAGCCGCCCTCTTCCTAGTGGAGAAGGCATCGGGGGGCTGGTGCGTCCGGTGATAGACCTCTCTCCCCACTGAACCGCTTCGTTCGCACGACGCGGTTCACGATGGAGTCGGCACGCTCGGTGCTCGACTCGATCAGGGGGAACGATTTCATGCTTTCAGTGGACTTGAAGGACGCGTATTTTCAAATACCCATCCATCAGTCCTCCAGAAAGTACCTCCGCTTCATCTTCGACGGGACGGTGTACCAATTCAGGGCACTTTGTTTCGGTCTCTCAACCGCCCCACAGGTGTTCACGGCGAGTGGTTCACTCTGGTGTCAGCTTGGGCCCATTCGCACGGGATACGTCTTCTGAGGTATCTCGAAGTTTGGCTAGTCCTGGCGAGCTCCCGCTCGCAGTTGCTATACAGGACAGAGATCGACTCCTCAAGTTTTGTCGCGATCTGGGGATCGTGATAAACTACGAGAAGTCCGATCTCGAACCCAAGCAGAAGATGAAGTACCTGGGTATGCTGATAGACACGGTAGCAGGGCAGGTCTTTCCCGCAGACTTGCGTATCAGCAAATTCAGGGAGGCAGCCGGCCGGTTTCCTGTCTCGGCAGGAACAGGCAGCACAGCAATGCAAGTCGTGATCGGCCATCTGTCGTCACTCGAGAAGTTAGTCCTCACGGGCGTCTTCACCTGCGGTCTCATCCTCCTTGTGGAGGCTAAGGGAGAGTTGGTCTCAGGCCAAGGATCCTCCTTACTTTCCCGTGGCTCTCACGGACAAGGTGAGGCAGGACCTAGCCTGGTGGCTCGACGACAAGAACCTCTTAAGAGGAGTGCCCATACGCACTCCCCCCCGGAGATGCTTCTGTTCTCAGACGCATCGACCGAGGGATGGGGCGCACACCTGGAGGAGTTGCTGACTGCAGGTGTGTGGGACCATCACGAAAAGCACCTTCACATCAATGTCCTGGAACTCAAGGCGGCGTTCAACGCTCTCCGAGAGTTTCAGGACCGCTTGGTGGGACACTCAGTGGTGTTGATGTGCGACAACACCACAGTAGTGGCATATGTCAACAAGCAGGGGGGGCTAGTGTCTCTTCTTCGCTCCATCAGTTGACGGTGCAGGTGCACGAGTGGGCCACGGCTCACTCGATAGAGCTGTCAGCACGCTACATTCCAGGCAAGAGGAATGTAGTAGCGGACAAGCTCAGCCGTCGGGATCAGGTGATAGGGACCGAATGGTCTCTACACCAAGACGTGGCGGAAAGGCTCTTCAACCTGTGGGGGCGACCGGTCGTAGACCTGTTCGCCACCCGGCACAACAGAAAACTTCAGGTTTTCTTTTCAGCCGTGCCGGACCCATGGGCAGCTGCAGAGGACGCTCTCCAACACCCCTGGGACAACCTCTTCGCCTACGCCTTTCCTCCCTTCTGTCTGATTCGGAAAGTGATCAGTCGAGCGCTGGTCACTCCCAATCTCAGAATGATCCTGGTGGCTCCCAAACGGCCTCAAGCCGTTTGGTATCCGGACCTGCTGGCTCTTCTTGCGGACGCACCGAGAGAGCTACCCAGTTGGCACAACATTCTAGCCCAGCCACACGTAGAACGGTACCACCAAGCAGTCCAGTCCCTTCACTTCACGGCTGGCTGTTATCCACCATCTCTTGCGAACGAGAGGCTTTTCTCGTAGCGCAGCAACAGAGATGGCTGGACACGTCCGACAGTCCTCTGCAGCTGTGTACCAGGGGAAGTGGGCCGTCTTCTGTGGTTGGTGTCGTAGACAGGGTCTGTCTCCTCTCAGAGCCACTCTTCAGCAGGTAGCGGATTTCCTTCGTGTTTCTTCGCCGAGAGAAGACTCCTCTCAGTACCCACAGTTAAAGGATATAGAGCCGCCCTGCTCTGTCCTAAAACTGAGGGGACTGGACATCTCGAATTCGTTCGAGATCTCCTTGCTAATGAGGAGCTTCGAAAGGTCTTGCCCACCAGGGAACTCAGGCCCCCTGCGTGGGGATGTGACTCTCGTCCTAGGAGTTTGACTCGAAGACCCTTCGAGCCACTCCGAGAGTCGTCAGACAGGGATCTGGACCCTCAAGACCCTCTTCTTGCTGGCCCTGGCATCGGCGAAGAGAGTAGGGGAACTACATGGTCTTTCTTATGATGTTAAACACACCAGAGGCTGGGGATCTGTGACGCTCGATTTCGTCCCGAACTTCGTAGCCAAGACTCAGAATCCGTTGATCCCTGACGACAGGTTCGAGTCTTTCACGATCCCCTCCCTTCTGGACTTCACCGATAACGATGCGGATGAGATGCTGCTTTGTCCTGTGAGGGCGCTACGGCGCTATCTGAAGAGAACTCGACACCTCAGGCTGAGTGTCGACGCCTCTTCGTTAGCACTGGGGTTGTTACCAAGAAAGAAGTTTCCAAGAACACGCTTTCTTTCTGGCTGCGTGAGGTGATCAGGAGAGCGTACGAGGCTGATGTAGCGACGACATCCGTACGCTCCGACCGAGAGCCCACGAAGTCAGAGGTATCGGACCCTCCTTAGCGTTCCGTAAGAACTTCTCCGTGCGCAGGTCCTGAAGGCAGGTGTCTGGGCCAACCAGACCACCTTCACGTCCTTCTACTTTCGGGATATTGCCCACAAGTCCTTGGATACTTTTTCCTGGGACCTGTGGTGGCTGCTCAACACGTTGTGTAAGCTTACCCAGCACCCGAGCAGGCAGAACAGCATCGATTCCTGGTATGACTGGGAGAATGAATGTGCGAATGAGAGAGTGACTGGCTTCTCTTCACCATCTTTCTCTACCTCTACCTGTGGGCAGAGGGATACGGGTCGTTACCACGCTGGAAGGAGTCAGATGCAGGTAAGCTATTCAACCGAGCTCCATACCTATCTCTTTAACTAGAGATAGGAGTGTATATCCACCACTTTCTCCAACAAGGGGGAGAAAGAAAGTGGATGCCTACATGAGACAAACCCATTACTTATATTTGCTCATGTACAGGAAAAAGTTCTTACAATGCTGGTACGAAGAGATAAGCTTGCCTGGCTCTCTTAGTTACTCGGCCCAGAGGTCTGACCATTGATCCTGCGGTGCACACCCCGATCAATCGGACAGAGGCTTGGATCCCTCCCTCGCTCTTACGACCAGGGAGGCATTCCAGGGATGGACGAACACCAGTCAGTTCATTTAAAGACTCAGATTCCTCCCACCAAGAAGTGAGTCTTCCTATTGTTAAAGGACCGATGGTTTGTATTACTATCGGAACAAATGACAATTTGTCGAAAATTGCATTTTTCCTAACTATACAAACCTCCTCATGCCACCCCTCACTCTGCGTATTTTGCATGGGGTGGGCCAAAAGCAAAAGTGATTTGTTTACCTCCCAGTCGCGCGGCGCGCGATGATCGGACAAGCAGTTAACTACCGTTCTCCCCCTTGTTCGAGCTTACGACCCGTTCCAGCTGCCGCTAGCTACTTCCTATTGTTAAAGGACCTCAGGTTTGTATAGTTAGGAAAAATGCAATTTTCGACAAATTGTCATTTTGGTCTTAATTCACTTCAAATTGCACCTGAACCACGTTGCTGTTCCTGGTTCCTAAGCAATCACTCTGCAAACACAGTTATGAGCAGCAGACGACTACACTTTTTATGAGGTGCAAAATTTTATTCCCTTAATTGTTTACTTTACTCATTATTTAGTTTAACCCTTAAACGCCGAGCCAGCATTTCCGAAAGTGTCTCCCCTATGCCGGCAGCGTTCGCGAGTGAGCGCCGAAGCGGAAGAAAAGTTTTTTTCAAAAAATCACAGCACGCTTAATTTTCAAGATTAAGGGTTCATTTTTGGCTCCTGTTTTTTTCATTGCCTGAAGTTTAGTATGCAACCATCAGAAATGAAAAAAAAATATCATTATCGTATATAGATATTTGAATATATGACAGCATGAAAAAAAAATTTCATATATAATTGTATACAATTCGCTCTGTAAGCAAAGCGGTTTAAGCTAATGAGTTAATTATTTTTTCATTGTATTGTACACTAAATTGCAATGATTTTGGTATATAACAAATTGTAAAATTATTAAAGCAACACAGAGAAAATATTATCACAAAATGATGCACGAATTCGTAACGTGTGGACGTAACAAAATGGTTTTTTTTTTAAATTCACCATAAATCGAAATATTGTGCTAGAGACTTCCCGTTTGTTGCAAAATGAAGGTAATTGATTGAATATTACTAGAATGTAAGTGTTGTAGCTTACAATTGCAGTTTTCGACCATTTTGGTGGAGTTAAAGTCGACCGAAGGTCAAATTTTTCTATTTATCGTTATTTATATAAAAATATTTCAAAACTGATAAAAGCTACAACCATGGGTTGTTTTTCGTTGTATTCTAGATAAAATTGTGCACATTTTCATATATAAAACTTTATGTAATGGCTAATATAAAATGGTGCAAACATTACGACAATCGGACGATGAAAAAAATTTATAATTTTTTTAATTTTTTGAAGTTACAGCGCTGACTTAAGGAAAGTTTTGTTCATAAATTCACCAAAAATCGAAATATTGTGCTAGAGACTTCAATTTGTTGCAAAATAAAGGTAAATGTTTGAATATTACTATAATGTAAGAGTTTTAGCTTACAATTGCATTTTTCTACTATTTCGGTCGAGTCAAAGTTGACCGAAGGTTGATATTTTGGCACTTATCGTTATTTATATGAAAATATTTCAATATGATAAAAGCTACAACCATGGGTTTTTTTTTTGGTTGTATTCTACATGAAATTGTGCACATTTTCAAATATAAAACTTTATGGAACGGCTAATATAAAATGGTGCAAACATTACGACGATCGGACAAAAAAATTTCTGATTTTTTCGGCAGTTACCGCGCGGACGTAGGAAAAAGTTTATTTTCTAAAATTCACCATAAATCAAAATATTATGCTAGAGACTTCCAGTTTATTGCAAAATGAAGGTAAATGATTGAATATTACTAGAATGTAAGAGTTTTAGTTTACAATTGCGGTTTTCGACCATTTTGGTCGAGTCAAAGTTGACGGAAGGTTGAAATTTTGGCACTTATCGTTATTTATATGAAAATATTTCAAAACTGATAAAAGCTACAACCATGGGTTGTTTTTTTTTGTATTCTACATGAAATTGCACACATTTCCATAAAGAAAACTATGTAACGGCTAATATAAAACGGTGCAAACGTTACGACATTTGGATGAAAAAATTTCTGATTTTTTGGGAAGTTACCGTGCGGACATAAGGAAAAAGTTTTTTTTCATAAATTCACCATAAATCGAAATATTGTGCTAGAGACTTCCAATTTGTTGTAAAATGAAGGTAAAGGATTGACTATTACTAGAATATAAGAGTTTTAGCTTTACAGTTGCGTTTTTCGACCATTTCAGTAGAGTCAAAGTTGACCGAAGGTTGAAATTTTGGCACTTATCGTTATTTATATGAAAAAATTTCAAAACTGATAAAAGCTACAACTATGGGTTGTTTTTTGTTGTATTCTACATGAAATTGCTCACATTTTCATTTGTAAAACTCTATGTAATGGCTAATATAAAATGGTGCAAAAGTTATGTCAAAGTGACTAAAAATTAATCGAGGTGTGTCGCTGATGCTTTTTTGTGCGAAGAAGAAAAGAAATTCGCTCTTGGGCGCCTTGGGCCCTTGGTAACGAATGTAAACAAAACAACAGCTTGATCCGTGAATTCCCAGCCTCCCTCAAGGTGCTTGATTCAAAAGTTTTTGCCAAGTAGGCCTGTAACTATTTTTCCGCGAATTTTGTAAAATTTTTTGCGTCAACGTTTCGTATGTCAATCGGCACCCAACAGACAATTTCGTCGATGTTAATACGTCCAATCGGCGTTTAAGGGTTAAGGTTAACTTTATTCAAAATGTTTATTTAATTCATGTCTATTATCCGTTTTTTGTAACCAAACTAACCCCGAGAAATTACAGATATTTCTGAAGTACAAGCAGACGATGGCAAAAAGACTCATCATTGCCAATCTAGTGGAGCCTCATACATACGCCGATGCATTTACAAACTTTCCATGAATTCTAGTTGTCATAGTACTAATGCAGTAATGATAAAATTGCTGTAATATGTATATAAACTATAAATAGATACGCTAATTTCAAGTATTTCCCCGGTTTTGTGTAAGTATTATACCCAGTTTGGAGGGTAAACACACACCAATTGACAACACTGGTAAACAATTGAAGAGCGCAAAACGCCGCAAGGAATGCCGTAGTCCCCTTAAATAAGTACTGGTTAGAGGACGGGTTTACGATTGTTGTGATGAAAGTGCCCCAGCGTTTATGGGTACAAGTGGTGTGCGGATTTAGCACAGGAAATGGAGTTTTGTTTGTTGACACAAGCACTCTGCAAACATCGAGATGGTGTCAATCTTCTAAACTTTTTTTATTAGTAAGTAAAAATTTCGAAAGCGTTTTGGGGTAGTGTGCACTGCGTTGGCCACACTTTTCATTACCCTCTGTTTAAATCTTAAAATATGGCCTTAACTTCAAACTTTGGAGAAAATACTTACTTCAAAAGGGGAGTAGAGGTCTTGACCTTCTGCTATCACTACCAACAACTCATGACTGATGACCATCTCCGGTGTCAGGACGTGTTAAAGTACTTTTTCGGAGGGTGGCCAAAACCGCGGTAGTCGGTGAGTTGGCCAGTCCACTTGGTTGTTTACCCCATGCAAAAATACAAGAGTTAGGTGGAGAAAAATGTATAGGTTACTTTTAAGCCTATATCCTATTTTGTTCATGAAACTTACCTGTCAGATATATATATAGCTGTATTCTCTGAAGTCCGACAGAATTTCTAAAACTTACGACACACGTAGTGGGAGTTAGGGTGGTTAGTACCCATTCCCGCCGCTGGGAGGCGGGTATCAGGAACCATTCCCATTTTCTATCAGATTTCTTCTGTCGCCGGTGTCGTAAACATCTGTTTACACACCTCCGCCTCAGGATTTTGGAAAACTTTTCATTGCTTGAGTATCCTCTTGACTTTTTGGTTTTTTGATTGGATCGATAGCTTGGCATACGTGACTTGGACTGTTTTTTGAATTTGGCTTAGATTTTTTCCTTTAATATGTCTGGATGTAGTTCGGCTAGCGCCAGGGTGTGCTCGAAAGTGGAATGCAAGGTTAGGCTTCCTAAAGCCTTGGTTGATCCTCACACATTGTGTAAAGGGTGTAGGGGGCAAGAGTAGTAAATATGATTTGCGCTGTAATGAGTGGTGAAAGCTTGGATAATTTACAATCGGAAGACGTATGAATCCTACGTAAATAAGTTAGAACGTGATAGGATTAGGAGGTCTTCCTCCAGGAGTAAGTCGGGTAGCAGACAGGGTATTAATGTATCCCCTTCTAACCCTCCTTTAGATTTTGTGTCTCCTAACCCGTAGTTGTTGCCGTTCGGCCCTCAAGTGGTGTCTGCGGAGGCTAATGCCCGTTTCGCTTATTCTGGATTCATTGAAGACGCTTGAATCTAAAGTGCTTGCCCTTGAAAAACAGGCAAAATAAGTGCAGTGATAGTGCCCCTAGTGAAGTGGAGGGGGCGTCAGATCGGCCCTATAGCGCCTCTAGGCTGGGACCTCTGCCGGACTCCCAGGACTCAGGGAGAGGCATGTCGAAGGCCGAAGGAGGGTTACGGGGAACCCCCACCGATATGGCGTCCCTTCAGCAGTCCTGTGGACGCTTCCCAGGCTGCTAAGGAGCGTGCTCGAGCACGTATCCTGAAGGATGTTTCTCGTCTTCCGACGCGTCCTCCCCGCGCAAGGGTGGGAACTCGTTCGGATTTCGCGACCTTTGAAGAGGACTCTTCAAGAGCTTGACGCTTCACGTCATGCTTTGTCTGAGTGGCATTCTTCTCCGGAAAGCGTAGCTTTTCCTCCCTAGAAGAAGTCTAGGACGTCATCCAACGATGACGCCCCGCGAGCGCCCCAGTCGCTCTAGAGCCAAGGCTGTTCCTGGGAGAAGGAAGAATGGCGTCCCCTCGCCCCATCTCCTTCTCACAAGCGCAGCTCGTCTCCGCGTAAGGAGACATCTCAGTACGGAAATCATCATTGCGATGCAACGGCAACTGGACGCTTTGCTGAAGCAGAAGGAGTCGGTTCATCGTCGAAGGAAAGACGATAGACTGCCTATCAAGAGAACTAAGCAGTCTTCTCCAACGGCTCCTCTTTCGTCCCCGTCTTCTGATTTTTCGCCCTCTAGACTTCGTTTTGCTCCCCAGGGTTCGTCTAGAGGTGACGTTAGACGCCAGGTTAGAGAGAGTTCTCTACATGCTCCTCTCTCTTCCCGTAGAGAGGACGCTCGGCGTTCCGACTTCAATGATTTTGTAGCTGTCGGACGGACTCCTATGCGTTCGGCCCGGTCTTCGACATGACAGTGTTGACACTCAACGATTCGCTAGTCGGGCAGTTGATCAAGTTTCTTTCGCGGGAACGTTATTTCGTAAGGACGCTTCGCGAGACGTTAGAAGAGTCTCTTTGTTGGACGCTCCGTTGGACGCTCGGTCGGACGCTGATTTGGACGCTCGAGAGAACGCTGCGTTGGACGCTCAGATGGACGCTCGTAGACGTTCTAGTAAGAGCTCTGTGGACGCGGAATGTTGGAAAGTTCGCTGTCACTCGGATGTTGTTCCCGAGACTTTGGCACGTTCGCCTCTAAAGGTGATTCCTGATCCTGTGACTGTTAGGATCCGTTACCCTCAAGTTCTCTTCATCGTTCGGATAGGAGACTTGGAGCTAAAGGACTTCTGCCTCTTCCTTCGGATTTGCACTCGGGTAGGGAAGAAGGAGAACTTAGCGGTTCTTCTGAGGATGTTGATGAAGAACAACCTGCTACGTCTGCGTCGTCAGATTATCAAGTTTTGGCACGACTACTTTTCGTGATTCGTTTGGCGATACTTTCCAGCCTGCTGCTCCTCCTTCTCCTCCTTCTGGTTTTTCGTCGTCCGAAGACAAGCAAAGTCTCCAGGTTTCGTGAAGATGAAGACGTCGTTATCTACTAGAAGAGCTTTCCGGAAGGTTCAACGCCTGGATGGAGTCTAGGAAAGCAAAAGGAAGGACTACTTTCGCCCTGCCTCCGTCTAGACTTAGCGGTAAAGCAGGGTATGTGGTATGAGACAGGCGAGAATTAGGATTGAAGGTTCCTACGTCTGCTCAAGGTGATTTCGCCAGCGCGGTTGATGGCCTCAAGGAGGGCCCTTTTAGCCTCAGCTAAAGTATCTTGGACGACTTCAGAACTGGACCATCTTTTGAAGGGACTGTTTTAGGTCCTTAGAGGTATTCAACTTCTTAGACTGGTGTCTTGGAGAGCTTTAGACAACCAATCTCGTAAGCCAGACTCGATCAGCTTGGGGGAGCTGTCCCAGTGTATTGTCATGCATGGACAAGGCCGTCAGGGATGGCTCAGAGGAGTTAGCCTCTCATTTTTCAGCAGGGGTTTCTTAAGAAAAGGAAAAAGTCGCTTATTGCAACTTTTGCGGCTAAGTCTGTCTCTCCCGCACAGAGGACAGAACTTTTGTATGCTCCCTTCTCGAGTCCATCTCTTCCCCCAAGCTATGGTGAAGGATCTGGCAGTTAGTCTGCAAGAGAAAGCCACACAAGACCTGTTGGCTCAGTCTTCGAGACGTCCGGCTGGGCCCTTCAACGTCATCAGGAGCCCAACCGTTTAGAAAGCAGAAGCCCGTTTTCGTGGAGGGACTTCCGCTAGATCGTCTCCTCGAGGAAGAAGCCTTCCTAGAGGTAGAGCCCCTTCTTCCAAGTCTAGGGACAAGAAGTGAGAGACGTCCGCCTTCAGTCACCGGTAGGAGCCAGGCTGCAGTTGTTTGCAGAAGCCTGGAGAGTAAGAGAGGCAGACACCTGGTCTCTCGACGTCATAGAGAAGGGTTACAAGATCCCTTTCATAAAGCCGCCCCGTTGACTTCCACTCCAGGGACTTGTCCCCATCGTATCCTCTAACAAAGCGAAGAAGATACTTTTCGACCTGCTCGAGCAGATGCTCGAGAAACGAGCAGTGGAACAGGTTTTAGACCTGGCAAACGCCAGGATTTACAACAGATTGTCTTGTACCGAAACAATCGGGAGGGTGGCGGCCCGTCTTGGACGTAAGTCGTCTCAAACCTCTTTATAGAGAAGAAGAGGTTCAAGATGGAGACACCTCAGTCAGTTCTGGGGCCTTAAGACCCGGAGATTGGATGGTATCACTCGACCTCCAGGACGCCTACTTTCACGTACCGATACATCCCCAATCGATGAAGTACCTTCGGTTCGTACTGAAAGGGAAGGTCTTTCAATTCAGGGCTCTTTGTTTCGGACTGAGTACGGCCCCTTTGATCTTCACCATCTTAATGAAGAACGTGGCGAGGTGGCTCCATCTTTCCAACATCAGAATCTCGCTCTATCTGGACGACTGGCTCATACGAGCCTCCTCGCAGACCCGGTGCCTGAAGGACTTGCAAACGACTCTGTCTTTAGCTGCGTCCCTGGGACTTCTGGTGAACTTCGAAAAGTCACATCTGACCCCAACACAGTCCATCGTGTATCTGGGGATTCAGATGGATTCAGTGGCTTTTCGGGCTTTCCGTCCCAGGAACGTCAGCAACAAGGCATAAGAAAAAGTGTCGGCCTTTCTAGGGAAGGATTCATCATGCTCGGTGAGGGAATGGATGAGTCTGCTGGGGACCATTTCCTCGCTGGAGAAGGTTTTGTTTACCTGGGGAGCTACACCTCCGACCTCTTCAGTTCTTTCTGTCGGACAGCTGGACAGAAAAGGACAACTTCGACATGAAGTTAAGCATCTCGGAAGAGGTGAAGAACCATCTAAGATGGTGGCTCGATCCGTGGAAGCTGTCAGAGGGCATATCCCTCAAGCTTCAGAACCCCGACCTAGTGTTGTTCTCCGACGCGTCATCCACGGGCGTGGGGGAGCAACTCTAGGGGGGAGGAAGTGGTCAGGTACCTGGAGAGGGGAACAGGTAACCTGGCATATCAACTTCAAAGAGCTGGCAGCGGTCAATTTAGCGCTCCAGTTCTTCCAGAACAAAGTCTCCCCGTCGTGTAGTTCAAGTCAACTCGGACAACACCACAGCCCTGGCATACTTGAAGAAACAAGGAGGAACACACTCTCGCTCCCTGTTTACTCTAGCGAAAGAGAGATCCTACGTTTGGGCAAAGAGAGAGAAGTCACAATATTGACAAGATTCATTGCCGGAGTCGAGAACGTCCGGGCAGATCTCCTCAGTCGACAAGGACAGTTATTGCCGACAGAGTGGACTCTCAATCAAGAAGTATGCCAGGAACTGTGGGGTCGTGGGGATGCCCCTTAGTGGGACATCTTTGCAACCGTCAAGGACGGCGAGACTTCCTCTGTATTGCTCCCCGGTTCTCGATCCGGGAGCAGTAGCAGTAGACGCCCTTCTATGGGATTTGGACGGGCCTGGATCTCTACGCTTTTCCCCCCTTCAAGATCCTGGGGGAGGTGATGAGAAAAATTTGCAGCATCGGAGGGGACGAGGTTGACTTTAATCGCCCCCTTTTGGCCCGCAGCGATCTGGTTCACAGAGGTGATGTTCTACCTAGTGGATTATCTGAGATCTCTTCCGTTAAGGAGAGATCTACTCAAACAGCCCCACTTCGAGAGGTACCACAAAAACCTCTCCGCTCTGAGTCTGACTGCGTTCAGACTATCCAAAAGTTGGCCAGAGCCGAGAGGTTTTTCGAAATCAGTGGCTAAAGCTATCGCCACCGCGAGGAGACCATCATCAATCGCGGTTTACCAATCGAAGTGGGCAGCCTTTAGAAGTTGGTGTAAGAGAAAAGGAGTTTCCTCTACCACTACCTCTGTGAGCCAGATCGCCGACTTCTTGCTTTATCTGAAACAAGATCTGAAGTTGGCAGTGTCAACTATTAAAGGCTACAGAAGCGTCCTATCTGTAGTTTTTTCGCCATAGAGGTCTTGACCTCGCTAACAACAAGGATCTCCATGATCTATTGAGATCTTTCGAGACGACCAAGGTACCACTACCGAAGCTACCTTCGTGGAACCTGGATGTGGTCCTCAAATATTTAATGTCAAATCGCTTTGAACCTCTTTCCTCTTCGTCTCTACGAGATTTGACGAAGAAAACTGTATTCCTAACTGCTCTGGCGACGGCGAAGAGAGTTAGCGAAATACAGGCTATCAGCAAACACGTCGGTTTCAAAGGGCATAATGCAGTCTGCTCTTTGGGTATGTCGTTTCTGGCCAAAAACGAAAACCCTTCCAATCCGTGGCCTAGAACATTCGAGATCAAGGGTATGGCAGAGATCATTGGTCAAGAGCCAGAAAGAGTCCTGTGTCCTGTTAGGGCTCTTAGAGAGTATATTCGTAGAACGAAGGATTGCAGAGGTTCTGCGGAGAACTTATGGTGTTCGTCAAGAGACCAAACATGCCCATGTCCAAGAATGCACTAGCATTCTTTTTAAGAAACACCATTAAAGAGGCGCACGCTTCTTGCAAAGACAGCGACTTTAAGATACTAAAAGTTAATGCGCACGAAGTAAGGGCTATTTCGACCTCAATAGCCTTTCAGAAAAACATGGCTCTTAAAGACATTTTAAGTGCTACTTTTTGGAGGGTGAACTCAGTGTTCGCCTCGCACTACCTACGGGAGGTGAGAACGACCTATGAAAAACTGTTACTCTCTCGGACCATACGTCGCCGCAGACACTATTTTGGGGGCAGGAGGTAGCACTCATCCTTTCCCATAGAAAAGGGTAGGTGAGTTTTTAATATTTGTATGTTTATGGTTTGTAGGGTCGGCTGCCGAGTACAGTCGTCCCTTCCCTTAGCCTTTGGTATATGGGGAGTTTGTTGTTAGGCTAAATTAGGTGGTGGTTTTTGCCTGCGTTGCCCTCAGAAGTATGGTCATGGTCTAGTACATTGTGGTCCCATCCCCGTTGACAGATCATCTAGAGCGCACCAACTACACAGAGGTCACTACCTTGTTGGTAACTCTAGTGAAGCAGAAGCAGGCTTGGGTGACAGTAATCACGAAGTCAGCTATGCTAACAGGTAAGGAACCAAGATATGTCAATCATATACATTTATATGTTTCCTAAAATCCTTTTTCTGTCTCTCCCACCGCCAAAGGTGGGATTCAGCATATATATATCTGACAGGTAAGTTTCATGAACAAAATGATATTGTTAAGATACAATAAGTTTGTTCATACTTACCTGGCAGATATATATATTTTTAGTACCCACCCACCTCCCCTCAGGAGACAGTGGAGATAGAAATCTGATAGAAAATGGGAATGGTTCCTGATACCCGCCTCCCAGCGGCGGGATGGGTACTAACCACCCATAACTCCCACTACGTGTGTCGTAAGTTTTAGAAATTCTGTCGGACTTCAGAGAATACAGCTATATATATATCTGCCAGGTAAGTATGAACAAACTTTATTGTATCTTAACAATTATCATTTTCCCCCGCAGTTTTGAACGTCATCAGTAAATGTGTTTGGGCCCTTGGGTGCTTAATTGGCTACTATTGGGGTTTCAATGTCCTTTTTTTATTTTCCCCTCAAATGTCCACTATTCTCCAACCGTCTTATGTCCATCGTTCCTCATTCTAGATATGTTCAAGGTTATGGGCCTAGCCGCTTTCTCATTCCTGGTTTTTGGCCTCCACGAGAAAGACCAGTTTGGCACTCAAGTACTTTTCTCCTCTGGGGTATGGTGCTAAGGTTTTTTGGTGATTGATATTATTCTTTAATAATTTTGATATTAAAATTAGGCTGACAAGCCAACCACTGGTGGCCTCTTGGCCATTCCCAGCGTGAGGACACTGAAGAGATGAGTTTAGAATGCAGAAAATAAAAGAGACTAACTAACAAGGATCTAAAGGTTGGAACTGGGAGAAGGACCCTGAGTTGCACTAAGAAGAAACAGTTGGAGAGGTTAGACTGCAAAATTGAAGAAAGGAAGCATGAATGGAAATAAAATTAAAGGTCTAAATGTGGGTGCAATTTGCACCCGTTTAGTACTGTGACAGTGCACTATTTGAGGTGCAGTGATGGCACTACTCTTTTATGGGGTCCAGGGCTGTATAACAAAATCAACACATGGCCTGCTGTATGTCCACATTAATTTTTCTGGTTTTTTTCATTTGGTATTTTAGGCTATTACTTTATCCGAAACTCATTCCAATTATGGATTGCCTCCTTAGCTTATAAGATTTTCATATTTATGTCACTTCCATTCCTTAATTTTGAATGGTTGGGTTCTTGCCAAGACAGTTCCATATTCTTGTAAACATTAATCACTTAAAAATAATTGTTTGTTAAGAAATAGGTAAATCACTGTTGTCCTTATAGAATCCAGTGCCCATGTTCAATTCTCACCAGAATATGTATTGTAGTGTTATTGCATTACTTATTTATTTTTACAGAAAATTAACTTTTCTACTTTATTATTTGGTAGGTACTTGAAATCAACATGTTTACTTACTATAGTACGTACTTCATTTTGTTAGTGGTGTCAACTAGAATGTCTTTTACTGTTACTTAGTGTTAGTGCCATATCTCTAACTAAAACCACCAGCAGCACAAATTGGAAGGAGAGGCAAAAGGAAGGAAGGTCAAGTTGATGATGAAAAACATGAAAAACTTGTGTTTTCATGTTCTATGGTACATACGTACTATGATATTCACATAATATTTCTTATCAGAACCCCCCTAAAAAGCTAATTTCTTGCCCGTCTTGGAACCCAACCCCCCTCATTACCATTGATTCAGTTAGGGAAATTATGATGTTTTGGGAAATTATGATGTTTTAAGTTAACTAGAGGAAGAAAGTTAGACAACTTTGTGTAAGAGGCAAGAGCAAGAGCCTTACAGACTAAATTCATTTTAATTTTTTAGATTATATAGTTTAGAATACGCATTAGATAACAGATCAGAAGTTAAATTTAAAACTTACTCCTTTTATGTAGTGTCTGGTATCTTTATGCATGTACTGCATCATCAAATAGTATATTATTTTACATAGCAGGAGAATCACAGTATTGGCATTTGCACTGCTTCTAGTAATATTTCCTTGAAGAGTAGCCTTTACTGGGAGTGTTTAGTGTGGCAAAGCCAGTTTGAACACATAAAATGTTGCGGATAGCTCAGTATTCTTTCTTTTGTTGGCATACTTCAATTAAATTTTAGAACCAGTGGTTATTTTTTTGGAGAAATATAACCAGTGCTTATTTTTTTGGAGCTTGTGGCTATGTGCCCAAGGTGTTACTGTTAATTTCTAAGTTTGGTAGTATAGCTTTTTATGTAAAAATTGATAGGATAGGGAAGGTAAGGGGGTAGCGCTGTCATTGCACTACAGGCATTCCAGTATCCTTTATGCCCCCTAGCTGCAACCCCTTTCATTCCTTTTATTATGCCTCTAGTATTCATATTCTCTTTCTCTTACTTTCCACTCTCTCCCAACAGTTGTTTGTTCCGATACGTAATACAAACCCTCGGTCCTTTAACAATAGGAAGGTAACTAGCGGCAAGCTGGGACGGTCGTAAGCTTCGAACAAGGGGTGAGAACGGTAGTTAACTGCTTGTCCCGATCGTGCGCGCGCCCGCGCGCCCGAGAGGTGAAGAATCACTTTTGCTTTCGGCCGCGGGTGTGAAGGACGTGTTCGTCATCGCTCTCTGCCCGCTTCATCGTCGTATGCTTTGTTTTATATTTATGTTTTCTACTAATGGTTTGTTTGACTTGAAAATGAAATGTAAGTACACTGTTTTTCATTTTTTCATTACTTAATTATGAATCAACATGGAGCTATCGCCGTAGAGACGGCGATTTCCGCTCTTTTCATGAATTGAACCCTTGAATTATGTCTCGGTGCCGAGGGCGGGCGCACTCGCGCCGAGTCATGTATTTTGGGCGAAAGTGTGTAATTGAAAGATGTAAGTACTCTTTTTCATTATATTTTTGCCCTGTGCGTTCGTTGCCGAGAGCTTGATTGCGTTCGGCACGAGCCTCTTATTTTTGGTATGAATAGAATGCAATGAAAGTGGATTCGCATGCAGTTTTTCTTTTCAATTTTCATTTATTAATTGCATCAAATTAATTTTGGATCAATTTCCGCTCTTACCCCAGGGAATTAATCCTACGATTTATTGCTGTGAAAGTGAAAATAGCAAGTGCAGTATTGTTCATTTTCATATATATTTATGATAGCATCATATTATTATGGATCAAGTTTCCGCTCTTACCCATGGGAATTGATCTTTCCCCTTTAAGTTCTATGAAGTGATCGCAAGTGCAGTATTCTGTTTCATTTTCATATTACTTTTCACTGCTGTGCGGGGGTGGGGGAAGCGAAGGTCTGCCAGGGAAGTCGTCGGAAAGCTCTCCCGCGACTCCCTTGGTATCCGATTCTTCGTCTTCTTTCCTGCCCCCGCTCAGCTTCCTCGTATTTTGTTTTTGGGGTCTTCCTTCCGTTCGGGGTGGAGCATGTCTCCCCCCCCCCGGTGCGTGAGGGAACCCCTCTTACTAATCTGTCTGTGCTACCGCAGGTGCTACATCCGTGGGAGACGACCTTGGACAGGTATGGGCCACTGCGGCTGCAGGGCGTGCCTAGCATCCACGATCTGCTGCAGCGTCTAGGGAGGTCTGGGGCGGTGACCTTGGAGTGGTCTCCACTACAACCTTCACGGCCGCTTATGCTTGCTTCCCCCCCGCTGGTCTACACTCCATGCTGTGTCGGTGACGCCGTCTGCCGCTTCTAGGGCCGGTCGCCGCCGTACCGAGGAGGGGTATGCGCCGCCGCCGCCTGTGTTTTCTTCGTGTTGCCTGCCCCAGACTTCCGCTGTTCCAGCAGCTCGCCCCACCCGGACCGGCCGCCAGTACCAGGTTCCCGCTGGCTGCCGATGATTCTACGAGGCGATGGCTGGGCCTGCCGTACCTGTCGCTGATGTGGTTCCCGCTACTGGCTTGGCTGGCCCTCTGTGCCCTTTACGTTGTGTCCGCTGCCGCTGTTCCTGCCGTCCTGATGCATGTCCGTCGCTGGTTCTGCGCCTGTCATGCTGGGTCCTGCCCATGGTGTGTCTTCCCCAGGTCCAGGCTTCCGGACAGGTGCAGTCGGGCCGTGCCTTGTTCGGCAATAGGCCCGACTCTGGCCTGGATGGAGGACCTGACGACTGTCCTGCGTGAGCTGACGAAGAAGAGGAAGGTGTCATCTTCGTCTGTGCTGCCTCTTCCCCTTCGACTTCTAAGGCCCATAAGCCGAAGAAGAAGAAGGCTGCCTCCCCCCCCCTCAGAAGTCTCCTTCGGGAAACTTCTAAGGGCCCGTCCCTTCTGCTGGTCCTCCTGCTCCTTCGGGATCGGGGCCCGTCTCCCCTTCCGTAAGGAAGAGATAGACGGGGACCAGAGGAGTATCGGTTAGCTCTGGTACTTCCTCGCCTGGTGCTAGCGGCGATGCCGCTACGCCAGGTTCCGGCTCGGTCTCTCGTCGCGGGAGATCCCGAGTGTACGCTCTCCCTCGGGAGACCGTGCAGCCAAAGTTTAGCGGCGCCAGAGTTCGCTCGGCGCCAAGACCACGGCACGGAGCAGAAGGCTGGCGAGAACCGCTCAGGTGACTCTCGCCAGGCCAGCGGCGCTCTCGCAGCGACCAGCTGGTAACCGGGTTGTTTTGTTATCCCCCTAAGAAGACTCCTTCGGGAACTTCGAAGGGCTCGTCCACACTCCGGCCCTGTGACGGGGGGGTTCTTCTGCTGTCCTCCTGTTCCTTCGGGAACGGGGCCCAGTCTCCCCTCTGAGAAGAAGAAGAAGACGGGGGACCAAGGGTGTGCTGGCTACCGCTGGTACACATCGCCATGGTCTTGGCAGCTCTGCTGCTAAGCCAGGTACCGGCTCGGTTTCTCGTCCGCGAGAAGTTCCGAGTGTACTCTCCTCCGTTCGGGTGACCGTGCAGCCAAAGTTAAGACGCCTGAGTTCGCTCAGCGTCATGCCCGAGGCACGAAGCAGAAAGGACTGTCGAGAGCCGCTCAGGTGACTCTCGCCAGGCCAGCGGCCGCTCTCGTAGCGACCAGCCGGTACCTCGGGTGGACGTGACGGTCTCTGACCGGCCACGGGTTGATGGCTGGGGGGAAGAGGTCCCCACAGGTCCCCCCCCTCGACCGACGGTACCAGCCTCGGCTGGTACCAGCGGTTTGACGTGCCGCCGAGGACGCTCACCGGTCTCACCGCGAAAGTGAGCTCTGCAGGTCACTGACCGCCGCTCCCACAGGGAACCGGGCGGATACGGTGACCAGCAGCAGCTCGTCTGACGCACGGGACCGGGGTCGACGTGCTCAGTCGAGCCGCTCGCCACAGGTGAGCGGCACGGGCCAGGCCTGCAGATCGATCCCCACCGCGGGTTGGTGATCGGCTGCAGCCCCCACGTACGCTGGTCCTGCCAGCGAGCGGGGGGGGGAGCGTCAGGTCTGTCTCTCCACTACCTTCAACTTCTCGGGCTACACCGGGAAGAGCGAGGTAGCTAGGAGTGATCGTGAGAGGTGCGCCGCTCACGATCCCTTCACGACGCCGCACGTGCCACGTATGGTCTTAGGACCAACCAGGACGTACGCGCAAGTGATTGGAGGCGACCGTGGGAGGGGGGGGAGGGGAGGGGGTAGCGTCAGTTCTGTCTCTCCGATACCTTCAACTTCCTCGGCATACGCCAGGAAGAGCGAGGTATATAGGAGTGATCGTGAGAGATGCGCCGCTCACGATCCCGTCACGACGCCGCACGTGCCAGGTATGGTCCTTAGACCAACCAGGACGTACGCGCAATGTGATGGAGGCAAACCGTCAGGGATCTGTTGCTGGTCCTTCTTTCTGAAGGAGGAGGGTCTTGGGAGCTGCTCTTGTTGGAGGGACTGGATGGTCCTACTCCTCAAGACGCTGTAACTTCCGAGATTCAGAGTAACTTGCCCAGGTTATTGCACTGATTCGTCAGCACAACGACCTGGGGGAAGGATCGCCGCTCCCCACCAGCAGAGCCCATGTCTCTGCTCGAGTCGTTTTGGGGCCCGAGAGGGAACCCAAACCGACGGTGGGTTTGCCGCGATCGGAGCTTGCCGATCAGTTCTGGCCGGTCGATCAAGCTACTTCCACCTCCTCTACTGCGACAGCGGCGTTTCTACGTGTCTTCGGACACCGTATTTAAATACTCCTTCGGTCCTCCTGAGAGGTTTCGACCTCGACGAGGACTGGAATGAGTCGGAGGACGGTATCGGCTCTCTCCTGTCAGGTGTCGATCAGCCCCACCCAGACGACGTTCACAGTGGCGGCAGGACCCTTACCTACAGTGAGAGTTCGTAACCCTCCTCGGGAAAACGTTTTCTCCTGACGATACGTTTTCCCAGACTCTGAGAGGCCATCGCCGCAAAGGCGATGGTCCTGCTCCTACTCTTCTCCAACTGCTAGTTCCACTGGGAAGGCGAGCGAGTATCCAATTCCTCCCCCATTCCCTCTCTCCTTACGCTACGAGGGAAAGGGGAGGGATCCTACAGAGATTTTCTCTGTAGGATTCCACGTTGGGGACTGCGCTACCGGGGGGCGGACCTTCGGGTCCTACCTGACGTAAGCCGGACGGTCGTTGAGGAGGGATCCTGCCCCATTCTCGATTTCTACGGGAATCGAGAGGACCACCAGCCGATAACGTTTGACGAATTCGGTGGGGTTTTCGCAGACTGCTAGAATTCTACGGAATTTCTAGCGCATTCAGAGTGTTAGAGTTTCTTACGATCTCCAAACACTTAGGCGAGACCACGGTCCAAAGTAGAGCGAGACGGGAATCCCCGATATGTTACACGATAATCGGGAACCTCGCCTATGCTCGAATTCCTGGAATTTCTAGCATTAGGAAGAAGACTGCTGCTGAAAGAAGACTATCTCACAGTAGGCGACCAACCTGGAATAGAGAAGAAACGGACGGGAATATCCAGTTTGGCTTGAACTATCGTCTTAGTATTCTGTTCACCATTGAAGCTTTCCTTCGAGGAAGACTTCTTCACTCTCTTTGATAGAGACCGAAGGTGGTCGATCTCCAATCCTTATTTTGTTTTTTTTCTTGAAGGAAAGAATTAGGATGGAGATCGTTGTTCAGAATCCTACAAATAGACTACGTATATTAACCTCGCGACATGATTCTGCTAAGCAGTTTGAATGGTCAGAGGGGTAGGCGCATATCCTGGTTATTCTACGGATTGCGACTTAGGACGAAAAGTATTCTAATTGAACTGCAACTCGGGTTGCCTGCAACCTCCCAGGAGTTTCCAGTTTCAATTTTATTATACTTATGGTGTTGTCACAACAACACCATTTTAAGCTTTTATATTTACCGAAATTCGTTTTCGCAAATATATTGCTCGAGCATAATCTTTTTATGCTCGGTGGTTCTAGCCGAACGCATTCCTTCGTGGAAAGGATTACTTGGCAACTCAGGATGACGAGTCAGCGACAGCTACTGCGTATTGAATTGCCCGAGGCATTTCAGTACAGCTGCCCCGCTTTGAGATGCAACGGTTGGGTTATGTCTTTCTCACCATGCTTTGACTTGAATACCAACCCATATCTCTGCCCAACAATCACGGACTTAAGTCTCTGATTAATGGGGATTCTCGCATACATGAATGACCATCTACTGCTGTGACGCTAGTATTCATCGTCTTCGGTATTGCGAGAATTTTAAACAGATATCTATTCGACTCTCATCTTTCTGTTTACCGCACGGTAACAGAATTCTGTAATAGTCTCTTGCTGCATCGTATATCGATAATGCGAATGATTTTTGCGGAATCTGAGTTTGTCCTCAAAATATCTTGTATTCGGAGGTGTGCAATTGTTCATGTTCACCCGGATTAGCAGATGTATTGAAAGACATCGCCTACTCCCACACCTGCCAGCTCTACTTCCAAACGTTCAGGCCCATGAGAAGCAGTTCTTCAGGCGGCACTCCCCTGTGTTTCATTACTGAAGAACGCCCCGCTTTCATTGCACACCGGACAGCAATGAAATGGCGGTTAGCGTTTTCAGTCATTTGTAAGCACAGGTTTAGAATCTTGAGATTCCTTCTCTCGATTCAGCTGGAAGACGTAGGTTGCATTCATTGCCTACCTTCGTCTTCAAACGTCACATAGTGTTGTTTCTCCTTAAGCTGAGATTCAACGTCTATGAGATTTTCTTGCCATCAGGGACCTCGGTCTTTTGAAGGCAATTAACTTTCGCCTTTTGAGCTTATGCATTAAGAGAATCATCGCCGCGCCGTCCGGCATCGGTGACTAACAAATATTTTATTTGTTTGGTCTCTCAGCATAACTCTTTAAAGGGCGAAGGTCACGTGACTTACCCGATGCTTGGACAACTTGCCTCTACTGATTCCGAACCAGTCAGTCGGCAGCTGTCAGACGCGCCCGAGTCAGTTACGAACTATGCTGTGGACTTAGTTCGGTTGTTCCAGAGCAATCATTACTTCGTCTTAATAGCTTGTCAGTATGATACTGTACATAACCAAAGTCGAGAAGAGGGATAGGTCATATGACTATCCCCTTCTTTTTGTCTTAGGTACTGCATGACTTCTCTTGAGAAGTCAAGCACAAAGGGATGGGGATTTGTGACGCTCGATTTCGTACCGATCTTCGTAGCGAAGACTCAGAACCCTTCGGTAACTGACGATTGGTTTCGAGTCCTTCATCAATACCCTCCCTAATGGACTTCACCGCCTCCGATACGAAGGCTATGCTGCTTTGTCCTGTGAAGGCGCGACGGAGCTGTCTGAAGAAACTCGACACCCAGGATTGAGTGTGGACGCCTCTTCATCATTCTCTCCGCGTTCCGCAAGAACTTCTCCGTGGCGCAGGTAATGAAGGCAGGCGCCTGGTCCAACCCGGACCGCATGCACCTCCTTCTACCTTCGGGATATTGCCCACAGTTCCTTGGATCTTTTTCCTTGGGAACCGTGGTGGTTGCTCAACACGTTGTGTAGTTAACCCAGACCCTCGCAGGCTGAACAGCATCGTCCTGGTGTGACCGTAAGAATGGATGAGGAATGATGAGTGTGACTGGCTCCTCTTCCCATCTTTTTCTTCCCTCTACCTCTGGGTATAGAGGGACACGGTCGTCACCCTGCTGGGTAAGGACGAGATGCACGGTGAACTACTCAATAGAGCACCATCCTATCCCTTTCAGTAGGGATAGGAGTAAATATCCACCACTTCCTCCAACAAGGGGGTGGAGGTTGGGATGCCAAATTGAGACAAACCCATCATTTTATGATTGTCTCTTGCAAACAGGTGAACAAGTTCTTGCTTGCTGGTACGAAGAGATACGCTTGCCTCTCTCTGTACTTGGCCTAGAGGTCTGACCATTGATCCTGCGGTGCACACCCCGATCAATCGGACAGAGGTTTTGGATCCCTCCCTGCTCTTAACGACCAGGGAGGCACTCCAAGGTTGGACGAACACCACTGTTCACCAAAAAGACTCAGATTCCTCACAAGAAGTGAGTCTTCCATATTGTTAAAGGACCGAGGGTTTGTATTACGTATCGGAAACAAATGACAATTTGTCGGAAATTGCTATTGCATTTTTTTCCTAACTATTACAAACCTGAGGTCCTTTACATATAGTCCCCACCTCATGCCACCCCTCACTCTGCAACTTTTTTGTTTGCATGGGCCTAAAGCAAAAGTGATTCTTCACCTCTCGGGCGCGCGCGGGCGCGCGCACGATCTGGACAAGCAGTTAACTACCGTTCTCCCTTGTTCGCGAGCTTACGACCGTCCCAGCTGCCGCTAGTTACCTTCCTATTGTTAAAGGACCTCAGGTTTGTATAGTTAGGAAAAATGCAATTTTCGACAAATTGTCATTTCAACATTATTTTCAGCACTTGGCCTATGACCTAAATTTTCCATTCAGGTAGGTTAGGTCATGGTGTATATATACTTATTTACCTTATTTAGAGGAAGAGAAAAAAAAGGAAAGGTTAAGAAAATGGCATTTGGTGCAATTCTGAAGAGAAGGGAGTACTGTTATTGGAATCAAGGAAAGCTTCTTTGCATGAGAGGAAAGTAAAGGTTAGCCATCCGGAATTACAGTTTGGACTTTAGATATAGTAAATTTTTTATCATTTGATGTTGAAGACTACATTAGTAAAAGAAGGTTTGGTATCTAGCTTGTCTTCCTTGTGCTACTTCATGCATTAGCTCTCATAGGTAGAATGATTTTCACTGTAATGGGAAACCATTAGTACTTTAATGTGATTAATAGTGGAGTTATGTCTTAGATAAAGAAGGGCATTAGCACTTCTTTTTCAGTACTTTTACATATTTTAGTGTATAAAATAATATAATGATAAAAATATGGTTTCACATATACTTACCAAACAATTACACTAGCTGTACGCTTTCTTACCTGGCAGTCGAAAATTCAAATTCCTGGCAGCGGTAGCAGCGCTGCCATCGTCTGTGTAGGTGATGCAGATCCCGCCCACTTTCGGGAATAACTGGTACTGCTGAGCTTTAGACTTAAATTTGTTGAGCCACAATGTCCATATGTGGGGAGGAGGATAGGGCTCTGGTTATGTAAATTGTTTGGTAAGTATATGTGAAACCTTATTTTTATCATTAAAATATCATTTCATCAATTAAGTGACTTACCAAACAATTACACTAGCTGACTCCAACATTACCCGGAAAAAGGTGGTTTGGTAAGGTAACGGGCCCCGCTTTATGAACAAAAAACAACAGTCATGTGCTCACATTATATATGTCTGGAGTACCTTATCTTGTGAGAGAGCAGCTACAGGTAGATACTGCCTCTGGTCGTCGCTCTCATCACATGTAGGAGACGTGGCAGTAAAGGCCAGGGTCGTCCCTACTAATGGTGGGTTTGTTCATGAAACTTACCTGACAGATATATATATAGCTGTATTCTCCGAAGTCCGACAGAATTCAAAACTCGCGGCACACGCAGTGGGCGGGCCAGGTGGTAGTACCCATTCCCGCCGCCGCTGGAGGCGGATATCAGGAACCATCCCATTTTCTATTCATATTTTTTTCTGTCGCTGGTCGGTAAACACCTGTTTACAGACCTCCGCCCAGGATTTTTGGATTTGACTCGTTATAAGTATCTGGATTGACTTTTGGTTTTGACTCTGGATTGTTGGATTGGCATACGCGATAGTGGACTGTTTTTGGATTTTGGATTGGCTTTTCTATGAACGTGATGTCGGGATCAAGTTCAGTGAGCTTCAGAGTGTGTGTGAGAAGTGATTGCAAGGTAAGGCTACCGAAATCATCGGTAGACCCCCACACAGTATGTATGGGGTGTAGGGGGCATGTTTGTTTGCTGGATGATCGTTGCATTGAATGCAAAAGTTTGACTGAGGATGAATGGAAGGTGTATGAATCCTATCGGCGTAAGTTGGAGCGCGATAGGATCAGGAGGTCTTCCTCCAAGAGCGGTTCTACGAAAGGTAAGGGAAGTAACATTTCTCCTATTTTAACACCAGTAGAATTTGCTTCACCTAATCCTGTGTTGTTGCCTGAGGGCCCTAGTTCTGTGTCTGGAGAAGGTAATGCCCTTTCTCTGATTCTAGAGTCGTTACGCACTCTAGAGTCCAAAGTGTTGGCCCTAGAAAACGGCTCGAGTAAAGTGTGTGATTGTGCCCCTAGTGTTGTGGAGGGGGCGTCAGATCGGCCCCCATAATGCTCTAGGTCTAGACCTCTGTCGGACTCCCAGAAAACTCAGGGAGTGGGCATGTCGAAAGCCGCAAGAGGGTTACGGGGGAGGGGGCTCCCCAACCGATCTGGCGTCCCTTCGGCAGGAGAGGGCGTGCGCCCAACGGGTCTAGCCTTCAACAAAGGCTTTCGAGGATGACTAATATCAGCCTCTTCAAAGCAACCGACCTTCTGTCGATCCTTAGAGCTCGAACCACGAAGAGCGTCCTGACCGCGCTGCGCGTCAAGAGAGGCTACTCTTAGTCGCTCTCGAGGAGCGTCCTTACGTTTTACGCTCAAGCGTCCAGCTTTCGCTTTCAAAGCGTCCTTCTGGGCGCTCTCGAAAGCCTTCTCAACAGGCAAAGCGTCAAGCAAAACATCCCGACGAGCGTCTTCAAAAGCGTCCTGCCGAGCGTCTTCAAAAGCGTCCTCCAAGGCGTCCTGCCGAGCGTCCTCAAAGGCGTCCTGACGTGCGGGCGGAGACAGAGACGAACGAGGAGACGGAGAAGGAGACTGCCTCGTCCTCTTGACAGGCAGTCTAGCGTCCTTCCTTCGTTTAGGCTCAACTGCTGCTGGGCGAGTCTTCTGAGCCATTAAGGCCGACAATTGGTCTTGAAGAGACACAAGAATACTCTTCGTTGGTGAAGAAACGAGAGGAGGTGAAGGGCTGCGCCTGCGAGAAGACGAGGGGCGAGGGGATGCCTCCTTCTCACAGGTACAGCAACCTGCCTCTCCGCCGGCGCAGAAGAAGCGCGTTCTCAGCGTCGTCCTCGGACGACGTCCTACCTCTCTTCTGTGGAGGAAAAAACGCGTCATACGACGCAGGCGAAGACCGCAACGATAGCGGAGAGAGGGTGACGTAAAGCGTCCTCCTAGTGAAAAGTCCTTTTCAACGGATCGCGAGTCCTCTCGGAGCGCTCCACCCCTTGGTGCGGGGAGGGGCGCCTCGGAGGACGAAAAACAAGTCCTTAAGGAAGTACGAGGTCCCTCAGATATCTCTGGTGTTCGGTTAAGAAACGGCCCGATATACCATTATCCAAGAATGCTTTGGCGTTCTTTCTGAGGACGTCATTAAGAGGCTCATCGTCTTACAAGAAGATCGATTTGAGCCTCTTGCGAGTGAAAGCTCACGAGGTCAGAGCTGTCGCAACCTCGCTTGCCTTCCAAGGAACATGTCGATCAAGGACATCCTTGACGCCACCTTTTGGAGGAGCAATTCAGTATTCGCCTCACACTACTTGAGAGATGTGAGAACGATATACGAGGACTGTTGTTCTCTTGGCCATACTGTTCATGCAACACAGTCTTGGGGGCTGAAGGTAGCTCTCTCCCTATCCCTTCTAGGTTAGGTTTAGGTAGTTTTTAGTTGTTGGTGTTTTTTGGTGTGGTGAGGTTTTGGTGAAGACCTCCCATCTCTTAGCTTAGTGTACAGGGGGTCTTGGATAGTTGGTCAGGTGGTGGTCAGTTGCTTCGTTGCCCTCATTTGTATGGCTCTATGCTCTTGTCACATTGAGGTCACGTCCCCCCCGTTGACAGAGCATCCAGAGCGCACCAGCACTACAGGTCTCCACCTGGCTGGCAACTCTGATTAAGCACAAGCAGGCTTAAGTGACAGTAATCACAGAGTCTACTTTGCTAACAGGTGAGGAACCAAGGTGTACATCATCTACTTAATTTAAGTTTCCTACAAATCCTATTCTGTCTCTTCCCACCATCCGAAGGTGGGATTCAGCTATATATATATCTGTCAGGTAAGTTTCATGAACAAAATGTTATTGTTATAATACAATTAAGTTTGTTCATACTTACCTGGCAGATATATATAATTAAGTGCCCACCCACCTCCTCTCAGGAGACAGTGGCACTGATAAAAATATGAATAGAAAAATATGAATAGAAAATGGGAATGGTTCCTGCCTATCCGCCTCCCAGCGGCGGGAATGGGTACTACCACCTGGCCGCCCACTGCGTGTGCCGCGAGTTTGAAATTCTGTCGGACTTCGGAGAATACAGCTATATATATATCTGCCAGGTAAGTATGAACAAACTTAATTGTATTATAACAATAACATATTTTTGCAATCTTGGAAGTTCACCGATGATTGACAAAAACAATAATAGTTTGCCCATTGCCAGGGCGGAAAAGAAAAGAACCAGATAACACTACACAAACACCATCACCTACACTAAAAACCATATGATACCCTTAATCAGATATAAGAACTGGTGGGTACTTCAGGTACATGTACCCCCAGGCTTCCCATAAAAGCAAAACACCTCAAACTCAAGGCGAGGAGACAGTAGAGGGTAAACACCGAGTCCCCCTATGCTTCCTCTCCCAACACCATTTCCGCTACTGACACCTGGTGAAGAACTTATACAAGTTGATAAAAGTCTTCAGTTTTCTGGATTGGACAATATAGCGTTAGCCAGAAAATTGAAGATTGCCAGTCTCTGGATGAGGATTTTTCTGCGGACTGGCTCAATCTGTTGTCCTTTGCGGACAGGGCAGCGAGATACGGTTCAGTGGATTGGCTGCCTTATTCACTATGGGGAGTACTCAAGAAGAGAGAACGGTGGTCTCCTTCACATCTCTAGGAGTAACCATGAAACAAACATCGGTTTGTTTGTTCTCCCCCCTGAGTAAACTTCACCTGTTTCCAGAAGAAACCGTCAAGCATGTACTGTCGGACTTTGAGAACAAGTCCACCAATGATCTTCTGTCTCAATCAGTGAGAAGACCCAAGGAACCTCGGGCGACAGGAGCCAAAGCTTCACCTTTCCAAAAGCACACCTTTCGAGGAGGTAAGTCGAAGTGGCAGCAGAGACCAAAGACTAACCTACGAACCACCTCCAAGTCTACCAAGAGACCTCTCTTTAAGACAGATAAATGATCGAAAGGTCCTTCACCCACCCATGGGGGCAAAACTCCACAGCTACTGGGAGGAATTGGGGTCAAAGAGGAGCAGAACAGCGGGTCATGCAGGTGCTTCAAGAGGGATATGTGATCCCTTTCACCGGATCCACCACTGTCCAATACACCTGTCTGTTTGACAGCATACTCTACGGAATCAATAACAGCTTTGGCTTTAGCCAAAGACGTAGAAGAGCTCATCAGCCAAGAGGTCATAGAGGAGGTAACAGACATGAACTCCCCAGGGTTCTACAACCGGCTTTTTGTAGTCCCCAAGGTATCAGGGGGATGGAGACCTGTTTTGGACGTAAGCGCTTTGAACATCCTCGTCCAGAAGAAGAAATTCTGAATGGAAACCAGTCGATCAGTAATGTCAGCCATCCAACAGGGGCGACTGGATGGTATCTCTCGACCTGAAGAATGCATACTTCCATGCCCCCATTCATCAGAACTCCAGAAAGTTCTTGAGATTCGTCTTCAAGAGGAGTCTTCCAGTCCAGAGCCCTCTGCTTCGGTCTGCCCACACACCTCAAGTATTTACTCGGATTCTGGCTCCTCGGGAAAATGGCTGCACTTGATGAGGATCAACATAGCCTTTACTTAGACGACTGGCTCCTGAGAGCTGGATCCAGTCGTCCGTGTGTGGAGGACTTGGAGAAGATGCTTGCTTTGACACAACAATTGGGTATCTTAATAACCACTGAGAAGTCCCAATTGATCCTACTCAGAAGATTCTCTATTAAGGATGATTCTCTCTAGCTTTTCGGGTTTTCTCTCCCCTTGAAGAAGAAGGAATCCTGCCTGTCGCCAGTCCAACAGTTTCTGGTTCGCCCATCCTGCTCAGCTCTCGAATGGATGAGCTAGTCAGGACCCTGGCTTCACTGGGAGAGTTTGTTAAGTCAGGATGCCTACACCTGAGGACAGTCAGGACGCCTACACTGAGGCCGCTTCAGCTCTTCTTGAAAACAAATTGGTCCCGGAAGACACAGTCAGACTCACTAGTTTTCCCCTGATGGAAGAGATAAACGGTGGATCTTCGTTGGTGGCTTTCGAAAGGGATTACAGAAGGAATTCCCTAGAGTCGTGTCGAACCCAGACCTTCAGTTCTTCTCAGATGCTCAGCCAGCGGATGGGGAGACCCTCCTAGGAGCCAAGAGAATATCAGGTCTGTGGAGAACAGAATGAGAAAGACCTTTGCACATCAGTGGGAAGGAATTGAAGGCCATCCTTTTAGGAGTACAAGCATTTGACCTTTAGTCACCGGAGGAAACATAGCAGACTACTTGGCCAACACCACAGCATAGTCGTATGTGCGGAAGCAGGGAGGGACCCACTTGTTCTCTCTCAGCAAGATAGCCGAAGATCTCCTCACCTGTACTGGACGAACGAAGAAGAGGACACCCTTCTTCCAAAGATTGCACATGGGAGAATGAACGTGGTGATTGCAGACGAACTGAGTCGGGTAAATCAGGTGTTACCAACAGAAAATGACTTCTGAACTAGAGTGTGTGTCAGGACCTCTGGAAGCTTTGGGGAAGACCATCAGAGACCTGTTCGCCAACATCGAGGGACAATCACCTTCCCCTTCCTGTTTTCTATTCCAGAAACCACTAGCGTGGAGAAACAGATACGGTGCTGCTAGATTGGGCGGAGGACTGGACGATTGCGCTTTTCCTCCTTTCGGAATGATAAGAGAGATCTTAAACAAGTTTCAATCGCACCAGAATGTGACAATGACCCTATTAGCGCCATTCTGGCCCAGGAAAGAGCAGTTCCCGGACCTTCTCAATCTGCTGGTGGATTTACCAGACAACTTCCACAAAATCCATGCTTCTCAGATAATCACATTACAACCGATACCACAAAGGTTGTCCGCTCTGGTCCTGACAGGAACCTGGTCCGAGCAAAAGGGTTTCCGCGAAGGGCGTCAGAAGCTATTGCTAGCTGCAGAAGAAGCTCTTCTGCCGAGCTCTACCAGTCCCAGTGGAAAGATTTAGGTCATGGTGCAGACGACCTAGCATCTCTTCTTCTGAAAACATCTATAACAGAAATTGAGGAATTTTGTTATTTATTTCTGAGGGACACCAAGAAGTTACATCAGTTTCCAAGCATAGAGGCCTCGACATTCGTCTTTAGTTCCTCCAAGATTCCAAGCATGAAGTGGAATGGAATTGGATGTAGTAGTTTAGGGTGGCTCAATGGTCCCCAATTCGAACCATTGAGTTCGTCAACCATGAGAGACTTAACTAGGAAGACACTACTCCTAGTCGCCTTAGCCACAGCGGGCAGAGTAAGTGAGAGTCCACAAGGCCGGAGAAGTCTCCTTAGGAGGAGGCAGAAAACTCCCAAAGAAGGACCTTCTCCTGTCACATAAAACCTGTAGTTTTTATTTGCAACTTCGACTGAGGGAAGGCGAACGAAGCCTTGCTTGACTCCCTCTTCTTAGCAAGCCACTCTTCTCTTCTTTCAGTGCTTTCTTCGAGGAACTGGTTTCGGTAATCCTGAAGGCGTTGATCTCCTATCCTTCACAAACACGACGGAGGGGAATAAGTCGAAGCTGATTCAAAAAACAAAGTCCGTATACGTCTGCAACAGGAACCTTAACAGACTAGAATAAGCAGAAGAAGGCTTCAAATCTTGGTCTTGAGTTCCTCTTCTGACAGGACGGCTGATACCCCGTCTTCTTCTGTTCCGTCTGGCTCATTGTCCTCTTCAAAAAGACCATCAATTCTTGAAGTTGATGTTTAAAGGAACCCAAAGCGGAATCCTCTAGCAAGGGTTTGGCCTTCGCATCATCCTTAGGTGAAGACGAAGTCGTGGCTGTCATACGGCTCTTCTTTAAAAACGAACGACTGGGAGTTGAAACAACACGAGACGTATGAAGGGAACGAGTCAAAGCAGCTCGAGAACGTATGAGGCGAACGAATCGAGTCGAAGCGGCTCAAGGCGTATGAGGCGAACGAGTCGAAGCGGCTCAAGGCAAATGAGGCGAACGAGTCGAAGCAGATCAAGGTGAATGAGGCGAACAAGTCGAAGCGGCTCAAGGCGTATGAGGCGAACGAGTCGAAGCGGCTCAAGGCAAATGAGCGAACGAGTCGAAGCAGATCAAGGTGAATGCAGGCGAAACGAGTCGAAAAACAGCTTGGGACGAATGAGGCGAACGAGTCGAAACAGCTTGGGACGAATGAGGCGAACGAGTCGAAACTCCTACCGATACACAACGAGGCGAGTCAGACTCGCAAGCGCGCGAGGGCGTAACACGTGAGCGTATAGTCGAAGCAGCTCGAGGCGAAAGAGTTGAAACCGCTCCAGATGAATGAGGCGAACGAGTCGAAACTCCTATGATACACAACAAGGCGAGTCAGACTCGCAACCGCGCGCGAGCGCTCTTAACAGGAGGCGGACGTCCCTCTCGTAACGCTGGGCATGTCTCTTCAAAGGAGGCGACACTAAATCACTCCACCACCCTTTTCCCCGCCTCGACCCACTGGCAACTGCCCAACTTAACCGATTCCGATCAGACGACAACTGCACATCACTGATATCTACGCCTTTCCAGCGGCGTTTTCTGGGCACTCGCAAGTCAACTACGTCGACGAGTCGGCGACTGACCGTGGGCAAATCCCCCAGTCTCCCTTCGACCTCTGGTATGTCTTCTCTCGGAGCTGGGGAGTATGACAGTGACCTTCGTCTAGGAGAACAGGGGGAACGGACAGCCGCCTCCTCGGACACGACACTGACACTGACACTGACACTTGGCCTAACACTGGCCTTATCGCTTGACTTTACGAACGCACCTCTAACATAGAAATGGTGTTGGGATCGGAAACATGGGATACCTGGTCTAGAGTAATTGGTACTGAGTTGGAGGACTATCAAAAAGTGAAATATTAGATAAAAGGGAGAGATAGTGACGGTTTGCTCGTCTCTAAAGGCATGGAAGTTGTCTCTACTCTAGTTTTACTACACGCTCTAAGCGCTGTTTCCTTCTCCTATCTTTGTCCATTTTATCCAAATGGGCTTGAAAAGTCTTCCAACCTTGTTCATCTAAACTACGGCACTCATCACAAGTTAATTCCTTGCTACAGCACTGACCCCTACATTAACACATTTTGGAGTGCGGATCGTAACATAGTTTAGCTAATCTAGATTTGCAGCCACTGCTGCAAAAACCTAACTGAAGAAGAAACTAGCATCAGACATCTTCGTACTTTTTAATAACTAGGCAGCTAACTGTGAAGCAAAAAAAGCCAACCAAGAAATTGTACATCACCAAAAAGAAAAAATCCACAATGGCGACGAAAGTCGACTGCAACAACAAACCACCGGTGTTACCCCGTGGCCGGTAGAAAACATATTGAAGTCTAAAGCTCAGCAGTACCAGGTATACCTGAAAGTGGGCGGGATCTGTATCACCTACACAGACGATGGCAGTGCTGCTACCGCCGCCAGGAATTTGAATTTTCGACTGCCAGGTAAGAAAGCGTACAGCTAGTGTATGTAATTGTTTGGCAAGTCACTTATGTGAAATCAGAAGTTATTTGTTATTGCTTGTTTTTTATCTCAGTGTTTTTTTTAAACAATGACTTTTCAATGTCTTTTGTGTTCCTCATTTTTTGTTTAGCTGTTCATGTCTCTTGAAATTTGTACAGTGCATTCTTTTTATTTTCATCTTTTGATTTTTTTGTAAGGACATTCTATCTAATGAAAAAATGCAGATTTGACAGCTATTTGATTTGCTCCTTAAGGGGGTTACACTACATAATTGGTAATAGAGTTGATGTCACAATGGAATATTAGTATACAAATGCAAATTGAGGAGTTCTGTGCAGTAGTACTCTCTTGATAGGCCACCACTGGAGATCTGTGAATTACTGTGTACCATGATATATAATTCAGTACTGTTGTTTGTCAAATTTTACAGGGGTAAGAGGTAACAACTCCCAGCAAAAATTAAAAAAGCATAATTAACTGTTGACCCTCCCACCCATAAACTTTACTTATATTTACCATACATAGTTAATTCCTTTACAAATGATCTACAATACAGTATAGTACAATTCACGTTTATAGTTTACATTACAGTAGTTGAAAATAAAACTCTTTGCTCTCATGTGTAGCAAATTTCCTTTCATGTTAAGAGTTTTTCTTTAGTAGAACCCTGTAAACAGAACGTTCCATAGAAATTGTTTTTCACCTCAGTTCATGTCCTGTTTCTTACAGTTCGTTAGACCCATGGAAAAATGGTTCGACTCAGGATACGGTATCGGTGTGTAGCATTGGCCTTCATTTTATCACAGGTAAGTATGTTTTTTTTTTTTTATTTTTTTTTTTTAGTGACTGACTAATTAGAACTAGATACCAAAATAACCTTGGTGATTTTTGGTGTTGATACGAAGTACAAACTCTGCCTAACAAGTGCTTGTTATTTGTTCATGTGCAGAACAAAACTTCAGTCTTAACAATTGGATATTTTCCAAGGGCCAGCTGGTAACCAGTGAAAAACAATCAAAGATTGTAAGCAAGGAATCTGTGAGATCTGGCAACTCCTGCGTGTATGAGGTGATAGATGGTCAGAGACAGTGCACTACCTCATGACGTCTTTAGTTTTCACAACCCAGGAACTATAACACAGAGAAGGGTAGTAAACGTTTAAGACTCAGGTTTTTGTAGCTATGAAAATACAAATTGATTAAAAATTTGTCATTTGCTCACATGAGGAACAAACCTTCGGTCTTAACAATAGGATAGCCTTATACTTTGTGGGAAGTACAAGTATCTTAAACCAGCTGGAGGTTAAGCCACCTGAACACCCCTCCTAGAAGAAATTGTTTTAGAGAAGGTGGTCTCATGCTCGTGAGCATATAGATAAACAGATATCTAACAACTCAGCCGTCTGGTTGATGTACAGTGATATATGACCAGATTCATGTAACCGGGAACCAAAGAAAATTCTGGACTGTTCAAGTAACAAACCGTATTCGTACTCACATGGTTTGTTATCACTCCCCACTCCCCTTCTTGCTGTAGAGAGAGAGTATTTGCTACTGAATAGAAGGATTGGTATTTCCAAGATCATAAAACACCACAACTTTTTAGTATGATACCTTACTCACCTATATCAGACCAGTCCAGCATATGGCATGTCTGTTCCTCAACCTGCCCGTAAGAAGAAGGAAACAAAAAAGAGAAAGAAAGAGACCAGGTAACTTGCTCATTCTCTCGTCCACACAATCATCATAGATTAGATACAAAATACCTATTAGGGGGTGATGGATGAATTACAAAATTTGTTGGGCAGCCACCACAGGACCTATGGAAATCGTGTCCAAAGATCTGTGAGCAACATCTTTCAGGTAAAAAGAAGTGAACGTGGACTGGCACAACCAGGAAGCAGCTCTCAAATTCTATGAACAGCAAAATTTTTCTCAAATGCCAGAGAAGTGGAACTTATACCTCTGACGTCATATGCTCTGGCCCACACACTCAGTGAGAGACCATCAGGTGAGGAATAAGCCGGCTTAATTGCCTCATGTATCCAGAATGAAACAGTGTTTTTGGAAACCTCTTTCCTGGAACGACCAGTGCTAACAAAAGTCTACGACATCTAGGTCTTAGATAACGAGTCCTTTTAAGGTACCATCTTAGGGCGGCTCTGACTGGACAAAATAAGAGCTCCTGTGGGTCATTGTCCATAGTCATTCAACGATGGAATGGAAAAGGATGTAAATCTGTTGTCATTTACGTGGATGGGTTTGGCCACGAATTCCAAGACAAACTTGAAGGTCACCAACCCCCAACCCCCGGTATGCTTCACATAATAATTTAGGCCATGAAGCTCCCCCACTCTTCGAAGAAGTCAATGCCAACAGGAAAACTGTCTTTAGCGTCAGATCTCTGTCAGACGAATGACACAAGGGCTCAAATGGAGTTCAAGTTAGGCTTCTCAGGACAAGCAAAACATCCCATGCAGGAGGCTTTAGTTCCCTTGGCGAACTTGCTTGTTCGAAACACCCCTGAAAAATAAGGAAATCTCCAAGATGAAGAAATGTCTAAACACCAAACCTAGTGCTGCTCTGCAGCCTCTCACAGCAGAAAGAGAGAGATCTTTCCCATCTCTGAGGAAAATAAAAAAAACCTGCTATCTGCTGAACAGGGGCTTTGAGTGGAGAGAAACCCCGTCGACGACTCCAATCATAGCAGACTGCCCATTTTCCCTGGTAAACTGCTATAGAGGAATTTCTGAGATAAATGGACGTATGTCCCGCTGCCTCCTGAGAAAATCCCCTCGCTCGGAGGAGATACTTGATAGTATCCATCGGTGAAGAGACAGGGAATCTACCAACTAGTGAAATCTTTCGACGTGAGGTTGACAAAGAAGTTGTCGCCACGGAGGAATCTCTCTTTGAGCTTCTGCCAGAAGAGACAGAAGGTCCAGGAACCACTCTGCCAGAAGAGATAGAAGGTCCAGGAACCACTCGCTTGAGGCCACAGAGGAAACCACCAAGGTTCATCTTGAGATTTCGAGAACTCATTACCTGTTCAGAACTTGATGGATCGGGCAAAACGGAGGGAAGGCGTAAACCTCCGATTGTCCCAAGGGTGTTGGAAGGTGTCCTCTGCTAGAGCTAGGGGATCCAGGACCACTGAACAGTAATCCTCCAGTTATCTGTTGAATCGAGTTGAAAAGAGGTCTAGCATAGGCCTCCCCCAAACCTGAAAAAGCCTGTCCCCCACGACCTGATGCAAAGACCTTTCCGAGCCCAGGATCTGGTTCTGACGACTCAGTCTGTCGGCTACCACATTCCTCTTGCCTGGAATGTACCTGGCAGAGAGCTCCACCCAGTTGTTCACTGCCCGTTGGTGTAATTCCTTTGTCAAGTAATGCAGGAGATGAGACACCAGTCTCCCCTGTTTGTTACATAAGCCACCATCGTGGTTTTGTAGAATCATCAGAACTAACTGAATGACTATCACTTTCTGAAACTCCTTCAGCCCCATGAAAGCTGCCTTCAGCTCCAAAACGTTCATGTGAAGAAGCTTTTCATACAGTCAACTTACCTGTCAGATATATACATAGCTAAGACTCCGTCGTCCCCGACAGAAATTCAAATTTCGCGCCACTCGCTACAGGTAGGTCAGGTGATCTACCGGCCTGCCCTGGGCGGCAGGACTAGGAACCATTCCCTTTTTCTACTCATATATTTTCTGTCGCCGGTGGTATCAACATCATTGCTGCCACCTCCTGACTGGAATTTGCTTTTCTAGACAATTGATCATCTTTTTGTGGACTTTTGGTGACGTACCTGGATCGTTGTTTGGCATCGCTACTGTGGACTGGATTTGGACTTGCTTTTGATTTTTCTTCAAGAATGTCTGATTCAAGTGGTTGTGTGAGAGTGTGTGTGAATGTAGGCTGCAAGGTGAGGATACCGAAGGCTTCGGTTGATCCTCACACTGTATGTCGCAAATGTAGAGGTTTGATTGTTCTATTTCTAACACCTGTCATGAGTGTGAGAGGTTGAATGTTGAGGAATGGAAGACTCTAACTTCTTACTTGAAGAAGTTAGAAAGGGATAGAGTCAGAAGGGCTGCATCTAAGATTGCGGGTAGTAGTACAAGGCCTATTGAGCCTTTAATGATTCTAACTCTTCCCTTAACTATGCATTTCTTGATTCTAATTCTGTATCAGGGCCCTCACTGGCTTTACATTCAGATTCGGCCTCGGAAATTGCTGAACTGAAAGCTACTCTTCACAGGATGAAATCCAAAATGGCTGCCATGAAGGTAAGGATTGTGAAAGTGACTATTATAGTGAAGTGAGTGTCCCCAGTGTTGTGGAGGGGGGGGGGGGTGGGGGGCGTCTGACGTCTCTGCGACGCTCCCAGGCCTAGACCTTCTTCAAGCTCCCAAGCCCAAAGGAGAAGGAAAGTCGAAAGCCGACGGAAGGGTTGTGGAGAATTCCCCCCGGTCAGGCGTCCCTTCAGCAGGCTCTGTAAATAGACAGACTGCTCAGGACCGCTATAGAAAAGCGTCCTCAGAGAGTGCTTCTCTTCGTCCGTTTTCTCCCTCTCCTAAAACGAGGGTGGGAAGGATTCGGACTTGTCCAGGCCCCTGAAAAGGCACTGGAAAGATCCTGTGTTGGATTCTAGCTCCGAACGCTTTTCGGAAGAAGCGCCTCCTTCGATCAAGAAGGCTAAGAGGGTTTTGAAGGTCCCACGTCCCATGGTTTGGACAAAACTCCTTCGAGGTCTCCCTCTCCCGTTCAAGAAGACGCCAGGAGAAGCTTCCAAGAGGATCATTTTGGCTGTGCAAGAACAGTTATCCGCCTTGGTAGGAGTCCTTTCGAAGGATCCCCCTCGTAAGAAAGACGTGAGGCTTCCTGTCAAGAAGTCTCGTCTTCCTTCTCCCGCCAGGAGTGAGGCTCCTGTGGGACGTGAGGCGTTTGAGATCTATTCTGATAGAGACTTTGGACGATTTTGAATCGCCAGACAAGCGCGAGGCGCCAGTCAAGCGCGAGGTGCCAGTCAAGCGCGAGGTTTCCTACAGACGAGAAGCGTCTTATAGGATTAAAGCGCCAGACAAGCGAGAACGCTTTACAGGCGCGAGGAATTTATTTCCATACGTGATTACGATCTGCCAGACCAGCAGCGCAGCCGAGCGCGAGAAGCAGCCAGGCGCGAGACGCCAGACAAGCGTCATCCATACAAGGATTTGGCACCAGAAAGGCGCGAGGGGCCGCAGCCAGGCGCGAGGCGTCAGTCAGGCGCGAGGGCGCCAGACCAAATGCGCGAGGAGTCAGCCAGGCGCTGAGGCGACCAGCAAGCGCGAGGCGCCTGCCGGCGGAGGCGCCAGGCCTGGCGCGAGGCGCAGCCAGGCGCGAGGCGCCAGCCAGGCGCGAGGCGCCAGCCAGGCGCGAGGCGCCAGCCAAGCGCGAGGGCGCCAGCCAAGCGCGAGGAGCCAGCCAAGCGAGGAGCGCTATACCACTCTCTTAGCCCTCTCTATTAGGAGTTTGTCTCCCGTAGAGAGAGTTTTTGGGCAGGAAGACCCGGGACGGGAAGTGACTTCTCCTTCTGATCCGATATTGGAAGAGGACTCAGAAGACGAGACTCACGGCAGAGAAGGGCTGTCTAACTACAAAGTTTTGACAGCTCTCCTCCTCCAGGAATACGGAGATGCATTGATCCCTGCCGCTCCTGGACCGCTTCCGTCGCCTCGTTCACCAATTTTTTTCATGCTCTAAGACGCCAGAAGTCCGTCGGCTTTCTTGAAGAGAGGCCGACGATTTCTATGAAGAGAGCTCTTCAGTCGCTGGATAGCTGGATGCTAACCAAAAGGAGCTAGTCAGGACGGTGTTTTGCATGCCTCCCGCTAGACTTACGGGCAAGAGAGGTATTTGTACCAGACTGGGGAGAATATGGGACTCACTCTCCCAGCTTCGGCTGAAGCTGACTTTTCCAGTCTGGTAGATTGCATCCAGGAGACAAAGCCTTCATACTGCGAAGATTACTTGCGGGGTCTTTCAGAGTTGGATCATCTCCTCAAGGGGACTTTTTCACATTTTAGAAGTCTTCAACTTCCTAGATTGGTCCCCTTGGGGTGATGTCCAAGAAGGCTCATGCCTCGGAAGGACTCGATCCGGACGTACTCCTTGCAATTTTGTCCTGTATTGACAAGGCGGTACAGGATGGCTCAGGAGAAGTTTCTTCCTTATTTGGAGCAGGTCTCTTGAAGAAGAGATCTGTTTTAGCGCTTTCTTGACAAAAGCGGTTATCCCATTCGCAAAGGGCAGCCTTGTTATTCGCTCCTAGGTCTGACTTTCTGTCCCTTCGCAGTTGGTGAGGGACATTTCCCGTTCTCTGACGGAGAAAGCAACACAGGATCTTCTCCTGCAATCTTCCAGGAGAAGAGACCAGTGATGGTGGGAGACAAGAAAGGGTGTGTGTAACGCCTGTTCGGCCCTTTCGAGGAGGCCCTCCCGCTAGAGTTACCGCTAAAAGAAAAGCGACGGAGAAGAGAGGTAGAGCCTCTTTCCGTCCCTTTAAAAGGGGAAAGTGAAGTGGCGCTCCTCCAAACAGTAGGTGCCAGGCTCCAAGGATTTGCGGAAGCCTGGACTCTTATAGATACAGACGCTTGGTCTATGTCTGTTCTACAGAGGATACCTCATTCCTTTCCTGGACAATCCTCCCCTGACGTCAACTCCGCGGGAATGTCCGCATATTACAAGGACCCTGTGTTGAAAGATACTCTTCAACAATGGTGGATCAGATGTGGGACAAGAGAGCTATAGAGCTAGTGCTGGATCAAAGCTCCCCAGGGTTTTACAATCGTCTTTTCTTGGTTGCGAAAGCCTTGGGGGGCTGGAGACCAGTTCTGGATGTCAGCGCTCTGAACAAGTTTGTCCAGAAACAGAAGTTCTCCATGGAGACCTCTGCATCAGTCCTTGCAGCTCTTCGCCAAGGGAATTGGATGGTGTCTCTGGATCTCCAGGATGCCTATTTTCACGTCCCGATCCATCCTTCGTCGAAGAAGTACCTCCGTTTCATGACGGGAAGGATCTTCCAATTCGAGCCTTGTGTTTCGGCCTGTCTGCGGCGCCTCAGGTTTTCACGAGCCTTATGAAAAATGTGGCGAGATGGCTTCACCTGAAAGGAATCAGTATATCTCTGTACCTGGACGACTGGCTCATCAGAGCAAAGTCAGAGAAACAGTGTTTGGAGGACCTGAATGTGACACTAAACCTGATAAAGACCTTGAGGATTACTCGTGAACCTCGAGAAGTCCCAACTGATCCCCAGCCAGAACTTGGTCTCATCTGGGATTCGATGGATTCTCGGGGTTTTCGAGTATTTCCTTCTCAAGAGAGACTAACGAGAGGTTTAGAAAAAAGTCTCTCTCTTCCTAAGGAAGGAACGTACTTCGGCGAGGGAATGGTTGAGCCTATTAGGGACTCTTTCTCGCTCGAACAGTTCTTTCCTCTAGGAAGACTTCATCTCCGTCCGCTCAGTTCTTCCTCAGAAGATCGTGGAACATGAAGACAGGGCTTCTCGGACAGTTTTCCCATTCCAGTTCTGATGAAACGCCATTTAGAATGGTGGTTACTCCCACTGAAGGAAAACAGGGTACTTCCCTTAGAAACACAGAACCCAAACCTTGTATTGTTTTCCGACGCGTCGGAAAAAGGTTGGGGAGCAACTTTGGGAAAGAGAGAGGTGTCAGGCACTTGGAATGCTCTTCAAGTCTGGCACATAAACTGCAAAGAGCTGTTTGCCGTACACCTAGCCCTAAAGAGCTTCGAACCTTTAGTGAGGAACAAGATAGTACAAGTGAATGCGGACAATACAACCGCCCTTGCATACATTCGAAAGCAAGGAGGTACTCACTCGTATGCCCTTTACGAGCTCGCAAAGAGCCTGCTGTTGTGGACATCGCAAAGGAACATCTCTCTTTTGACGAGGTTTGTTCAGGGAGTAAGGAACGTGAGAGCAGACAGGCTGAGCAGGAGGAACCAGGTCCTTCATACCGAATGGACCCTCCACTCAGAAGTTTTGCCGGAATCTCTGGTCTCTTTGGGGGACTCCTCATGTCGACTGTTTGCCACGTTCCTCTCAAAAAGACTGGAAGTCTTCTGTTCAGTAGTAGAAGACCCCAGAGCTCTAAACAGTAGACGCCTTCCTGCAGATTGGTCTCATGTAGACGTTTAACGCATTTACCATTCAAGATTCTGGGGCAAGTGCTCAGGAAGTTTGTGACTTCAAAGGGGACAAGAATGACCCTGATAGCCCCCTTTTGGCCAGCTCAAGAGTGGTTCCCAGAGGTGCTGGAGTGGATGGTAGACTTCCCCAGATCCCTTCCACAAAGGAAGGATCTTCTCAGACAACCACACTTCGAGAGGTTTCATCAAAACCTCCCGCTCTCGCTCTGACTGCCTTTTGACTATCGAAAGACTTGTCAGAGCGAGAGGCTTTTCTAGCAAAGCAGCAAGCTCGATCGCTAGAGCCCGGAGACTTCCCCCACTATCCGTGTTTACCAATCGAAGTGGGAAGTTTTTAGAAGGTGGTGTAAGTCGAAGAAGTTGTCCTCCCTCCAGTACTCTGTAACAGAAATCGCTGATTTTCTGTTATTTTTGAGAGAAGAATCGCGTCTCTCCGTAGCCACGATAAAGGGCTATAGAAGTATGCTATCGGCCGTCTTTTAGGAATAGAGGCCTAGATTTGGGAAACGATAAAGATCTACATGATCTGATTCGATCTTTTGAGACAAGAAGTCTAAGATTACTTCTACCCCCTAACTGGAATCTAGACGTGGTGCTTAAGTTCTTGTCATCAGCGAGATTTGAACCCCTGCATTTGGCCTCGTTTCGTGACATAAACGAGAAAAATGTTTATTTCTTTGTCACTGGCGACGGCGAAAAGAGTTAGTGAGCTGCACGCCTAGTGATAAAGTGGGTGCAATCTAAGATTCAAGCCATCTGTTCCTTCAAAGAATTATTCTTGGCGAAGAATGAAATCCTTCGAATCCCTGGCCGAGAAACTTAGAAGTAAAAGGCACATCGGGTCTCGTCGGCAGGGAACCGGAGAGGTCTCTTTGCCCAGTAAGGGCGTTAAAGTTTTGTACATACAGAAAAAGAAACCATTGGGAGGTTCTAGACAAGGTCTTTGGTCTCGTGAAGGATCCATCAAAGACCTATGTCTAAGAATGCTTTAGCCTTTTTGTCAGGAACGTCATTACGGAAGCTCATAAAGCTTGCACGGATGATTCTTTCAAACTCCTGAGAGTAAGAGCTCATTGAAGTGAGAGCAGTGGCTACGTCTCTCTCTTTTCAGAGAAATATGTCACTTAAGAATATCTTGGAAGCGACGTATTGGAGATGTAATTCTGTGTTTGCTTCTCACTATTTGAAGGACGTTCGCGTGACCTATGAAAAAATGTTTTTCTTTAGGTCCTTTTGTGTGCGGGCACAATCCTGGGTACAGGAGCTAACACCAATCCTTAATTACTACATAAGTCTAATAGATATGTTCTAGACTTTCTGCTGAACAAGTGCAGATGCCGCACAGGCGGCCAGTCACTTCCGTTCAGTAAGGAACTCTTGTGATATCTTTTATTTGAAGAGTATCATAAAATTTTTTTTTTTTTTTTTAAATTATTGTGTGCGTGTGCAATTTGGTTTAAGTTACGGTTGTTGCGAAGAGTTTGGGGATAACTCGGAGCAATTTTTAATACTAACATGGTGGTTAGGATCAGGTGTCGGGATTGGTTGTGTGCTCCTTAATAAGGTGTGTTGTCATATAAGTGGATCAGCACCCATTGACAAAGTCCTTTCAGGCCTGCGAGTAAGTGGATAAGACCCCTTCGGCAGACCCACAAGAATTCTTGGCCATAGATCACATATCTCGCTAAAGTTTCTTGAGGTGATGACAGACTACTGGGCAAACACACGAAGTCTACCACCTATCAGGTAGGAACCAAGGTTTTTTATTTATACCTACAACATATGTTGTTTACCTGTCTATTCCAGAAGTAGCTGTCTCTTACCCTCCACCGAAGGGTGCCAATCAGCTATGTATATATCTGACAGGTAAGTTGATTGTATGAAAATGATATTGTTATAATACAATAAAGTTTCATACATACTTACCTGGCAGATATATACGATTAGGGCCCACCCAGCCTCCCCGCAAGGAGACAGGTGGAAGAGAAAATATATGAGTAGAAAACGGGAATGGTTCCTAGTCCTGCCGCCTAGGGCAGGCCGGTAGATCACCTGACCTACCTGTAGCGAGTGGCGCGAAATTTGAATTTCTGTCGGGGACGACGGAGTCTTAGCTATGTAATATATCTGCCAGGTAAGTATGTATGAAACTTTATTGTATTATAACAATATCATTTTCTTCCACACTCCAAACTACTGACGTAAGAGCGTCTCCCAGATGAGCTCCCCAACCTGAGATAGAGGCAT
>NC_061109.1:48642132-48707132 GCF_015104395.2 Macrobrachium nipponense
GATAGAGGCATCTGAAAACAGAAGGAATTTCCAGAGGGGGAGAATGTAGAGGAATTCCCACTGAGATATTCTTGTTGTCCAACCACCAATGAAGGTCTTGCCTCACTTCCTCGGACAGAGGGACTCTGTAGAGGAGAATCTCCTGCCAGTGACCAGAACTCTTTCAGTCTCCATTGCAGAGACTGAAGATGAAGATGCCCATGAGGGACCAGCTTCTCCAGTTAAGACAAAATCCCCAGGAGGACCTGCCACAGGTGTGCTGTCTGTTCAGGTTGAGGCAAGGATTTCTGTGCTACTAACCACAACTTGTCTAACCTCTGGTCCGACGGAAAAACCCTTGACGCTGCTGTATCTATAACCATACCTAGGTAAAGAGCTCTCTGGCTGGGAACCAGGTTAGACCTGATCTCTGTCCTGAAGCAGTTTCTCCCTCGAGCTTGCTAATACCAGCCAGTCATCAAGGTACCTTAACAGGCGAATCCCTGGAGCATGAGCCCATTTCGATACAAGGACAAAGACCTTTGTGAACACCTGAGGGGACATATCAACCCAAAGCACAGGACCTTGAACTGAAAGATTTGCTCTCCCAGAGTGAAGCGAAGAAACTTTTGGACAAAGGGTGAATAGGGATCTGGAAGTACGCATCCTTTAAGTCTATCGACAGCAAGAAGTCATTATCCTTTATCGCTGCCAACACTGTTCGAGGCGTCTCCATCTTGAACTTTGTCATCCTGACAAAATGATTCAAGGTGGAAAGGTCGATTACTGGTCTCCAGTCGCCTGTAGCTTTGGGCACCAGGAAAATCTGACTTTAAAACCCCAGAGACAGATGCTTTATTACTTCTATCACACCCTTGTTCAGCATTTTCAACACTTCCTCCCAGAGAGCCATGAACCTCTGAGAGTCGTGGGTGTAAGTCCGATTAAAAAGGGGTCTGTCCGAGAGGGGTGGAGAGAAGTTGAATGGTAGTAGATAGACCACCAGTAGAATGCCTACTACCCATCCCCCTACCAGCGGCAGTGGAGAGGGAGAGGCGCCCACTCCATCAATGACCTCCTCTGCCTCTTCTCTTAGTGTCCTTACCAGGCTTGTAGGGCCGTTGTTGTTTCTTTGCCTTGGCCTGTGAGGGAAATTGGGAAACCCTCCCAGGGGCAGAACTTTTCGGGGATTTCAAAGGTTAAGATTTTATCACCTGGTGTTGAGGAGGAGGGCATCTTGAACGTGCCTCTAACTTTGATACTGCTTGATGTACCGACCTGTCTTTCATATCTACTCATCGCCGGTTGATTGCATCTTCCAAGTCACTCCTTGGAAACAGGAACTGCAACTCAAGCAGATCCCCATTTCATAGAGACAACAAAGACTCAGAGTCAGCCAAATTTGCCACCTTGTTGACATTGCTCTTATGGCCAAAGTGGTGTCTCAAGTACTGTTGGTATGCTTTGAGATTATTTGTCATCTAGTTTTAGGATGAATGAGTACTTAAATAGCTTTGTTCCTGGAATCATATCAACAAACAAACTGTATAATGCATTCCCAAAAACTTAATTCAAAATGGAGATTATTCCATCCTGCTCTTCACTTTTTCCTGTTAACTAACTACCTGCTTTTGTTGTCATTCTTATCATTAACATTTTACATGAAATTTTCTCATAATATATAATAAATGCAAAAAACTTTTACCTGAATTCCCATCTGTTATGAAAAGAATAATTGCTTTCTGATAGGTATTACTCAGCTGCATTGCCAATTTTCTTATATAATGAAGAGTAAGCAGAAAATCACAAATTCAAAGATCCCTCATAGGGGTAAAAGCAACCTTTGCTTTTACCCCTATTGGATAACCCTGCCTTGTCGTCATTGAATTCTGCTTATAACCTGCAAGCTCTCTCTGTTTAGCCTGTGAGAGCTCCTGTTTTTTCCATCAGCAAGGCCTACAATAACTGAGCCTGAAACTTGCTATCATTTAAGTGTTTACCAAACAACCATCCTGGTAGATGTTGATATGAATATATTTTTATCTTCTTAATCAAAAGTTTTTATAAACAAATTGGTATGTATGTTTGGAGAAACAGTTGTCATTTTGGGCAAACTGATCAACTGTGTGAGTGAAATGAGAGAGCTTCTACCTTTCAAAGTACATAATTGTTTTCATTTCTTAAAATTAATTTCAAACTATAGTCACATCTAAAATGATTAACATGATAGTTTTTCATGAGCTTCGTGTATTTCAGGTTTTAGTTGGATTTTGGTTCTTTCAACCCATGGATCCTGCCAAGCAGTTTCTCAAACGTTTATTCACTGAAGGTGGTCAAACGATCCTTCACTTGAGAGACCAGCCAACAGTGACAATGTATGCGGCCTATGGGAAGGATTTGTGTGTGAGAGAAGGCACACTGGTTAAAGCTAGTTCAGAAGGCAATTGTGTTTGTCGGCCAGGATGGAAAGGGAAGAGATGTGGAGTTCCGGAAATTATGCAAAGAACTGATTGGATGCAAAATCCAGATTTATCCAAAAATATTCAGCTTAGAAAGAGACCCAGACGAGTTATTTTGGTAAGTCCATTTATCCATGAGTATGATATCTTTGAAGCTAATGTTAATGAACTAGTTGGACTTGTAGACGTTTTTGTGATAGGTGAAACAAATTATACTGTTGCTAGTAATAATTCTTTACCAATTTTAAGTAAGTTGAAAGATGGTTGGCTTAAGGATACTCAAAATAGAATTATTTATGTGCCTGTGAGAGAAAGTGACCTAAAGAAAAGATCCTTTGTTCAAAATCTAGTTCAAACTGGGTTGCGTTTAGTTAGTGATATCCGTCCAGATGACCTCTTTATCCTAACTAATGGGGAAGAGATACTTCGCCGGGATGTAGTGACATTTCTCAAACTTTTTCAAGGGTATCCATTGCCAGTTAAGTGTCAGTTTAAGCATTATATGTATGGGTTTTATTGGTCCCTTCCTGAAAATAGCAATCTTACAAAACCTGAAGTGTGTGCATCATCCTTCCAATTTCTTGCCAATGCTTTTGAGTACCAGGTATCTCGTTTGCAAGAGGGCAGTGTGTTAGAAGAGGATTTAAACTTTTTCACTTCACATGAACAACCAGTTGTTAATTGGACAATTCCAGAAGCAGGCTGGAGGTGCCATTTATGTCTTTCTGTAGAAAATATCTTTCAAAAATTGTCAAGTAGGTCTGAGAGTCCTCCAAAATGGCTGTTACCAAGCTCATCATATTCCAGCATATCTCCTTTTATTCAGCGTTTGATTAAATTTGGTCAAGATGAGAATCTTGAACCTGTAGGGGTCCCTGTTCACAACATTGCCGAAGAAGAACTGCCTCCATATCTGAACAGAAACAAAGAAAAATTTGCTCACTTTTTTAAAAACCCCTATGAAACAGCATCCATCCATAACCTTGTATAGTGCCTTCCCTATTTAGTTCATAAATGCTGTGGGGTACCATTTCCATTTTTGTATAATACTACTGTATATGTCAGTCCATAGACCAGTGGTTCAGCATTTTGTCATTGAAGAGCTTAGGAAGGATTGAGTTCTCAAAGTTAAACTAAGAATATTACTTATTGTTCTATCACAGGTACAGAATAGTTGAGTATGTCTTTCATTTATGCGACATTTTGTATTGATTAAATGCATGTGCATTGTTTTTCTTTATTGTAACAATAATAAGTTGAAGAAAAAATTTTCATGTTCAACACTATCACAAAACTTTATATCTAGAACTATATAATACTATGTACTCTGAAATGTTTTTCCTTTAATTCATTTACATCATCAGTGCTTAGTAAAAAGTATTTTTCTACTTGCAAAGCCATTATTTGCATAAACCAAATTTTGTGGTCTTTACAAATCTTAGAAACTCCTTACCTGAATCAAAAGATAATAGTCTGATGGCTGGCTGGTTGACTGGGTATGCCCCCCAACCCCCCCTCCCACCCCCATGTTTCTTCTTTGAACATTTTTTTTTTATTTCCCTCGTGGACTTACAGATTTAGCAGACAAGTTAGTGAATTAGTATGAATTATGTCCATCACCTGAAAATGATATTATATCAGTGAGGAGTGTTTCACTACCTTTCTCAGCCTTGTCAGTTGTCTTTTACCTTGAATGGTTATTGTAAGTCAGGTACTTTTTAAAATTTATTGTTGTTATATATCCATCAAACTGAATTTCATATTTGTTAAGCTAACAAGTATTGACCTTTAAAGGAATCAATGCTAGATGGGTGCTACTTTTTTTGCTCACTTTAGGTAGCTCAGTTGTTTGTTATGTTGGCTATGTGCTGTTCAGTTTTATTGCATAAATCCCTGTTAAAGGATTGTACTGCCCTACCTCCATAGTTTTTACATAAGTATCAGTATTCAGTTATGTTGCAAAGCTCAGTACTCTTGTTAGTTTAATCAAATGCTCCTCTAACTTTGGGCTGCTATAGTTAATATTAAAAGCTTTCATTACATGTCCATATTATAATTTTGAGTTTCATAAAATGGCAAATTCTTCCTCTTATATTGTGAAACAAAGTTAATAATTATTTTGTGAGTATATCAAATGAGATTTATATTGAGTGAATTTTTTAATACAAACCAATGTTAGAATCAGGGTTTCACTTCCTAAAACCACTAATTTCTCACAGCCATTGCCAGAATTACATAAGATGTGAGGTTCTTACTATACTGAATTTGAGATTCATGGGGATGCAAGCACAGAGCTCTCAGCCAAGCGGCAGACACTGATGGTCTTTTGACTTGGGAATGTTTTGTCTAGGAATTGTGAAGACCACAGATATGGACTATATAAATGATGGAGTTGTATTGAAAAAAATATTTGTATTTTACAAAACCTTGAAATTTCTTCCCATACTTTATTGACAGGTTTGCCGTCATTTTTTATCTAAGTTACTTGACTTGAGCTGATAGTTTCAATGAGACAAGTAAATTTAGTTCATAATTGAAGGGTCATGTTTTGTTACACAAAATAACACCTTTCAGGAGAGAACCTAATTGTTTGTTGCCTATACAAAAATGATGAAGTATGCTAAGAATATTCCAGTTTCTGTTTATTAGGTTTTTATTTAGTCAACGGTTACTGTTTGAATTTCATAAAGTACCTAATTTGCTTTTTTGTACACATTTAGATATGGTAATGTTACTCGTATGATTGAATGGAAATTTTTTGTATTATGCACAGAAAATATTGTAAAATAGAAAATTTTTAATTTAATGTATTAAAACTAGCATTTTGTTTTATAGTAGTGTGTATAATTTTGATGAGTAAAATAAAGGAAAAGCATAATCATGTAAAGCCAGTGAGACAGTGCAGTAGAATCTCTCAATAACAGAAATGCTACTCCCATCGTTAGTTGATTTTTTTAGTTATTAACTGTGATGCTACCAGGCAAACTGAAATATGATGAAATACTTTTTGAATTTGACCTGGATGAGATGACCAGGTTTGGTGCTATTTAACAGTGCATACACAGGGTAAGATCTGATTTTATACTAAGTAGAATTATGTGCAAGTATGGCTCTCTGTTTCAAGTATCCTCTGTGATAGTTATTAATTTCTTTATCCATGTTCAGCTGTGATAATTAATAAATTGGATTACTTTTATATTTTCATGCACTGTAGACCAATCATATCTTTTGTTGCCTTTATAAAATTATCTTCATCCCTTCAGCTATTTCAAGCTAAGGGGTTGGTTACCTTGATGTATTTTCCCCAGCTATTTCTATTGAGAGCATCTTCCTCCACTAATCCTTCTCTCATTCTTCCTTCACTTTATCACATCATGTAATTTTTTGCCTCCTCCTTGACCTACCCCTAGCAGGTTCCATGTTAAACCCTTTACTCTCCACCCTCACTTGTTTGTGCAAACTGGTCATACTACGTACTCTTATCTTATTAATATTTCCCGACCCTGCACTTCTAATTTCTTCCTTTTCCCACCTTTCTTGTGCAAGATCCCCAGAATCCACCTCAGTATTGTCATTTCTGTTGCTTTCTTAATGGTTATATTTTTAAACGATACATCATCACAGGTTCAATTATTTAAAATTTGGTCCTGTTTTATTCTTGTATAAATAACGTGTTCATTTTCCTCCTTGCTGGACATCATAACCTTCAAACCAGCCCACTCTGGAGATTCTTGCAACTCTTATACCCTTCCGTGTAATTCTTCTCAGTCTTAGTCATAATCACCAGATCATCTGCATAAGCAATACCCATAGTTTTCATTCCTAATCCTTCACCCATGTTATCCGTAATCAGTACAAATAGAAATGGATTAAATGCCAATCCTTGATGTCAGCCAACTTTAACTTCAACCTTTTTTGTTTTGCCACAGGCTGATATTACTGCTGTCCTTGTTCTTTTAAACATCATTTCAGCAAACTTGAAATAACTTTTCTGGTAATTTCCAATTCTTTAAATGCCAAATTACTGGCTCCCTTAGTATTCTATCAAATGCCTTCTCAGGTCTATAAAAGCACCGTAGAGCTTCTGATTACCTTCCATCATCTTTTCCCCTAAGTGATTACATTCAGCATCTTCTCCTGTAACTGTCATACTATAAGACTATCAATTGTACCTCACCATCTAATGAAACTGCACTGCTGTTTATAATTGTTAACAATCTTTACATAAAATTTTAACAATTATTTGTAATCTCTCATCAAGCATTCTTTCTCAAACCTTCAGCAAATGTTTTATGTATCTGATTCTTCTATAATAACCACACTTCATAATATCTCCCTTCTATTTAAAAAACATTTACCATTAGACTTTTTTCCTCATTACTTTCCCTTCCCAGCTCTAACAGCTCTAGAATTCATTCCTGCCCCTCTATAGCAGGTATCTTCAACATTTCAATTTGCACTTGATAGACCTGGTGCTTTGCTGTACCACATTTTACATAGAGCTGTCTTTACTTCTGTATACTGCATCCCACCAGCCCATCCTCTATCCCCACCTTTTCCACATCTGTGTCATACACTAATGCATTCTCTCCATCTTTTTATATTTTATGTTAAGTTTGTTTTTATTTCCAAGATGTACTTTTTATCCTAATACAGACTGCTATAAAATACTGTTTAATTAGTGCCTAAAATTATTTGTAAAGTCTGGTGCAAGCATAAGGGCACTCTAAGCTTTGGCAAAAATTTGTATTTGGTAATGAAAGTTTCCAGTGAATGAATACCCCAAATTTCCATATTCTGTTATTGAGTGATTCCACTGTATTAATATGTATGTTCAATCATCAGTGTAGAATGCTTCTTAGGGCAATCTTCATTCCTTTTAAAGTGATTATGTGCTGTCATTTGGTTACTTTATTTCTAATGGTAAATTAAATTTTAAGTAATGTAGTTGTATTGTATTTTTATAGAAAAAGATTTTCTGTTTATTGAATTTCACTGAGTGTACTATGTGAAGTATATTACAATAATTTTGCAAGGGACAATGATATATTGTGATAGTATATACAGAAATTAGAGGCTTGTAAAATGTTCTCAAAGGTTATTTATTAGAATTTAAGCATTAAGGAAAGATTGAATATATGTTATTACTCATAGAAAATAAGGCATGAGACACCTAACAGAATATATTAATAATTGTACAGTGTTATGGAAGAAAAAGGTTACCAGAATGAATGATTAAGAAGATATTTAATGAAGTTGAGTTTGTTAGATTGGTAGTAAATGTAGCATTACATATTCCTTAAGAAATACTGTTTGCATATTTTTAATGTTTGATTTTAACAAGAGAAGTTGTATTCACAAAGCATCACTCTCACATGAGGAACTAATTATATAGTTATAAGGTATTTCTAGTCAAAACAGTTGTTAAATTTATAAGCCGTTAAAGTGAGGTCTGCTGAATTGAACATGTGGCATGTGTAAACTTAAAGGAAAAGAAAAAACCAGTTTTGTATAAAGTAGCAGCTGATTAACCAAGTCATATAAGTTGAAACATTAGATCATGGAAACCTTTTTTTCAGACGTTGCATGAATGACGTAACTACGTCATTATATTATTACTTCATGTTACTCAGTTATGGTGATAAATGCTTAAGAATATTACCCCAGAGATGTTAACTGGATTTCAGAGAAGGTCCATGAAAACTGTTAGGAGCATAAAACGGATGAATAAGCCATCCAAAGCAGTTGAGGCTTTTCTTCTGAATTTATGAGTTTGTCTGCACTTGATTTACAGGGAAAGAGTTTTATTTATACACAGTTCTTAATTCCTAAAAGTTACCCGGCAATATGGCCCAGATTTTATTCTAATATTCTTGGCACAGACATGAATTAAAGTATATTAAAAATTTTTATAACATCAGATTTTTCAGTACTAGACTGCAATGCACTTGTGAACTTCAGATTTTACATTAATAAACTGCAATGCACTTTATCAACAGCCACATAATTGGATTAAGTTTTGTGGAAAAAATAAAAATGTTAGAATTTATATTTCATCAACATTAGTTTGATGAAGTAATGCAATTGGAAGTTTTCCCAGTTCATTAACCCCCACAGCAGAAAAAATGTTTCTAGTTCCATATATATCACTATTGGCAACTCTTCAGATCACCATATAAGAGTATGAGTGAGCTGAGAGCCCCTCAGTCCTGCTTGAGGTGGTAAGGGGGAATGTGGTCACAAATTCCCATCCAAGGATGCATCGTAAATATTTTACAATAAATATGCTAGGAATTTGTTCCTGGTTTTATTTCATATCTTTAATGATATTGTTTGAGTTGTAATTTCAATTTAACAAAGTAAAATAAAAAAAATATTAAAACGCTTGTAACTGTAAAATTAGGGTATTTTTTATGACTGTCATAAGGAAAAGAGGCCTGCAAGGGGGTGGGAAATATTTGCTTACAACTTCCTGTGGAAGGTACGGACATTTTATTTTTTAATTTTTATATTTTTATGGATATATATATAATATATATATATATATATAATATCTATCTATATATATATTGATATATTATCTTTATATACATATATATACACATGTGAATATACATATCTTCCTCTTTCCAGTGGTGAGTTTTTTTTTAGTTTTTCTTTTAAATTGGCCATCCTTAAATTTAGCCCGGTCATGGGTGTATGCATTAGCATACATTAGCCTAGACTGTGGGGGTTAAAAATGTATAATTAGTTAAGACAGGAATAAGAGAATCAACTGTTACTATTGTCAGATTAGTATTCAGTATCTCATGTCTGAATATACTTTAAGAATTAATGGGTTTTACTAATGTCAAATAATATGCAGCTAGATTAGTTTTCTGTACATTGGTATTGGTTTTTTCAGTCCTGCCTCATTTTATTATTCTTATATGATCTGATTTTTTTATATTCAAAGGGTATGAAGTAGGACTTTTACATCTACAGAATTTTTTTTTTTAATATTGCTTTTGTCAAGTTGATTACATATCAGATGTGAATTAGGCCTACTATGAGTGTTTGAATGGAGTCTTAATGGAAATCTTAATTTGTTGGTCACTTTCAGAAATTGCTCTGGCAGATTTCTTCTTCATTTCATGACAACACTTTTCATGTTAATATTTTGCTATAATGGCTTGGTACATGTATGCAGTTATCATGCAAGGATGCCTTTCATTAGGGTTTGTGAATCATCATTTAACATATCATTTGCATTGCATATCAGCTGTATATGTGTACTCTTATGTTTTTCTTAGAAATGCAGTGCTGTATGAGAATGGTGATTAACATCAGTGGAATTTCTCATAAGTCTTTTCACTTTTGAATGCATCATATTTGTTTATGAATGAAATATTTATCAATATAGTTTTCTTTCAGGTCAGCTCAAGAGTTTTGTTAATTTGCCTGATACAGTAATAGTAATAATAATAATAATAATAATAATAATAATATAGTAATAATAATAATAATAAAATAATAATAATAATTGAAAAAGAAACCCACAAAATTACTGTGTGTAACATGTTTACTTATAAGTATTTACATTTTATTTTACTCAACACTCCAGTACTTTCAGGCCCTATCTGTGGCCCTTTTTCAAGAGATGCATAGGTTGTCAGCCTAGGTCAAGGCCCAGCAGTCTTCTGGAATTTCTTGTTGAGCCATTTATATGATGGCTGCTCTGGTTTCTTTGAGAGTTGCTAATCCCCTCTTGTCGCTTTCAAGGAAGCCAGAACAGCCATCATATTAATGATGGCTCAACAAGAAGTAGTTCCAGAAGACTGCTGGGCCTTGACCTAGGCTGACAACCTATGCACCTCTTGAAAAAGGGCCACAGATAGTGCCTGAAAGTTCTCGTGTTGAGTAAAATAAAATGTAAATGCTTATAAGTAAACACGTTACACACAGTAATTTAATGGGTTTCTTTTTCAATCTTCAGAAGAAAACTGAAAGAAGTTTTTTTTTTTTTTTTTTTGTTAATAATTATAATGATAATCTCATCTCAAACTATGTTTTGTGTTAGAATGAATTATTTTTTTTTTGGCAATAATAATAGTGTAAACATATTGCATATAGACTGTGAACAGTCATCCAGTTTCAGATTCTGCTAAACTAACAATGTAAGCCATTTTATTCATTTAGTTACCACATACAATGAAGATGGCCACTTTTAAATACACTTACTACTAAACAGCGTAGTGCTTCTGTGCTCACTTTAAAGATGTCAGTAATATCTAGATTTAAAATTGCAATAACTGTGTTGCCACAACAAATCTGAAATTTCAGGAACTCTAATGGTCATCATTTCAACTATCTATAAGGTTAGTGTGTGAATATCCTCTCATGATAAGATGACAAAACTCCACGTACAGATAAATATCTGAAAAAATTGTTAGGGGCCACTAAGAGTAGAAATACATGCAGTTGCTGAAGAGTACTAGGTTACATGAGGTAGCCAGAGCTAAGAGGATGAAATGTCGAAGACATGCTTTACATTTTATTTTCAAATCCTCATAGTACCATAAGCATGTCCATATTGTCAAGTTATGGTACTGGTTTCCTGTTGACTCAAAATATAGATGGATATGAGAGACTTGTTTTATAAATACTACGTTTAACATTATTTTAGGAGTAAGGAGTATGATGTACAGGAAAAAATTGGGCCTTAGTGTATTAAATGAAATTTTGTCTGTCCCAATCAGATACGTATTGACATAAGTAACAAAATTAAAGACTGAAAGCAAGCTTCCTAAGATTGCTTTATAGGAAAAACGTAATACGTCGTGATAAGTTGAATCAACTGACTATGACTGAATAAGAAAAAATGAGATTTGAAGTTTATTTATGTAAAAGAGAAATGGAATAGGAAGTGACAGATTCTAGAGGAATAGCATTAGTTGTAGTGGAAGAGACAGATGTAGTGTATTGTTTGCAATAGTAATGAATTGGTTGGATAAGGAACATCAATACATTTACAGAGAGGAGTGATGCCACAGGCAGGAAAGTTTGTCTAATCAGTAAATATATCTCGCCCCTTCTAAAGTCTTGTGGATAATTTGCAATAATTACAAAGAACTAATATCCTGAGTGAAGATGACCAGATACAAGTAAGGTAAGGAAGGAGATTATCGGTTGATCTTGTACAAAACCTGTAATGTTGATCATGGTTTTGAAGGGTTAGAGTTGCCTTTTGTTGGAAAGGCTAAACCCATTGTTTCATGCTGTCAGCAGTCTTGCAGTATACTAGCTCCTCAACTCTCACTTAGTTGGCGTATCACAACATTTTTTGTAATGACACTGACATCTGTTATCAATTTCTTCTCATCAGAATGTGTTTGTAAACACATAAACCCAGTGCATTATGAAAATCAAAGGATTTACAGTACATCTATAACCTTAATATTATATCCAGTCATTTTTTGCTTTTATACAGTCGGTACGATACCTTTATTGTCTAAAAAATAGCTAACAAATAGCTATTTTTATTTTAGTTTTAATAGTGAGAAAAAACATGGGACAGAGAAGGTTCCAAAAGTGTTAGTGAAAGAAGATTAAGGGGCGAATGTTTTGTTATTATTAGCAAGACTCTTTTCTTATGTAGTTGTTTCATGTTGGTTCTGTTAGTAAGTAGGTAGTGTATGACGCTGAGTTATCTTTTTTGCAACTCCTTGTTTCAAGACTCAAGAATATGGGGATAACCACTAAGATTTGTTAACCACTTTTGTTATCATATCAATAAATTATTATTTTTTAGAAAACATTTCTTTCACCGAGATATGAACATCGGCCAGCTATTAGCAAATATCAGCCCTGATGAGAAGAGAATAATAAGAAGAATTGAAAAGACATATATAAAATCAATTCCACTGATGCTGCCATCATCTTTAACAAAACATATTATTATTATTATTATTATTATTGAGTAGTAAAACTAGACCACTGAGCTAATTCCTTTAGCTCTTAAAGGGCTTGCCTAAGGAATATACATAGATATAGTATGCAGTATAAGAATCTCGTCAAGTATCATGTACACATAAGATGGAAAGAAATCAAGTATAAGTTTTTCCAAGTTAATCCACTACAGTACTAAGTTATCATGTCTAGTAATTTCATTAGTAATACATAAACAGTGCAGTAGGTAATCATGTCCTTTGCATCATAGAGTGAGAGTTAGTAGTTGACTTGCTAGTCTAATCAATCAATCTAATAATATTAATTATCATAATGAAATAATAGCTTTTTGTCGAACACATTTATTTATCTAGCCAGTGCAAGATTCACATCCTTGTTTTGTATGTCATACTTTTCTGGGAAGATGCTTAACTTTCCACAAAGGGAACCTACAAATTAATTTTGATATATACTCAAGGTGCATGAGTTACAAACCCATTTACATCAACTAAAACTGTAAACCCAGTGTCAGATACTGTACTGTAATCATTGAGATATGTAAGATCATTGTTCATATTGCTGTAATTTGAAGTGAAGAAGCTAACAGAGTAGCCAGATTCGTGTACATGAACAGGTAAAAAAGGTAGGATTTATGAAGTGATGAAGGTTCATGACAGTAACAAGTGAAGATATTTAACGAACATATGAATTGGACAGTTATTTAAAAAAAACACACATATAAGTACCTTACTTTAATCTTATCCTTAAATTGTTCATACTTGATTGACCTATGGATAGTTAATGATGAATAGCTAAAATCTTCCCAAATGTAGCAGGTGCTTTGAACACTGTCAGTGTAATGTGTTTTATGTGTCTTATGATTTCAGCTAAGAGCAAATTATAAATATATATTTGAAATTTAGTTATAATTTAACTATATATGTATACATCCACAGGTCACATTTCCCTGTTTGTCTGTCGGATGCTCTTGGCAGATATATATGGATAATTTTATTGATATAATCTGAGTTGAAAAACTGGATCTGAATTGTTACCAGTCCCATGCAACATTAAAACAACACCATACAAACAAACAATCAAGAAAGTCCCTAATAGATATGCCAGGTTTCATAAATTTTTGCTCAATTATTTTATTGATATCTGTCTAAAAAAAAAAACAAGTTAAAGAATTTCTTCAGATGTTATTTCAATTTTAAGATATCTTGGTAATGCACATTTAAGTGTAAAGACAGATTTTTGTCAGTTTCAAGGCTTCTTAGCTGCCAACATATTTGAATGCTTCAAAACTATCTACTCTATGGAGTGTTCTTAACAGGAAGTTTGTTTAAAACAGCTTTGATTAGTCATAGGAGAGCTAAGGTGATTTAACCAGACATGTTAAACTGCCTAACAATAATAGTTATAATAATTATACATAATAAAATAAACAATGCAGAATTGGGTAACAAACATTGTTAAAGATGTTAAACTTAAAAATTTGTTTGTACTACAGAGATATATGAGGTTTTCATTTCAGAAGTATAGTCTTTAATTTTAAGGGTGTTTTTATAAATTGTTTTTGTAACAAAATAAATATAATAACAAATCAGAGGGAAAGGTCTTGAAAGTTTTTAAAGTATACAAAAGAGTAATAGACATGAGAAGATTGAAAATGAATGTAAGGAAAGCCAAAAATGAAGCAGAGAAGAAAGTCTTTTCAGGCTAGTTGCCGTTTTGTATGTTGAGAGAGAGGTGTAGGGGTTAGTGTAATTCATGTACACTGTAATGTGTGGTAACAGGATGCTCAGGATTGCAAAAATATAAATGGCGTAAGGGATGCCTGAGATGTAAGCTGATATTGAAGAGAGAAAAAAGGCCCATGTAATGGTGGGAGGGGAAGCCTTTAGTAAATGCTGGCGTTTTAATCTGTGATGATGGCATAATAGAATACAGGCAGTTCTTGCTTATCAGAAGCATCGGTTAAGGGCGTTTCAGTTTTATGTTTGGCTAAGGACGTTGTTAACCAGTTTTTATGGGACAGTAATGAGATTTTCAGGGCCGGTAGGCGGTTTATCGGCTTCGGTAGGTGGTTTATCAGCATTGGTAGATGGTGGGTAGTTTATCGGCATCAGTAGGCGGTTTATCAGCATCAGTAAGCAGTTTACCTGAGCTTACAGTGTCGTAAGCACCATTTCTTACTATACGTACTTATTGTGATGTTCTGGTTAATGATGATTTTTAGATATTGGCGTTGTTTGTATTTAGTTACCATTTGGTAAGTCATAACATTTCTTTTTCCATCAAAGCTTCAGAGTTACTTAAAATATTCCCTTTATATTTTGCAAGAAAAAGTCTGTTCCAGTCTCCTTGAGAAAATGGCTTTTAAATTAAATGTGTATGAAGGAATTGAAGCTTGTTTTTACAAGGCTCTGGAGTACAGACAATAGTGTAAACTATCTTTTCTATTATTTGTTTTTTCCTCGTTGCTAACAATGAAAGCACACAGAGTTTATATGTACTAGTACATAATCAGAACTGGAAAAGTACCAACAAAACTTATCAAGTTATTGTCCTTATCTTTTATTCAAATACATTTGTTCGTAATTGAATTTGGCTGTAGCAGTGTTTAGTTGAATAAGAGAGAATTTTTTAAGCAATAGATTGTTTCATAAAAAAAAAAACTAAGCAGTTTAGATAAATATCATGAGTACTGTAATCCTGTTATAGTTTATGATGGTATTGCAAAATTTTTGTTTAAGAAAGCTGCCAGGTAAATTTTGGACATAGCAAATAATAATCTAAGGTGTATTCATACTTAGAGTGTAGAACAGGATTTCTGTTAATACTGTTCAGTTTTTTTTTTTTTTTTTTTTTTAAACTGGTGAGTTCCTGGATGAATCCATACAGAGAGAGATATATATATATGTGTGTGTGTGTGTGTATGTATGTATATATATATGTGTGTGTGTGAATTTTTATCACATCACTGTAACTTATGCATTGGTATTAAGCTACAAATGTCAGTTAATGTGTATCCAATTCTCTCTGCCTCGGACTTAATATATTTTCATATATGTTAACCGAAGAGGATTTTTTTTTTTTTTTTTTAGTAATTTTGTTCTCTTCTGGATTCGAACTAGCGGGCAGAGGAGAAATCAGGATATCAGTGACATTACTGACTCAGCCTACAAGTGTTGACCAATTCAGTAATGTCACTGACATCCTGATTTCTCCTCTTTCCGCTGGTTTGAATCCACAAGAGGACGAAATTATAACAGACTAAAAAAATTCCCCTTCAGCTAACGTATATGAAAATATATCAGAAATGGTTATTAAAGGACATTTGTAGCTTAGTGTGCATATATATATATTATATATATATATTATATATATTATATTATATAATATATAATAATATATATAAACTATATATATATATATATATATATATATATATATATATATATAATATATATATATATATATAGATATATATCATATATATATATATATATATATATATATTATATATATATATATATATATATATATATATATATATATATATTGTGTATGTATGTATGTATATGTGTATGTGTATGTATATTGTGTAATGCGTATGTGTGTTTATATATGATATCTATATATATATCTATTTAATATATGATTTATTATATATATATAATAGTATATATGATATATTTATATATATATATTATATAATTATATACACACACACATACACATACACATACGTACATACATACATACATACATACTTATTGCTTAAGAGCTCTAATCAAATCTACATAGAATACATTTTTCATTGTAGAACCTAAATATTTAGAACATAATTTAGGTAAATTTTAATAGCATGTGATAAAAGAGATTTAGATGGTAGAATTTAAAGGGAATTATGGTTGAAAATGATAGTGCTAGGCAAATCATGTTAGTACAGTACTATAGATGTTGGTGCAGGAAAACTAATATCAAATAGTGTATCCAGTCTTCCATTATTGTATTTTTAGTGGGGTCGTTTATTGCAAAGACAAAAATTTTGTATGGGTGCTCTTTGCTGTATTGTTGGAGGAAAGCTGATTCATGCAAATTGTCTATTGGAATTAGAATATATATTCAGCATGGCAGTAGTTATGAAAAATTCAATTCCATACCAGGTATTTTTCAGGATTTTTGTTTTTGTTTTGAAGGGTTCGTTAACCTGTTCTTATAACAGTAAGTTAGACGAAGTCAAGGATCGCCATTGCAATTCAGCAGTGGAGTACTGTGTTTATCTTTGCTGCATAGGCATGCAGTATTTTTGTACCTGCCATCATATAGCTTTCCAGAAATTTTTGTAAATTGTTTTTCCTAGTTAAAGAATTTAAGAGGTGCTCATACAAAGGATCCTCACATTGTATTTATGCATTATTGTTTGTAGCATGAGTATATGAATGAAAGAATCATTCTGGAAGGAGAGGGAGGGTACTGTACTGTGTCATTTTCCCATGTAAGTATTCTGTATACTAAAAGGATCTTCCTAATAACTGCCTGTCAGTCATTTCTCTGCTTTTTATTGAATGTTATGGTTAAGCTATTTATTAACAATAATGGTAATAATGCTGCTAAAGTATTATGAATGTGTTCTTTATTCTTGTATTTTCTACTCATGTACTTTTCCTGCTCTTTCTTCCTTCACCTATAAGAAATTAGCATATTTTCACTTTATTTTATAAGAAGAGGAGCTGTTTGAAGAACATATTCTGTACAGTTTTTCATTGTCATCTAGGCATTATTTTGCACATTGTTACCATGTATAAAAGTCAGGTGTGAATTTCTGAAGAAACTCATAAAAAAGAAAATTTGCATTGATTATGATGTTCTTTCTGTAGTATGATTTACAGCTGGACCCTTTTGATATGCTGCAATTTTATTTTTATGAGCTAATAATGTTCCCTCAAAGTTAAAATTTTCTAAGAAGAGCAAATATATTAATAATTTTTATATACTTACATGTTACTATGTATAAATATTTTGTTTTCTCATACTTTGTTTACTTACTATTTAATTTACGTTTCATCCAAAAGATGACCTTTGTATTGGGATAGGCCAATGGAAAACAACCTTTGGCCTCTAGGATACTATGTAAGTTTCTGTTATATATTTTATGAAAAAAAATAGGACCTTTGAGACTGGGAAAATATTATAATTTTTCTTTTTTGAGTTGAGGTAGTAATGGACAGGTAAAAACATTCAGTTTTTCACCTTCAAATCTAAAGGTAATAAGTGCTGTTCCACGCACATCGTCTACACCCCTTTCCCTTTTGTCCAGAAGCATCTTCCTCCATCACAGCATTCCATAGGAGCCATTGGCCAGGAGAAGACCTTAATTTTAAGTCTTTTGAGACCTTGATGACCTTGATGCTTTTAAGGGTTGATGGTGTACAGTCATTCCTTAGTATGTCAGAAGTTCGCATTGCCAAAAGCAGTTCAACGGTTTTAGAAATAACACCTCTTAAGTATGGACAGTTTTATGACAGTGTTAACAAGGACATTTGTGTAGCCAATATAAGTGGTTAATACAAATATCTAAGATTCCTCAAGTGAATGATAGAAATCACTTGAGTAATCTGATAGAATAATGGCTCTGTGACAGGAAAGTTGTGTTAGGTGATAGTAGTCTGGTAGAATATTGTAGAGGCTCTGTGGCAGGAAAGTTATGATAGGTGATACTTTGTCTCTACTTACCAAGTTCACATGACTTTTGAGGGTTGACTGTAAACACATGTGGGATAACAGGCGAGTGGGCTAGTGTTTTTGTTGTGTATGTAGACTAGAGAATCTTGGGCGACCACAGACTGCATCGTGTTGGTTTTTGCTTTCTCTTCTAACAGTAGACTAAGATATCTGATCAAGTTTAGACAATGTAGTTTTTAACAATATGACCCCTCAGAGAGACTATCACAATTTGTTCTTCTCTTGAATCACTGTGGATATTGATATATTTTTTCCTAACTCAGGCAAGTCACCTTTGTTTCATAGAATTTCTCCAAAGACTATTAGCTTTTGTAGTCGTATTCATGCCTTGGAATAGCTTCACCACCTCTCTATGCTGTTTATGAATCGTCAAGGTTGACTCAACTTTTTTGGCTCAATGGGACCATCATTAAGTTCTTCCATATCTGAGAACCATCTTCCTCATCATTTTAGCCATCAAGAATTGGTCTTAAGTCAGGCTGACAAACTCTGAAGTCTTCTTCTGTTATGCCTTTTCAAAACATTTGCGCTTAGAGGTATTTTTGGGGGCTGTCACATCCTATTTATCATCATCCTACTTACAGTGTTCCAGTCCAAAACCTTACTCATTCTATTCTTTTTGGCTAAGTAAGTTAATTTTTACAGCATATGACTGCCTGGTTAAAAATTTCCCATCATTAAAGTCAGCATCTATCTACATCAGTAATATTAAAAAGTAGTGTGTTAAATAAGCAAGCTATTTTAATGGAAGGTGTGTATGTCAACTTCAGCTGCATTTTCTCATAAGGATGTCACTCATTGATTTGGTATACATTATCTGGGTTTTGTAAATGTCAGAAGGCTTGTGATCTGCCAGCTCAGTTATCATCTACTTTCCTCAAAATGCCTTTAAATGTTCCTTGGAAATTTTAGCTTGGTATTTCTTCCCACAGTATAGTTACTTATCATTTGGAGTAATTGTGGAAAATCTTGACCCTTCTGTCCAAATATCTCTTAATGCTTCAGTACTTCAGGTGAGTGATGATATACCATAGAACTGTAAATGGTTGTAGATTTCTGTGGACTGACTGTTTTTCATCTTGAGTTTGTCTGAATGCAGGAGAGCTGTAACTTCATTTATTTGATAGATACCAGCTGTTTAAGAACCCCCCTTTTCATCTTCAATAATAAAACCGTAGTTATAGAGGTTTATATTCAGTGTACCTTCTTGTCATAAGTTCAGAAAGTCTCAACTGATGCACTGAGTAAGACGTTCACATCTCTTCCGGTATTGTGAATACTTACATAGGAGAATGCTGTGAACTCCTCTTTCAAGCATGACTTTTGTATCTGATATGAATTCATGTTGCAAGCACTAGTACATAAGTAAATGAGTTGTTTGCATTCATGTAACATAAAAATTATTTTGAATTTTGTACACCTCATAAATTGCTTGTACGTATACTAGTATATATTCAATTAGCAAAACTGTAGGCTCTGACATATGCTGTTTATGTATGAAAATATTTCCCAAGAAACTTATGGTTATCACTGAAAAAGATATCTCATGGTATAACAAGCAAACCATTTAAAGCTGAATGAACATCTATCCTGACAGTTTTTTGTATACGTACAGTATTTTGGTTTACTCTATTTGCATAGTTTTAACATTTTGCTTTGAGGATTTTTATGATTATGATTGTAAATGGTTTGGAATGTGTCTTGGTGCTTCACTTGTTGTTTTATCTTAAAATTTCATCTTTACATCTGATGTTTTTCTTTTAAAAAGAGCCAAGGAAGGGAATGATAGGAGTATGTTCTCATGACATATTTCATAAGCAATGCTAAAATTTATAGTCTCAGTTATAAATAGATCAGGGAGTTAGGTACATGGTCATCAGGATATGTTTAAGATCCATTTATTGGCAACTTTTTAGGCTGCATAGGGATGACATTATTTATGAAGGTCATATTTAATGGATTGTAATGATGATGTGCTATCATACATTAATTCTCGAACAACTGAATGTAAGAAATAAATTTCCATTGGCCTAAGATATGCTGAAACCAAAATTTATCACTAAAAGATATTTTTAAAATGATGATGCAAGTTGGATGTAATGTTTTGTTTTGAAGTTGCAAATGTTTATGCTTCTAGAGATGAATGTCATTGTGTATTAATAGTCAAGTCAATAGTTACGAATCATGGGTTGAGTGATTGTAATTGTGTGGCTCAAATAAAATGTTTTTGTTTGTTATTCATTTTCATATTGCAACAAGAAAGTTTGTGCGCTTAGAAAAAAGGATTTTGTTTTGACGTAGGAAAAATCTATTTCTGGGCGAGGAAGCCGTGTCGCCCAGTGAAATGTAATTATTGATTTTTATTGTTTATTGTTAAAGTTTATCATTTTATATGTAAAAAGGCACCTTGTTAGGCACCCCACTTATGAATATATTTTATATAAACTAGTTGCAGTAATAAAGTTTGATAGTTTTAACATTCATTGTTTTCTTTTCTTGGACAAAACTGAAGGTATGCTATTATTGTATTATACATTCTATTTTTTATGTATTTTGACCCTCTGGTTACTGATTCTTTTTTGTTTTTTGTTTTTCTTCTCTCACATTTGAATAATCAAAATGAATTGGGAATGAATTCTTTTACTTTTTGTCTTTTGCTTTGATTATTTAGAAGTGATATGGGCATTTAATCTTTGTTCCTACTTTTATACAAACCCTCAGTCTTTACATATGGCAGCTGGCCATTTAACTAAAAGCAAGGTGATTATTGGTAGTTGGCTATGTATTATGAATGAAAATTTGGAATAGGTGATGGTCTGAAACTTTCTAAATTAATTGTAATGAATAACTAGCAGACTGAAGTCTCAAACGTTAAGACTTGATTGATGATGAAAAAGTATAAGAAAGCAAGAGACAGGACTTGATTCAATTAAAACTTGCTTTAATCTAATTTGAAAGTCTTCTAGTTTTAACAAACAGAAGAGAATCTTCTTTCAATTCAAATAAACTGCTAACTAAATGTCTCACCAAATTAACATCCTTTACATATATTAATGTAAAAGTGAATGAATGGTTATCTGAAAATCTCACAGAAAATCAGTCAAACTTTTCTAGAAGAAGGTAGTTTTATTAGAGTAATCATAGCTAAATATGAGAGAGTAAATTATATCTAAGGAACTGTCAATGTTCCTAAAGCAAGGATGAAGCAATACCAGACAAAATGTCAGCGGTACAGCCTTGTTGTTGAATATTGCAAATCCTTATGAACTGAATTTTTAGATACCAGCATAACAATAAAACATTCTAGAGCAGAAATAACTTTGTTGCAATTATCATGTGATCGCTGGAAAAAATAGCACCAAATGGTGTTTTGCAAGTATAAATTCTGAACATTTTTAATGTTGACACTTAGGTATTGTGTAAATTAAAAAAATGAGTTGCCAACTTTTTTTTTGTTTATTCAAATAAGGAATACAACAGTAGTTACTATGCTCACAGAGAACTGAGCTAATGATATTAAAATTGTAAATGGTACCTTTTAAAAGTGTAATATACTAATACTAATGTGAATGAGACTTTGAGCATAATTGACAGTAGCAAGAAAATAGATCATTGTTATGGGTAGCTAGTGCCACTTGTAACAATCTTATCATGCTATTGTCACAGGTGGTTAGTGCCATTAACTTACATTATTAGCATGTTATAGTTCGGAGTGCAGCACAATGGGCATTAAAGCTAGAATACTGTAATGCCTGTAACCTTAATAACTAAATAGATAGGCAGTATCCAGGGTACGTCAGGTTATGGTTACATACGTCATTCTGGACCTACGGTGTCATTAACCCCGATTTTTCAGGACCATTACCTGGACTTACAGTGCTGTAAGTAGTATTCATTCACATTATAATTATGATGCTTAGGGTTACAGCTTACAGAACCCCTACCTAAACTGGGGGCTGCCTCTATTGGTTACTAAGGTAGGTCGGCTCCCCGTTTTCAGGGTCTTTTGATGAGGAAAAGGCTAATTGGAGGGGTTGCTGTGGTAGTGTTTAACACTCGCCCCAGTTCTATACCGACACCTTTTATTTAGGTGAGCGAGTCAGAGACTTCTGACATGTCCAATTTAGCAGTTCTCTGGTATCATAGCAATATTTTACTAGAAATAGTGCTAAAGAGGACACATTTCACTGGGCGACACGGCTTCCTCGCCCAGAAATAGATTTTTCCTACGTCAAAATCCCTTTTTTAGGGGTTTCATTCCCCCTCAGGCCAGCTTACTGGTCATTACGTATGTTTAAAATCTTAATTCCATTTCAGCTTGGATTTCAGAACAGATTCATTAGCCCATTTAGCTGATATCTACAGAAGTTTTGATATTTACAAGTTATTTGACACTGCATGAAGATACTCAATTTTCTAAAGATTGCTTAGTAATATTTGTTGTCACTTGCCAATATATGTATTGATAAAAAAAAAAAAAAAATGTTCCTTACTTGTAGTACTTTTTAAGTAGAGTAATCCCTTGTCCTCCTGGATAAATACATCCAAGGCCCTTCCAGAGAATAATTGAAATATCTGGATAAAATAAAAAAAACACTTGAAGGATGTAAAGTAGTAACTGCATACATCGACTCTCCCTGCTTTGTCACTGCACAGTACTTCATACACTATATGTAAATGCTTATATACAACTAACAATAGACTATAGCTCTGAATAAATGTAAAACTATAAGTTTCTACCTTTATTTCCAGCATTTTGTAATTTCAAATACATATACGTATTATGTTTATAACCCACACACAGTTTAGCAGGTATACTGTACACCTAGTCTATCAACAAATAGTGCTGAAGTGTTTGCTTGTTCTTGCGAGCTGGATGACTCGGTTACCGAGGAAGTGGATAGTGATGGTCTTGGGTGCATGGAGGTTTAGGGGTCTGATGGAAAGGCCAACTGTTTTACAGTTATCAACTGCTGTATTTATTGTGCTTCTTCAGTAAATTTTCAAAGCTCAGAAGAAACAACTGCAGTTAATGTTGGTATTCTCCATGAGCTTGATGAAGTCATCCAAGATCCTCTGCATGTCATTGTAGGCTGGGTTGAGTGTGCTTCAGACTAGTCATCATGGTCATTGTCATCTTCAGAAGCTTCTTCCTCTATCTCACCAGTGGAAACTACAGGGGAAATATTGCTCTCAGACAATGGTTAGCAGTAATCACCACTACTGTTGTGCAGTCACTTTTGTGAACTATCCTTAGAAACGTTGCCTTTCTTTGCAGGTTGGGCATAAAGTTGTTAATATACAGTATAAACCTTGGAAATTGATCAAGCTTCATCTCCCTTCAGGTTACAGTTCCAAGTGTGCTCCAAGGTCAGTACAACGACATCCATCCAAGCACCTGTGAAGTCTTAGAAGGCAGACTTTAGCAAATACTTTTCAGATTCCCCAGAGTCCACTACCTTCAAGTATCCAAGCCTTGCTCCTTTTGCTCATCTTATGATACCACCATGACCTCCAGGAACTTCCTCAAATATAGCCATTTCATTGCACCAACATCATAGTCCAATGGTTGTATGAGTGTTGTCATATTAGGAGGCAAAAGCATGACCTTAATACAACCTTCGTTACCAACCAGTAAGTTGTGGTAGGTTGCACAGGCCCATTGTCCATGAGGAGCAAAATCTTCACCTGATGTCTAGCAATGCCAAGGACCTTACAAAGTTTATGAAACATGGAAATGACCTTGGGTGAACCAAGAAGCATTTGCATATAACAAAGCAGACACATGTTGCTTCAAAAGCTTTTGACCAATTAAATTCTCTTCTTTCTTGTCAGCTTAGATGTTAGAGAGCAAGAGTGATAGAATAAACCAGTTTCATATTAGCATTGTAGATTTAACTTAAAACAAGACCTTTGTTGTTTTATTGCCAATCCTATGACATGCCTTCAGGTTCAGAACCCTACATGGACCTGCAAGCCTCTGTACACACACATATGCACACACACATATGCGCACACACACACGCACACACACACTCCCACTCCCACCTCGGTGGTCGCAGGTTCGATTCTTGGCCATTCCATTGAGGAGCGAGAGATGTGTATTTCTGGTGATAGAAGTTCACTCTCGACTTGGTTCGGAAGTCATGTAAAGCCGTTGGTCCTGTTGCTGAATAACCACGGGTTCCATGCAATGTAAAAACACCATCCAAACAAACAAACACACACACACACACACACTATCATGCTGTCATGACATATATTATATTCTATATATATATATAATATATCTATATATATATAATATTATAATATATATATATATATATATTGATATCTGCTATATATATTATAATATACATCTAGATATTAATTATAAAAATTATCATATCTATATATCTATATATCTGATTATCAGCCATTCAAATGTAATAAACATAATGATATATAATGACATATTGCTTTTGCACCATAACACAAACGCTTACAAGCTGGTGCTGGCTCATCCATGCAACTTTTACCATAAATTATTATAGTGATGATGTACTATTATCTCAGCCACTTAAGCAACAAACAAAGTGACTTGTGATAATGTATTCATTGAGGTACTGCTTTTCAGTCAATAAACAATCTTGAAAACTCTCGAGAAGATGAAGGCTTACCCAGCTCTCCATAGCACAGATATGGATAAATGAGGGATTACTCTACATATTTACTCCCAAGCAAACTAGAAAATGGAATGCTTCAAATTTGAGTTTTTTGTAGCATGCTACTTTTATTGGCAATTAATGACTTTACAAAAGTTTGTCTGCTGGGGTGCAAATTAGTGTGCACATTACTTTGCCATATTTTCTAGTTTCAAATCTAAGATGCGATAAACAAATCCTTAATTTTTCTACCATAAAAGTTGACTCAGGGACTTCCTCAAATTTATTTCAGTTTACTGTGTAACAAAATAAAAGGCTATAGTATTATGTTTAGTAGGGATGTTAGATGGATTACACTAAACTAGAAATCAGATAAAAGTATTACTGTATCTATAAACTAACCATTTTAATTCATGGACAAATAAGCATTTTTTACTATTTTATTTTTTACTTTTGAAAGTTTTAATATTTTTACATATGACATACCTGGTATTTTATTTTCTACATAGTTTTCTGATAAATATATTTCATTTGTTACATTTCAGTTAAGGAGTGAGTGAAGCCTGACTTTGGAACTTACCATTTATTGACTTTCTTATACGTATATATATGTAAGTAAATGATTTACTGTCGTTATGTAGTCATTTGTTATTTTATCTAACCATATCAGAGAACCAAAATCCATTTTACCCTCATTTGCACTGAACTGAAAGTTAGCCTTAATGGTCTGATCTAAGGAATCTGGGATAACAACACAGTAAAAATGAGCTAAGATTCAGCTCCAAAGTCATGAGTGTGCTGGGCAAGGTGATGGGCTTGCCAGATGCTACTTGCAGAGAGTTACCACTTTTTCTTTTATTCGAAACATTGAGGTAATAGTCAGTATTTTACATCATGACCCTGAGTCGTACAAAAAGCCAAGTAAAAACCATGGGACAAGTTCCCTTGTTGAAAATTAAAATTCTTTTATGAAACATGGGAGTACGTAAGACTATTCTGTAGCATTACGAAGAAAGTATATGTTGCCTTGAACACCATACAAAGTTTAAAGCATGTTAGTTCTACATTAATACAAAACAGTTAAAATACCTACAAACAGAAATACCATGTCAGCAAAAGGAGCTAAATTAGAAATAAGATATAAAATACTATAACCAGCACCAAGTTTGTTAATACTGGACATTTTTCAGTTAACGTAAAGTGGAAACCAAACAATGGAAATATAGACAGCAAACAAGTGAATCAAAATCATTTGAGGACCAAAACAAACCTGATTATGGGATATACAGTACAGCTGTGAACCCAATAAAACATTTAAAGATAGTAGTATCTCTAGCTTACTAGCAGTGAACCAAATAAAACCTTTAAAGAGAGTATCTCTAGCACATGGTATGCTAACTTACCAAATTACCCAAGGAATGCAGGAAATACAAGTTTACTACTACATATATTTGAATCATAATGGCAATGCTAGCGCCTCAGTGGTGTGGTTGATATGGTGTTTGCGTTCCACCTTGGTGGTCGCGGGTTCGATTCTCGGCCATTCCACTGAGGAGTGAGAGATTTGTATTTCTGGTGATAGAAGTTCACTCTCGACATGGTTCGGAAGTCACGTAAAGACGTTGGTCCCATTGCTGAATAACCACTGGTTCCATGCAACGTAAAAGCACCATACAAACAAATAAACATAATGGCAATGCTATTTTGCAACCAATAAGAAATATCAGTACTATTTATATAATACCTCTGGCAAACACCATCCATAAAGGTTGAAGGTGAACCATCTGGATATTAGGACTTGTTTTCCAAAATCAGGGAAAAATATGCTTTTTACCATATTGCCTATGAGAAAAGGCCCATTTGCCAGGGAAATGAGTAAAATAAAAATAAGGGCAATCTTCAATACAAAAAAGGGATTTTGACGTAGGAAAAATCTATTTCTGGGCGAGGAAGCCGTGCCGCCCAGTGAAATATGTCTGCTTTAGCACTATTTCTAGTAAAATATTGCTATAATACCAGAGAACTGCTAAATTGGACATGTCAGAAGCTTCTGACTCGCTCACCTATATAAAAGGTGTCGGTATAAAACTGGGGCGAGTGTTAAACACTACCACAGCAACCCCTCCAATTAGCCTTTTCCTCATCAAAAGACCCTAAATACGGGGAGCCGACCCATAGGTCACACCTAGCTACCCCGTTGAAGGCGTCTGTGACGTCATACTTATCGATAGCAATGAAGCTTGGTGCACTGCAGGGGGGGGGAAAAAACCAGGGGGGGATTTCACTGGGCGACACGGCTTCCTCGCCCAGAAATAGATTTTTCCTACGTCAAAATCCCTTTTCTGGGCTCAGCCGTGTCGCTCCCGTGAAATTGTACCAGAGAAACACCAAGCTACATCACTCTGAAACGAAATAGAATATTAAATTGTTTAAATTAACACCATACACCAAGTCAAATAACAAAGAAATGTGCTGCAGTAGGTAGAATGTTAATAATGCTGGCATAATGGAAAATATTCATATGACACAAGGACAGTACTATATTGATGTTGTAGCAGGAGACACTGACCTCCCTACAGCTATTGCATGATATTTAAGATCTTCCACAGACTTAAGGTAATGCTTTGGAAAACCCAGTGCGACTTCCAACCAGTATACTTCTTCAGATCATCAAAGTTCATATATTTGAAGAAATTTACAGAAGTTGTTATAGCCCGAATACCACGCGCTTTGGGAAAGGACCCTGGGCTGACTTTCTTGGTAAAATACAAAAACTGCTGCAATGCCCTTTAGAGATATGGTACCACCACCGCCCCACATGAAAAGGGGGGTAGGGGGGCCTTCGGAAAAGGTAGATGTTCTAGATAAATAGTCCTTAGGAGTTTTAACAGGACATAAAGAAGGATGTTGCGGAATCGGAACAACCTTCCATGGGGATCACCTTACCAAAGGGTTCTCATTCTTAGCCATAAAATATTTATTTGGTGAAAGCAACACGTCACCCGAGGAAAGGAATTCTATATGCCCTTGGCCACTAGATAAAGATGATATCTGCGATGTTCTGGCACCTGAAGCCAGACTTAATAAAAACAGTGCCTTACGCAAAAGGGTTTGGCAATCACATTTGAAGTTGTCTGTTTTAGAGTCTAACCTGAGAACATCGTTAAGAAACCATGACACTGACGACGGCCTGTGAATAAGCCGCAGGCGTGCACAAGCCCTTGGGATTGAGGTGAAATAAGACTCAGATAGATTTATACCACACGAGAAGAAAAATAAAAATCTTTTTCAGAGCTGACTTAGTGGTTGTTATTGTGGCAACTGCCAAGCCTTGTTCGAATAAAGTCCTGAAGAATGTTATAGCCATGTTCATTGTCATTACTTTGACATTTGATTCCCTGAGAAATGTAGGCAATTGTTTAACTGCTGAACCATACTGGCGAAGTGTAGATTCTCTTTTGTCTGACTCCAAGAAGAAAATGTTCTGTGGATCAATGTCCCCTACCCTCCTACCTGCAAACTTCATGAAATCCATAAAGATAGGGTTTTGTGAAGACCTGAGGAATCGAACACAGTCACCGTTTGAACTTGTTGCGACAGCCTCAAGTCCGGGAGAGGGTGAGGACAAAGACCTAGTTCTAGGAGAAGGGGAAACCAATTGTTCTTGGGCCAGTAAGGAGCTATGAGAGCCACCTGACCTTTGAAGGATTTCAACTTGTGCAGCACCTTCAGGAGAAGGTTCACTGGAGGGAATAAATAAACCTCCCTCCACTGGTTCCAACCTATACTCAGGGCGTCCGTAGCGTATGCTAGAGGGTCCATATTTGGGGCTACGTAACAAGGCAGCTTGTGGTTTGCCCCTGTAGCGAACATATCTACTTTCAGACCCGGTACTCTCCTACAAACCCTCTTGAAGGATTCCTGGTCCAGTGACCATTCTGACTCCAGGGGGACTGATCGGGACAGTACGTCTGCTACTACATTGTGGACTCCTGCCAGATGGGTAGCCGATAGATGCCAGGTGTTCTTGTCAGCTAGAGAAAAAGTTGCTATCACCACGTGGTTCACATGACTTGACTTTGAACCACCTCTGTTTATACCGTGTATCACTACCGCACTGTCGAGAGCCAATCTGATATGAGTCTCCTCCGGAGGACGGAGCTTCATTAAGGTCAGAAACACTGCCATAGCTTCCAGGATGTTGATGTGAAGCTTTTGGAACTGAGGTGACCAAGTTCCTTGAACCTTGTCATGCTGTGAATAACCTCCCCAACCTGACAGTGATGCGACTGTATGCACCAGTAGGGACGGGGGAGGGAACTGCAACTGTAACTCTTTGGCTAGTTTTTCGGCCATTGCCCATGGACGTAGACGTTCCTTGGGAATCAGAGGTACCCGGCCGAACTTGTCGCGACACTTGGCATTGGCCTTTGAACGGCAAACTCGATTGATGTCCTTGAGCTTGGCTTTCAACAGAACGTCTGTGACTGAGGCAAATTGGAGCGAGCCTAGGATCGTCTCCTGATTCCTTCTCGAAGCCTTTTTGCATTTTAAGAATTGGCTTGTTACCTTGGCATCCCCTTCCCTGATGGAATGGAAAGATTGTGTGAATCCAAGCCCCAATGGATACCTAGCCACTGGAACTTGGATTCTGGGGCCAATGGGGACTTGGTCCTGTTGATCTTGAACCCTATATATTCCAGGAAAGATATGACCTCATCTGTGGCTTTCATATACGTACTTGTCTTTGGCCATCTCCCAGATTAGCCAGTCGTTTAGGTACGCCACCACCAATAAAACCTGAGACCTTAGCTCCTGCACCACTACCTCCGCCAGTTTCGTGAAAACCCTTGGGGCTATATTCAGCCCGAAGGGCATCACCTTGAAGGAATAGGCTTCTTTCCCTAGTTTGAAGCCCAGGAATGGAGGGAAGTGCCGAGCCATCGGGACATGATAATAGGCGTCTGTAAGATCTATAGAGGTGGTGATGCCCCCACGGGGAAGTAAGGCCTGTACCTGAGAGATGGTCAGCATTTAGAACTTGTCGCAAGGAATGTACAAGTTTAAACGGGACAAGTCTAAGATCACCCTTCTTTGGTCGGTCCCTTTCTTTGGGACACTGAATAGACGACTCTGAAATTTCAAGTTCTTTGTCCCGGAGACTGCTCCCTTCTGGAGAAGATCCCTGGAGTAATCCATCAACCCTTGGGTTGGATGCTGATAGATGGATACTATGCTTTCCGCCCAGCTGCTGAATCCCCAACGATGTTAAAAGAGATACAGCCTGCCTCCTATTTGAGGAACTTCATTGAGATGATGAGGGTCAGGTTCCTTTCCTGACCATGCACCTCTAGCTTGCCCTTGGGCTCCGGTTCCTCCACGCTGACGAAAGGGGCCTCTAGCCCTGCAACCCCTAGCAACCTTGGTAAAAGGTTGAAATACCCGATTCTCATAGACCGGGTTAAAAGCAGGCGACACTGAATACAGTGGGGGAACCTGTTGGCTAGCCGACGGCGAAAGGAAGACAAATTGATGCTGTTGCCGAGGCTGAGCCTTAGAAGATGAAGGTTGGGGAACTTGCTGAACTAGAACAGCTTGTAGCACAGGATGCTGTTGCGGAACTTGGAAAGGTTGGTACCTTCTTTGACCCTTCCTAGCCCTAAAACTGGAGGAAGAAGACTCTAATTTCCTTTTGAAAGGAATGCCCCAATGCAATTTGATGCTTTGATTAAAACGTGATGTCTCGTTCTCTATTTCTAAGGTAAAATATTGTTATAATACCAGAGAACTGCTAAATTGGACATACCAGAATATTCTGGTTTGCTCACCGTTATTAAAAGGTGTCGGTATGGTTCCTGGGGCGAGTGAAAACCACTACCACGGGACCCTCTCCAATTAGCCTCTCCTACATCAAAAACCCTTCAGGATAGGGGAGCCGACCTATGGCTCACTATCTGCTACCGTGTAGCTAGCGGCTTGTGACTCATTCCTTTGATAGCACTACTATGAGACGCACGCATTTTTGTTTGCTCCCTTGTGTTTCTCGCTTTTTGCCTTTTTTTCGTTCCAATGGATCGTCATTCTGCTTTTGCATCCAAGTTAAGTACTGTTCAATGAAACTTGATACTTTACACAGCTCAGGAGTGAACACTGACAGACCCATAAATATATAATGTGTAGAACAAAGTTTTTGTAGTATTAAATTTTTCCTTAGTGCTCAACCAGTTTATGCTGCTGCTGGAATTATTAGGCATTCAGTTCAGTTATATTTCTGGTTTTCATAATTTCACAATATTTTGGAATATAACAGTGCCTTGTATGTTTATTTATTTTATTTGACACCAGCAATTATTACTTTAATAGCCATTCATAAATTAGAATTTTCATGAAAATTTGTCAATTTTGGGTCTCCTATGGTTTTCATCATAGAATTTGTTGAAATTACAACTAGTAATTTACTTTATTTGGATTCTGATAAAGGTTACCGTTTACTGCATTCTATCATAAGAAATGGCAGTTTCATGAACAAGAGTCTATGAAACCTTAGATAGCATTAACTCACATGTGATATATGTATCTTATAATAAAGTTATTGAGAACTGTTTGGTGCTTCATCACAGACTAACATTTGGTAGAGAAAGCCTGGCTTTCAGCTTCAGAAGAAAAGTGTTTGAATTTTCATTGTTTAATGATTGGGCTTTTCAAGGTTTGTTTTTTGAAGCTTAAAGAATTCATGAAAAATTTTTGTATAACAATGCAGCCAAAAATATTTAGTCTTCATTTCTCAAATATTATGAATAAAATAGTAAAATTGTTAATACCATGCCAATCTGGAGGTAACAGTCCATTCTGAAAAAAATTATAATAAAAGCCATGGCTTTTTAATGACCTCTTGTGCAGGTCAAAAGTAACCCGAGATAAACACTTTTTGCCCATTGCTGTCCATTTTAGCGGTCACTTGCATACTACTTAGGGGTTATTGTCTGTGAAGTGTTGGGGTTGCCACTAAAATTTACTTTTGATGCTAAATTTTGCATGCTACATCCATTTACATCAGTGTTTTTATGGTATTATTGGGGCACTATAATCAGAAAATAGTTGGTCATTTCTTTTTCTGTACTTTACCCAATTTTTGCAGTGGGTTTGAATATCTTTTTACTAGCAGCAGATGAACCTTAAGTTTTGATTAAATTTTAAGGTCATGAACAATTTCTCACACCAATACTTTCTTATCCTTTATTATGAATAATTTATGGGGAATTCAGTCATGATATGTATATTTTTAAATTTATTAACCACCATGTACAACCTATAAATCTGTGTAAAATATTCACATTTACATAACTGAATGATTGTCTTTTAAACATTAAACAGCTCAACAACAACTTTTATGTATAGTAAATCATTAAAGGCCCAGCATCAATATTTTAACAGTTACTGCCATCTTCTCACTGAGTGTAAGAGCACTTTTAACTAAGCTGTCATAATTTACAGTACTGTATACAGTATGTACAGTGAACAATTTTTGTAATAAAATGTCTAGTATAATATTTTCTGCTCTTGACTATTCATTATCTATAATGTTATGAATTTTTAGATACAGTTTACATGTGCATTTATTACATACTGTAATATTTACAGGGTGCACTTTTATACAAAAGAAAAATATTTTTATGGGATGCGATGAGAATTCTATAGGATTCTATGAGTGAAGATATTTTCCTGTTTTGAAACATCACTCAAGAAAAGAAAGGGAAAAATGAAATACTTGAAACAAAGGAGGCTGCAGATACAAAGGGAAAAACCAAGAAAAGAGTTGGAATGAGAACTCAGGGGTCATAGGGTTAAAGTAGGTAATCCACAAGGAATGGTAGTCTTGATTGGGACAGCTGTTCATGCTGTATGTACGTATTATGCAAGTTACTTTTAGGAAGGAAATGTCTAATTCCTAATTATAAACTACATTATCTACTTGACAAAATTATATAAATTAAAAAGCCCTACAATTTTAAACATTACAGCAAACTATATATTTTGATTTACTCTGAATTTGACTAAGAACATTTGCTACAAATTCATTAATGTGTTCTAGATTTAGTGCTATGGGAGAAGGTATGTTGTACTGATCTACTTCAATGCAAAAATTTTTATCTATGCTGTAGCAACAAAGTATTAGCCATCTTTACAGGAAATAATTTCAACACCAGTAAAATGCTGAATATTCCTTTAAAAGTTGGCGTATACGGTATAGTAATTTTAAAGCAGGTGGCACTGGTAACAGTGATTATCTCTAGTCTTGTAGGAGATAAATGCTACTTAGTTTTTCTCCTTGTAAGACTAACCATGATCACAGTTTTGACAGTGTTATATCTACTACATATGACATTCTTTGAGAAATACAATACTGTAGCTTTACAAGAATCTAGCGACGATGGGGACAGCGATGGCAAACATCGTAGCTACAGAAGTTGAAAGAGATGGGGCACCATTGCAGAGTTCTTGCTCACACTGGCATGTGTCCATAACGTAGTCCTCAGAACGCTTCTGGTAGCAGTCATAGCCTTCACGCTTCATGTAGCCGCAGTCACGCTGAACTCTTAACTCACTGGCGTTGTGGACTGAGGGTAAAGAATTGAGTTAGAATATCATATTGATGGATTTAGGTCAAGGATTTGCTTTCCTTCCCATGTTTTAGTATTGCATCATATTTTTATGTTTGCATGAAATTATTACCCTAGAATTTAATCACAAATAGAGGAAGGTCCGAGTTGGATATTTTTACTCTGTAGGTCATCACATATTTGCAAGTTGACCTATGAATTCTAGGTGATGTGATGGTAATTAGATACCATAGATGAAGGAAGTTTTCATTATTTCTGTGAAAGCTATTGAAATATTGTATATTCATCCTATGTATATTTTTGCCTCAATATAAAGCTGATCCTTTCATTCTAAATTTGTTGCAAAAATTAGCACTAATGCAAATCAGTAGTTGTTTCTATCAATTAATATCTTTTTTAAGGGTAATATTTATTCGGAATTAATTTTGCAAATCTAATCATTTTATTATTTAACAATAACACAATAACTTATATAAAAGTTCTTTCAATAGCAGATAAAATTTATTCATTCTTTTTATTACAGAAATATTAAGTTGCAGGAATAATAAATGAATTAATTTAAAGATCCTGCAGTATATATGTACTTTATATAGGTGACAACAGAAGGGTTCATGCATAAGCAACAACTGTGACATTAAAGAACCTTCCACCATGAAAAAAGCAGAACATCATTATTACAAGGGTCTAGGCATTAAGGAATAGCCATAAAATGTTCCCACCATCAATGTCTATGGTACCTTCTTTTGGAATTCTGTATTTTTGTGGCAACTTACAATAATTTTCTTTTGAACTTTGTCACTTAGTGTTATATATTTACTAAATTGATAAACTCATAAACATGCCTGAAGGGTTCATACTTAGGTGAAAACTGTAATAAGGAAATTTACAAAGGATAGACAACAAGGTGGGGAAAGACCAAAGGGAAGGGACAAAAAAATAGAAGGAAGAAAGTGGTGCTGCGGCTGGCTGAAAGGAATGCTACAAAGAACCTTGAATGATGTCAACAATACACCATGCAAGGCACAAGGTTGACTGTGGCCGCGTCTTACAGGGTTTAATTCTTGTAAATGTGATCTGTCTCAGTAGACAGTTATTAAATCAGCCAAAGTTGCTCTAACCAGTAAAATTAATTCTTGTCATAAAAATGCTAAGTTCCATTGGAGGTCGGCACACATTCAGGATTAAAAAAAAAGTGTTATGTGGCCCAACAAAATAAGTATATACGTAATACGTACTATCAAAATGACCAAAAGAAAGTACCATGTAGAAACTGCATCTGAACTGCACTTTTTTTTTTTTTATAAAATGGTACATTACAATACATTAATGGGAGATTTTCCATGACAATTTACTGTATGTTGTATTGATGAAACTTCAGGCTATTTATGTGGTATTGATGAAACTTCAGGCACAAAATAGCTGAAAAATAAATATGTACTGTATATGGTAGTTAAATTATTGGCCAAAACCTGTATCACTGAAATTCACAGCAGTGAGTCTGCTTTTTATATAAACTGCAGGTTTTTAACTATACCTAATGTTTGAAGCTGCACAAATATAAATTTGCAAGATAACGAGTTTTGGGGTTTTTTGATAAATGTCTTTGGTTTTTAGTGCTTATTCAGACACAGTTAACTGTTGAATTAACATAGCTCAGTTGCGAGCTCAAATTCTTAATAGAGCCATTCTTGAAAAAAAGATTATAAGAATTTTAAAGAAATCCCATAAGAGAAAGACAGTGTACAAAAGTGGTGCTTCACAATGACTGACAAAATTTTTATTCTCATGGATGACATCAAAATACTGTACTGGACGTGCAGTACAATGCTTTGTCAACTATAAGTGCAACATTTCTAATACTGGAGAGTGTATTTGAAAACTACTCTTACTATTAAAATGCTTAAGTATCAGACTATTATGAGTCTAGGGTATGCTTGATGACACCTTAGACACAGCTTAAACCTACTTTATAGGGTTGTGCATTATTCCCAAGAACAAAATACTGTATTGAACTACAAATGCCTACAGTAAATTATATCCCATCAACGATATTCCAGTAAAAAATACCTAAGAAAAGAAGACTAAATAGATTGAAAGACATGCTTTGCGACTGGATAACACCTTGCAGAGTTAGGATTATTCTATACATTATAGAAATAGGACACATCGAGAATTCTAATTACTGCAGAATATAAACAACTTTTCCTCTTCTAAGAAAACAAACAAATGGAGAGGAAAATAATATACGTAGTCACATGTATACTACATTCAAGAATGGCTCTTAATATATCTGTAGCCAAACAACTCCGAGATAACCCAGTCATTAGTTTCCTTGTACATTATGCAACATTCAATATACTTATCCTCCGTTGTATCGTCACTGACCTCGCTCAACTGAAAGAAAAAATGTACATTCAGGGACAAATGTAACATTAAATAGCAGCACACACAGAGAAGTGGTGAAAAAGCAGTGCACAAAATAAAATGCAGCATGTTGTTAACTGCACAAAGCATTCTTATGTACACTGACAGCTAACAAAAGATTTATTAACATACTGTACTGCACATTACCAACACATCATGAAATAAAGGCAAAAAACATATTAAATAAAATACATACTAGATAAGAATACTCAGCTATATCAGTAAGTAAGAATACTGTACTGTGTACAGATAAAAATTATACTCTCTTGATTTCCTTTTAGAATTTAGCATTCTACAGTATCACCAGTTGCAAAATATAAAGTAATATGTAGCAAATAGTATATATAGGGAAATGGATTTGTAATAAGCACTGTTAAAGTCAGTTTTCTTTCAGCTAACATTATTTGAAATTCTCTTTAGAGTATCACCTACTGCACAGTTGTCTTTCATTGAATTTTACGTAGTCAAATGAGAGTGACTGGTATGAGAAATCTTAATTTTTCATCTACTGTACTTAGTTGCTAAAAGAAGGATAAAACAACTTTTTTTTCAATATTGTTTTAAGTACAATTTTAGGCACATAAACTGGGGACTTCAGTGACATCCATAAAGTCATCAAGGCTGACATAGAATAAAAAAGTGAAAAAATGAATGCACATATACTTTCAATTCAATGACAGGTAATGGGCAGCCAAAACAATAATGATGGCCAATTCAACACTTTACCTTAAGATGTTTTTTGAAAATTTTAGATGCTTTTTTTTTTTTTAAATGTTATCACTGGTACCTTGACAAGTGGTTACTGAATGGTTGAGTATTCTCACCTTGAATTAACTTGTGTAAGCACTTCCAGCTAAAAAAACAAAACTCACAATAAAAGCTACTCTGTAAATTATGATAAGATCAGTTGCATTCTTATTAAAGCACGCTTGAAGTACTAAAAATAATGCAGGTATGAACAGTCAACAAAAATTTTAAAAAGGAAGGGTCTTGACAAAAAACTGACTATGTAGTTACTGTGAACTGCGTGGCATGACTGCATCACAAAACATATGACTGAGGGACATTTTTGAAGGAAATGGAAATCATTTTCCCTATAATGCATAAATGTTTGGTGGACCCTTCCTATTCTGAAATACTGTTGACATAACTTAGGAAGTACTAAAACATTTCAGTGGGCAAAGTAAAGTCATAATAAATATGCTACTACAGTACTATACTAACTTATACCAAAGTTGTGATTATCACTGATTCTTGAAGCATCAAGTTTACTCTATTTGGCTACTGTACCATGCTAGTGAGCAATAGTGATAGCAATGCTCAATGCCACATTACTCTAATTGAGTAGCAGATGGCGATATAGTCTTGTAAATCTCACCTTCCTTGTGGCAATTATTATAAATTTTTAATCATCTATCCCTTAGCAATCTTATTCAGGTAATTAATCTAATTCTGCTCTGCTGCATGTAACTAAAACTATATTTTGCTTGTCCACTCATAATCTCAAGGTATGTGTATATCATTTCTTTCCAGCTTCACATATTGCTGTTAGAATGTTTTGTCTCATAAGCCAATGGGACCTCATCCTCATACAAAGGAAAAAAACAGTAGATAGGAGATAACTACCATTTATGAATGGGTATGGGGTATACTTAATCATTAAATAATTTTATTATATTACTAGTTTTAAACGAGTCCTGATAATGTTTTATTTGAGTTACGTTGAAAATGAATATCAGCTGCAGATTGGTAACTAAATGAATATTAACCATATTTTGTTACTGCTTTGAAGTAATTCCCATTGCCATTTATGTCATGAGTGGCTCCAAATGGATACTTGTCATCATAATTATTATATTATTACAGCTATACATTTTATATGGGATATAATATGTAGGTAAGCAGTAATCGTGTTTTGCAATGAAGCAACAAATTTGCATCCCATAGTAGATACAATTAATAGATTAAATGATTGCTGACACATGTGTCCTGTAGTTTTGATGTTTAATAATGGTTGCAAATATCATCTTATATAGATCTTTTAAGGGGAGATTTGAAATCATCAGATAGCCATTATTGGAAGCATTGATTGAAACTACAGTAATGAAAATAAAGAAATGAGAGAGGCTGCAACAGATAATGTTGATATCCCAAAGGACAAGAGAAGTAAATTAGAATAGTATATCTTTAATTTAATCTCACAACCTTTGGACATGAGTGTGATATTTGCTATACTCTTGCATTTTAGATAATTCCCATGTAAATGAGAAATACTCACTTGCATACTTGACTTTGCGACAGAATGGGGACATTCCATCTTTCTCTTCACAGTCGACGATGAAAGCTGATTGCAGAGCTGGTGAATCTGAGTTGAAGTTATCATTGCAGGCAGAGTCTGTTTCAGAATTGCAGGTGAAGCATTTCAGTGCTGTTACTGAAATAGAAAAATAAGGTAAGAATGCTTTTTCTTTATTGCATAACTATATAAATAGTACAGTAGTAATTATTATTATTATTATTATTATTATTATTATTATTATTATTATTATTATATTATATTATTATTAAAGCTGGATGCTCCGTTGTTGACATTATCATAGTATCATTTATCCATTTCAGTCTCTGTGGTATTAAATTCATATAATCTGCATGAAACTAAGGTATTAAAAGAAGTGTACTATACCTAAGTATTCATATGATATTCTAAAACTACTTTCTGCTATGTTTGTACTCTACACAGAAAGAGTGAGATGAAAACAGCCATAAAGTAAAAGAGGCTAAAAATATCAGACTAATTGATTGAAATTCCTCCGCTGTGCTGTTCTTCCATGGTTGATTTGTTGAATGATGGTAAATGCCACCTTAAATGCTAAAATTGTATTTACACCGATGTTACAGACAAATTCATATATAAACCAATGGAACCGGAAGATTATATCATTATAAATATATTTTATAAACATGTTATCAAGGGCTTCATAATGTCTGTTTAGTCCACATTTTTTTTTTATTAAATACGTATTGATGACCATAGTTTTTGCAGAAGCCATGTATTGTGAAATCATACATTAAGAGTACTGAGAGAAACATTTAAATGAGTTTGGACATTTATGGTACCCCAAATAATTTCGTGCCAAAAGTGAGGCTGCTGAGGAATGAGATGTGGAATGGAAATTATATAATTATTTTCTTCGTGCTGATGCTATTTCTGTCTAGGTATTCACGATTTTAAATCTCCAAAACTGTAATCCATCTCATTTGACAGAGGATTTATTTCATGAAATTTTGAAGCATTGTTTAGCAAATATTACGATACATAAGACGGCAATTCGAGCCTCTACTTTTTCTCTTTATAACAGATTGACACCTGAAGAATGGATGAATTGAAGAGGCGGCAATGTTTTTCAAACACTGGTTGATAATAAAGAGCTCAACTACGGTTGACAGTCGGTGAGTAAAATAGAATAGAAAGAAAGAAAGAAAGAAAGGGTTCAATTCATTGGGATTAATAAATCAAGTACGTGAACTGTTTAGGGAGGAAGGAATTTCTGTTAAATGTAATATTGAATGGGTATGCACAGGATTAGTTCGTATGAAAGGGTTTCAAACCATCGAGTGACTAATCCAGTAGGTAATTTTATGCCTTTACTGCTTTTTTTTCCTATTATGTTTAGTGATTAAATAGCTTCAGTGTTATTGGCTTGGTAACCATTTCCAATATGAAATTAGTACCTACGTGGATTGAGTTTTAGTCATTTGTTGTTAATTACGTCAGAGAAAATGCTGTCATTCGGAGTAAATGTTATCCATATGTATTTCCTTAGTGTAAATGTTCTGTCCTTTCAGAGCCATGTTTTAAAAATATACTGTGCTAATATAATATAATTAGGAACTCTATTTATTTATTTATCTATTTTATTATTTTCTTTGGGGGGGAGGTAATTTGTCCATTTATTAATCTCCTTGTTTATTTATTTAGTTAATTTAGCTACCCTTTTGTGAAGGTAAGTTCTTTGAAATTATGTAGTTATTTAGGTGCTAAATTGGTAGCTACCGACCTTTTATTTATGAAAATAGACATATTTACTAGAAAACATGAAAATAATTTTATTATAATAAATAGTAAATGGGGTACGCAAGGAAGTTTAAATTTAGCTAAAGCGAATACTATATCGTATTATTAATAATAATAATAGCAACAACAACAACAACCCCACTCCTTTAGCTTATAGGTAGTGTTTGTAGGGCGAAGTCACCCCGGCCCAAAACTCGGAGCGACAGTTGCCAGGTCGATTGGAGAACGAGTGACCTATGTGAAACCGTAGCGCACTGGAATATCATCAGTGATACCAAGGACTCTGAAGGAAAAATTCGAAACATCTGGCTGTATATTGGGCGAAATTTTCACTTTCATCTGAATAATCAAGGAAAATAGATCTGTTGAATTTCATTGAAGCAAGTATATAATATATGCTTGAGCTTTTAAACGTAAAGTTTGTTTAAGTGATACTGGCAACTCAAGAATCTGAAGGGATGGAAGGAGACTTTCACCCGCGCGGGGGAAGCCGGCTGATTCCATTCGATGACGAAATCTATCTCCTTTAACCGCGACCAGAAACAACCGTCGTACTGTATTGGGCAATAATAGTAGCCATTCACGTATCATCAGTATGGAAGGTGAATACGAAGTGATGAAGTCTAGACTACAATAGCAATATTTTACACAATCACGGCATTGCTTCTACTGGCAGGTTTTTTCCTTTTTTTTCTTTCTTTCTTTAAGCGATTCATTTTTAGCCTCGAGGAAAACTGTAAATTATTACTCGCATAATTATACATTAGTCGAACCACTAGTTCAGCGAGATCTGACTGCAGTTGTGTCATAAAAGCGTTCGGCTAACATTTTGTCAGACAATATCAAAACCCATACGACATTTTTATTTTTTTTCCCATTCGTAGAGCCAGTTTAGAGAGAAGCAAGCTTCGCAAAGGCTAGAATGTGGTCCTCCGAGGTATCATATCAATATGTAGGCCGCAGTAAGTGCTGGGATCGGAAGGCCGTAACAATAAAGCTCTCCACGTTAGGGCTGTGGGCGATAGTTATTCGATTATGTGATTTAAAGCACTTCAGGTATTGATGCCCTTGCTCTTGAGGCTTCGAAAAATTCTTTGAAGTGCTCTCTCTCTCTCTCTCTCTCTCTCTCTCCTCTCTCTCTCTCTCTCTCTCGTATGTTTGTGTGTGTGTAATTTAAGAGGGGAAATCTAGAAATAAAATATATGGAGATGATCAATAGTTATAGCAGACAGGAGGGTCTAATGGTAAATCCATTCTAACCCGTTTGTGTTGATAATGTTTATATATATATATATATATATATATATATATATATATATATATATATATATATAAAATATCAACGATCATTGTCCTTTTGTTCAAAGAATATGATGGAGTCGAGTATGACATACCTAAATACATAAATATGGCTACTTGACCTTTTTATTTTTAAAAGAATTGGCAGTTACATTTTGATTTGCTTCCAGCGTATGGCAAGAGATGGGGTTTTGGTTTTTGGACACAATTCACGCTTATATGTCACGGGAGCGATAGAGGAAGTAAGAATGACATTTTTGGACAATATTGTTTTTATATTTTTATATAAAATTTTTCGTCGCCATGTTGAGCTAACGAGAAAGTGTTTTAACCTTGAGACGTGTGGGCTATGTACCTGCTACAAGGGAAGTTGCGGTTTACGGTTTTCTCAACTTGCAATAATGGCAGCAATTTTGCCACTCGTGTCAGTTCTCTAACAAAAAATATTTTCCGGAAAGGTTCGAATCTTCATAGAATTGATGCGTGTAATGCTGCGTCTGGTCGCCTTGAATAGTCAAAAACAATAACTGTCAACATTTGATTTGTCCTTATATATATATTATATATATATATATATATATATATATATATATATATATATATATATTATATATATTATTATATATATGTGTGTGTATATATATATTATATATATATATATATATATATATATATGTATGATGTAGTATGTATATATATATATATATATATATATATATATATATATATATATATATATATATATTATAATCGTATCCCGTATTCTAAATATTTTTGTTGAGACAATCAAGGATATGGGTAAAAAAAATACTGCCAGTAAATATCAATTATCTGCAAACGAATTTGTATCAATTGTTATTTACAATTGGATCTTTTAGAACGTTTTTCATTATCATGTCATCTAAGTGGGTCGTAACTTTTACATCGTAAATGTGGTAGTGCAAATGAACTTTTTTTTTTTTTTTTTTAAGAAATGTGTTCGTCGAAGAACTTGGACCTGTTTTATTACTTAATTGTGTTACAGAGAAGGTTCGGATCTTGAGGTAATTCGTTTTCCAAGAACAAACTTCTGTTCAGACTCCCCCGGTTTGTCTGTTAGTCATATAGCCTAAGGCATTTCACTTCTTAACAGTTTCCCACTCTCTGGAACCTAAGTAACCAAGCGTATAGTATTGATCTGCAACCGAATTTTACATGAAGGGTACTCTTACTGATTTTATTTTGTGAATATTACAGTGGCTGTTGCTCTCCAAAACTGGTTCTAAATTACTTCGGGCTTGGTTCTCTTGAAGCCATGACTTGCTTTATCGATATGCTCGTTTGTATGTGATAGGTTGCATGCACAAAGCTTTGCCTTTTCACAGGATATAAAGAAGGCTGTGAATGGTTTTGCATTCCCACAGGAAATTGGGAAAGTTGTAACTCATAGTTAACCACCGGGTAGTTCTTCGTCAGTTTCAACTCTGACCTTTGCTACACATTTTTCTCTTTCCTGTAATTGCTGTGAGTCATATTACTTCAAGAATCGAGTCGAACTAAACACAAGTTTTCCTTTTAGGTTTCCGAAAGAACCGACCTCCCGTTAAACTATGCTGACTTCTGTGTACCTTTCGCGTTAGAATATGCAGACAGCTGATGATTATTTTTGCATTTACCTCACGTAAAGCTATGGCTGAAGAAGGACCCGTGTTAAAGACCAAGTAAAATAGTCTTAGTTTGAAAGTTACGTGTAAACGGTGATTTTGCCAGAGTGAGTTAACAAACCGTCATTTCAGTACAGACTTTGCCAGTATTAGTTACAATAATCCCCTGTATTTTGAAGCGTTGTTAGTCCAAGTTTAGTTGATTTTGTGTAATATTGGACTCTCTCTCTCTCTGACTATATATATATATATATAGATATCCCTATCCATATATATATATTATAATTAATTAATTATAATTAATTATATATGTAATTTACACATATAATACACATACACGTCTTGATTTTCCAGTGGTTGCAACTGGCCACTAGAAGATCTCGTGTCGCTCCCAAATTCGTCAATATTTTCCCGATTGTTCCCATTCTTCTTACAACGCTCAATATAACAGACCAAGCGCCCACCCCCCACCCCCATGCTGAGAACCGTCTGGCTACTCTGCCAACGAGGTCATCGAGCAACCACTTATCAGACGACAGGTAAAACAGAACATGTGTGTGTGTGTGTGTGTCAGTTACTATGGGTAACACTGTTCTAAACCGTGCCTGTAGAAATGTGTTGTCTCTAGGTGTGTCATTGTTGGTGCCATTAGCACTACTATTTTGCGCTTGGATACAGAGCTCTATAGCGTGTCTTTGCTGTTACGCTAGGATGGGAATGGTGTATTGCTGTAATGCCTGGGTCATGGCCAAATGTGGTGCATCATGTCTATAGATATATACATATACTCAGGCACTTATGTACTTATTTACTTTATATATATTATATAATATATATATATATAGATATATATAATATATAATATATCTATATATATATATATATATATATATATATATGATAATATATATATATATATTATTGTTTAATCGTCTGTCTGGTCTGTGTGTGTGTGTGTACATACAGCAACATACATGTATGTTGCAGATGAAAAGAAATATATATATTTCTTCCCTCCATAGTTACTGACTTAATTGCTAGCTGTCTGCCATGCTGTCTTCTGTTACGGAATTAAACTCAAGTGCACTCGTTCAGTTTTTAGGATCGATATAGTACTACATCCTGTGCGCTTTTATACGGATACCGATGGGACAGTCAGTCTGATGTCAGTACCTAGCCTAGACCTAAAGAGATATCAATAAGGACTGGGTACGAATCCAGAATGCGTGATAGACCCTTTTTGACTGAAAATAGAAAAAAAAAAATGTAAATGACTAAACTCAAACATTTGCAAGAGCAAAGTACGGTTAAGTTTCTGTTGTAAAATTAGGATCAAATTTTAACGTCTTCCAGGAGATATGAATACTAGATACTTAGCGGACTCATCAAAATAAAGCTCCCTTTCGACATCGAGATTAATAAGTCAGGTCACACAACGTAATAGCGTATTCTGATGGTGCACTGGCTTTTCGTAACAGTTCGTTGGTTGTGAGAATGACGTAAATGCATTCTGCATACTAAATAAGTAAAAAATGACCTTGGTTCATCGAAGATAATAAAGGCATTCATCCGATACAAGTTGCTACTGGTTAAGTATGTTGCAAAAGTAGTTACGCTTTTCTAGCTCGTTATTTTATTTGCTCAAGGGATGATCTGTAGTCATGTATAATAATGATAGTAATAAACATAACTTTTTTATGAGTTACGAAATATTCTCTTAGACTTAGATGCTTACCACTTGCCTGTTTGTATAGAGATGACGAAAAGTATGGAAATCTCATTTTTTTTTTTATTTTGCTTATGTAAGAAATATGTGGCAAGTATTTCTTAGTGAACTGTTCGAATATTTAAGAACGAATGGCACTCACAATGACTTTAATTAATCCCACAGTAACGTTTTGGTTCTTGTAGTGCCATGCAATGCAGATCACCACTACTACGCCTGATAAATATAAGAAATGCCAGATTTATTGAGATGTATCATTTCATACGAAATTTTAGACCCCAAATCAATTACCATGCTATAACACATGAGGTTAATAACTGTAAGGGTTTCTTGATACACCTAATACAGTGAATAGAATATATCTTGATACGTTGGTATTACATAGATTATAAACGTAACAACAGTTCTTTAAAACAACTCGGGTTAGTGCTGTAATGGGAATGTGCATTACTTTGTGCAGTCCAGAAGGTATGGTGTACTTTGCAAACATTACATGAACAAACTGCTCTCTCTCTCCCTCTCTCCCATGAGAAAGAGTGCACATATCCACACAATATATATATATATATATTGTGTGGATATATGCACTCGTGCATGTGCATGCGCACGTTTGTGTATGATCCTTGTCGTTCTGTGGTTACCAGCCTCACCAACGGGAGTCCCAGGATCGATCTTGGGCGTGGGGCGATATCTATTCCGGTTTCACGCAAAATTCCTTCGACCTAAGCAGTAGCTTAGGTGCCTGTTAGTTACTTGTAGTCAGGGTGAAGGGTATGAGTCTAGCAACCGTATCCCAAAAACTTGCTTAGGGAGGAAACAAACGAGTTAGGAAATTTGTCCAAGATCAGAATTAATGATAATTATAAAATCCTACATTGTTCGAGAATTCAGGAGTAGAAAGAACTGGCAGTGCTAAATTGTGTTCGTAATTTCCAAGAACTTCGTGTTGTTTCAGCTGAGGAGTTTTAGTTTTGTCAGTAAAACGTAACCAAATTCACCGAATGGACTGCAACCGGAAGGATGATGATGAGATTCCTCCGCAAGGAGTGTTCGCTGTAGGAGTAAATAGAAAAAGAAAGTCACGAATAAAAGAAATCGATACTAAATGACTGACATGGAGGGCGGTGCAGTGGGTGGGGCAAGGTACAGGTTGGATGAGGATAGAATATGAACGCTTTTTGTGGGCTGCGATTGTCTTTGTTTGTTTCTTTGTAAAGGCTATCGTTTACTTAAGACTATAAATTGGTGAAGATAGATTAATAACGTGGCTGTTGTCATTACGGTGGAAAAACTGTCATATCTTGCAGCGCAGTTTTAGCTCAGTCACTGTAAGATTATGATAATGTTGTCATGCTTTCTTTTGTGAAGAAGTCTCTTACCCTGCTTATCGTTATTATCATTTTGAAATGAACGAGAACTCTTCAATCGATGGAGTTCACAAAGAAATAAAAGGTCCTTTATCCCTTTCGACGGAAGATTCCTCTTAAATAGCATAAAAACAAATGCATCAAGTTTCTGCGCTAACACAATCCTCAATGAAAACTGGTTTCCTACCTGCACTTAACTACAAGACAATGAAATTCAGTGTCTCTTGTTATTCGTATATATTCTCAGATACAGCATAAAGGCTGTGGAGATATATTTAGAATTTGAACCGAAATCTAGAGTCTATTCTACGTTTTTATTTTATTTTATTTTTTTTTTTACCGAACATTGTCAGTGAGCACCGAAATAACTTGGCCTATTTATGATGTCGTGAAGAGATGGTATGACTCTGAACGATGACGCAAGAAATGAATGATACAATTTTAGAAGCAAATCAGATACAGAGAGAGAGAGAGAGAGAGAGAGAGATGAGAGAGAGAGAGATTGAGAGAGAGAGAGAACGTGCACTTGAAGTAGTTAGCGGAACTTTTGTATGAAATAAGAATAAAGTCTATGACCAACTACAATAGAATAAACTTAAGTGTTGGGTGTGTTAAAAATGGGGATACATTTAGAAAACGCTTAGAGTAAAATGACAAAAATCATCGATATATATTTGTGCGCGCGTGTGTGTGTGTGTGTGAGCGCAACGCGTCATATACCCACAAACACGCCTAGAGAGGGAGAAAGAGGGAGCTTTGCCAATGCTCTCCGGACTCCTAATGAACGTTTCAAAACGCGAAGGGAGCCAACTTTATTCCTAAGTCATTGCCAAGGGTCTCCTTTACGTCTGTCGACTCGAACGTATGCAATAAAAAAAAAGATAGAGGTTATTTTCGAGAACGCTTCATTTGGAAGCTTCGAACTGGAAGTTTATTTTTATGGACTTTCTTGATGGGATTTTTGATGTACCGATGTAAATATTCGCTCGATGTAGAAATATAAGATATGGAGATATTAGAAGCTTATTTCTTTCGGGGCAAGATGGGTGCGCGAGTTCGTACCTATTCCTCACGGTCTTCTTGGGTGTACAATCGGTCTCCTATCATGTTTGTAACCGCACTTTCTCCGTTTCGTGAGCGTTTCATTGATCTATGTTTTCTGGTTGGTGTGGTAGTCATGGAAGGGTAAGCATAAATGTAGACATTTCCTATAATACTTCGTGATTGAATTAATTCCTCAGTTTGTACTGATGCTTTTGTACGCTTTGACGCTATAGCAAACAGATATCCGATAATGCCCTAACGGATTTTGAGTCATGACTTAGTAAAAATCTCTTTAATATACAAGCAACTGTTCTATCTTTTTGCTTCTTCTCAGCTAAAATTACTCATTCGAAACAGTTGCAATCATTGAAACCGTGGACCTACCGCACCAAACTCCCAAGGAGAACAAGCAATGAGCAAAGAAAGCGAGTCAAGGCGAGGAAATATTTTTAGTCGATCGGAGTACTCTTAGGTAAGTCGGGAGACGGTTGAAAATAAACCTTAGATTGGCGTTCGTTAGGATCACAGTCTGTCGGAGCAGTTACAAAGAGTAGTGATGCTGCTTACTACTATCACTAGTTTGGCGCTGTCTTTTCGTCTTGCTAGGTAACCCCCCAGAATTTATCACTTGATCTCGCTGTATCCTGCGTGGATTATGGCAAGATGGTTTCTGTTAAGTCTTTGTGAAGAATGCATGCGTTTCCTTCCTCTTTCATCTGTACACAGTCGGTCTACGCCTCTCTCTCTCTCTCTCTCACACACACACACACACAAAGTTATTTCCAGTTCAGACCGCCAAATGCACGTTTTTCCCACTCAGTTCCACGGGTAACATCAGTCTTGATTCTGATAATGTTTCTCGTTCCATCATATCGAGAGAAGACGAATCGAGGTCACCTCCAGAGTATTAAGCAAACACACGCACGTCCCTTCTCATTGTATTCAGTTATTCCAGCTCCTCTCCGAATAAATGAATTCCTTTGTGCGACCTACGTGAAGGAGAGAATTTTATTGTTTTTTTATTTTTTTAAGCCTCGAGGGATTCTGGTTATAACCAAAAATCCTTCTTTGTAGAAACGACTTTATGACATTTTTATTTTCATTTATATCGAGATTGTATTGGTTTCCGTTTTCATTCTTCTTCTCCCATAAAATGGAGGAATATTGTGTTGGTTTTATTGTCTTTGCTTCTTTTCTGTAAGTGACTCGACTTTTTCTTTAATATTTTTATATAAATGATAAAAATATTAGTTCATATCAATTCACGCATACCCGTTTAAGAAACCCCATAACAGAACATTGTTTTCGTTACAATTTTGGAGTGAATTAATGTAAACATCCATAGACATTTCATACAATAACTGTATTCCGCAGATATCTATTCGACCTGTATATGCTTGCACATGTATCTTCAGTATCTGTAGTTCAAAATGGATAGGAAATGTACTCATTTTAGCCGGTCTGGTCACAATGACTGGCCTTTAATGAACTTTAAGTAGCCCCAAATCTGAAATGTCAGGGTGTTGGTACTGTCGATGGATTGAGTGAGCCGAGACCTTATTGATGATATTCATTTACTTTATTAAAACAAGACTTTGTACTGCTACTGTTTACTGTTTTTCAGCACCCAGAAAACGTTATTTTGATCGGTTTCCCAGATTATCTTCATTGTCATGTTAGAAAATTGATGATATGGAGGAATGTGTATCAGGAGCCGATGTGACTCTGGGACTAAGTTTATCCGCTCTCGTGTGCGTAGACCAACCAATGCAATATTGATGTTCACTCTTGTTACAGCAGTGTTGAGTCACGCTAGATAGCAGGCTGGTGGCATGTTTTGGTTGCCAGAGGAAGTGGGGTTTCGAACTTCTTGTTACTGAATTTCGAAACATTTAGTTTGGGCCCTAGGCTTATGCAGTGTATCTATCATCGTGAATTATTCTTTACGATTGAGTAAATGTTGTTGGTAGGCGACTATTCCTTCAATCCTTTGTCTCTGCTATACTTTTCCCATTGGTATTTTCCACGATGTATTTGTTGTCACATTTTTCCTGATTTTAGATTTAGAGAGACTAGTTATGTGAATAAACCGTACACACGCGCGCGCGAGCACACACGCAGATCAGATATATAAGCTTCTGTAATAACCAGTCTCATTTGCTCCAAACAGCTTCCGTACACGCGACATGACTACGTAAATAAGGGTGACTAGTGACTGATCATAACAATCGCCCCGCGTTGCATTACCCAGGCATTGCATTGTGATGCATCCTGCCTTTACATCCTGAGATAATTTGTTTTCATATAACCGACACGCCCTTTCCTTAACCGAGATGAAGATTAAATTGGCTACATTGCCGTAAATTGCTCCATTGCTTTTCACTGGGGTTCGTATATATAACTCGATTTCATCCATATTCCTAAGTAGCTGAGACTAACAGCTTGTCATTATGCCAGGTTCGTACAACGAAAAGCAGAACGAGCTAGATGTTCAGCTGCACGTCGGAATGATTCAGTACTGGATAATTAACATGACTATCTGATACTGTACTGTACGATCATGTTTTCTTGATTTAAAGTCATTCCAATCTAGAATAGGGTTTCAACAGTCGTGTTTTGTGCGGTTATATCTTTATAGACCCCACACACGTGCGCGATATATGTATGTATGTGTGTATGTATATATATATATATATATATATATATATATATATATATATATATATATATATATATAGGGATACTTGCGAGTGCATTTTAGTGTCGCGAGGCGTTTAGTTGAGTAAATGGCAGAAGAGAAATGGGCAAAGGCTTTTAGCGCAACAGAAGGTATTTTTAACTTGAAAATTCGTGCGAAAAGTAATTCGTATAATGCGTATTGTTAACAGATGAAAAGGTAAATTTCATGTTGGTTGTTTGCCTTTTGCATTTCAATTATTTTAGTATTCTTTTGTAATAAATTCAAAGAATTAGCTCCCTGGTGCTGTAAACATTTCGATAATTCGTTAATTATTGAATTGTATTAATCGTTTTTCTTAACGAATTGTCAGATTTTTGTTTTTCTGCTGGGGGATTTCCTGTTGTCAAAATTGCAACGAAACTGCTTGTGGTTACAGTAATTTTTGTTAAAAACATTATTTGCTGAATAGTGTGTTTTACACAAAACACTAGGCATAGCAGTTTGAACGTATATGTAAATCAAGATCTTTGCTCACATGAATTTGTGTTTTGCCATTTTACTTCTTCGATTTCTTGAAATGTTACAGTTACTTAAATTAGAGTATATAAAAATTAGGAAATAGCCTCTTCAGTGCTATCGAATCCACTGCGGTGTATCTCGAATAGCAGCAGCAAAAGATTGCCTGATAGGCAGGGCACACTGCTCCAGCTCGCGAGTTGATATATACATTTTCATGTGTCAGTATTGATATTGCGGTCAATGTGGATATCGTGTTGCCTGGGAGGAAAGAGAATAAAAACTAAAATAACAATTTGTGTGTGTAATTTTTGGTTTGAGGTTTTAACGAATTTGTAAATTGCTATTTCACTGCTATTTCATTGCTATTTCACTGCTATTTCACTGGTTCTCAGGTCAATTATGATGTAGAAGGTCAATTATGATGTGATTGCCGTACAACCACGCGTCCATCATAGTGTTCTCATAATGTTAGTATTGCCACATCTCCATTGACTTTTTCTTTTCTTTTTTTAATAAATCTCGCAGATTTGCTCTTTTCTGTGGACCAGAACAAGCCCTTGCATCTCGCCTTCTTAAATGGACCTTATACTCCCACTCACCCAACCACTGGCTATAAACCGGTTACAATTGTAGTAGCCGGCGTTTAGTAAGTGCACTCTATCATCGTGCGGATGGCAGGAGTTTCTCGGTATTATTCCATACTGTCCCAGTTGGAAAGTTTGTACAGTAGCACTTCGAAAGCCGGCAATTCTTCAGCTCATTAATTTCTAGACGTATGTCCGTTTTTCATTGTAATAGTGTGTTTTCGTGACGTGTAATAGTAGATAAAGAAGTATTTGGATGTCATGGGTAAAAATGTATCATTTTTATTCAGAATTTGGTGTTATACATTCAGATTGGAAAGGAATGGTTGAAATAGAGAGTTAGCTTTCACGACCACGCCTTCTTTCTTATTGTTGTTGTTAAGGGAGTAACGTTCTCTTCGAACAAAAGAGAAAAATCCAGTCTGATCTGGTTACTATCTGAAGACATCGTCTATCACGTGGTCACTTCGTGAGGAAGTCACCTGTTTTTCCTAGATGGGGACGTCCTATCAAGGAATTCGATAGTGTAGATGTCAGCGGATTAACCACCGCTTTTGATCGATGAATAATTTAGTATATTGAATAAAATGGATATAAAGTTATATTTTTTTAGAGACGATTGTTTATAGAAGCATCATTTCGCATTATGCAGAAATATAAAACTTCAATTCTGTTCTCTGCATTATTTTGAACTAGTATGAAGAAGCATGGAAAATTAAAGATAAGCTCGTATGTTTGATATAGACTGTACTAGACTCTTATGTACTTGATTGACAAGAAGAAATTACGTAAGATTTGCCGTACTGACAAAGCTACTATTCTTTTTAAATGTAGGTCACTCCTTGCTCTCTCTCTCCCCCACCCCCTCAACAAAGGCTTTCCCGGCTTATTCAGAAAGCTACATCAACCAGCAGTGGTTACTTGAGAATGCCATCTCTGGAGAGCCATGATTCCACCATTTCGTAATTCCATCGTCTTTTGAATTCCAGATGCACTGCCACGAACCTTTTTTTCTTTTCCCTAACCACCAAGAACAATTTCTCTCTCTCTCTCATTTCATTTATAAAATTAGGTTTTTAAAATTTGCCTAAGTGATATGCATTATATAATTATATATATATATATATATATATATATATATATATATATATATATATATATATATATATATATATATATATATATATATATATATATATATATATATATATATATATATATATATATATATATATATATATATATGTAATGAATGTATTTCGCAAATAAACGCGTGCAAACAACTTTGACTTACTTTTAAGTATTTTTTTTTTTATATATATAAGGTGCACCTTACACTCGCTGTCGCAGTTTGCATGTAGGGAAATTTTCTGTGTTCTTCTGTTCCTTTTCAACACAGTATGATAATTTCTTGAGGCTTTTTAAGGCTCGAATTCTCGAAAGTAAAGATCGTCGCCCCTCTGAAGTTGCACCACAGTTGTTTTGTCCCAAGAAGAACAGTTGCGGCGCACAAACATTTCGTGGAATCGTTGCCTCTCAGACTCCCAGGAGGGCCTAGCAGAATTATAAGAGGTCCATGGATAACGCTCAAGAGTGAAACGACAAACTATAGGCCTGGAATACAAGTAGGCTTACTGTAAGCCATGAAGTAGACATTCCTAGAGTACCACTAGGCGTATCCATGTATGATAATAGGCCTAATACTGGCAAGTCAGGCCTATCCCTATTCTTGAGGCCTGAACTTTTGATATAGGAGGCCTGCCAACCAGTTTGAGTGCTGAGTATTGTTTAGACGGTTCTGAAACTTTGTTTAATAGGAGATTTATGATTTATAAATAATGTTGGGAAAATTAAGTCTTCATAAACAGGGTGTTTATACACTTATTTCGATTCACTGTTATTTTAATTACATTTATTTATCATTAATATGTATGCATCAGTGAAATCTCATGATACACGAAGTTAATTCATAAATATGCTTGCCTTTATTCAGATCCAGAAGGATGAAGCTGGCATTGTAAAAAAAAAAAGGGGGGGGGGGCGCGTTGCTCAGACAATAGCAGCTGCTCCTTTGTCCTCCTAAATATAATAGTCCCCTCAACTAGACTTGTTAATAAATTGTGTCTCTCCAAAATTACGTAGTGACATATCCTGTGCTGTGCCATAGCAACTGGACTTGACACAAACACTTTCCGAGTCAGTTTATTTTCTTTGTGTGTGTGTGTGTGTGTGTGTGTGTATGAGAGAGAGAGAGAGAGAGAGAGAGAGAGAGAGAGAGAGAGAGAGAGAGAGAGAGAGAGAGAGAGAGAGGCCACTGTGTGGAGATAGAATGAGAGATTGCTATCAGTATGTTGAGACAGAGAGGCTGAGGAATAAATGTTGATGAGGTATACCGACAATTGTGTTCGTCCCAACCCCAACTATGAAAAGAGAACACGCAAAAGGTCGCGCCAACTTTCTCTTTTCTTCCTTTCTTGGTCAACTTGCGTTCGCAGCGGCTGGGTCTCTCTCTCTCTCTCTCTCTCTCTTTCTGGAATGAACCTCAGACTCCCAGGAGCTTCGTGTGCGCCCAGTGGCGCCAGACTGGTAAATAGCATCCTAGCCTAGGATATTTCCACGATGTGTATACGTTTGGCTGGGGTCATCTAAAAGGATTTTTTCTTGGTTCACCAAGTCATACTGAAATTGCCCTTTGTTCGACTATAAAGAGCTTTATGGCTTCTTGTTTCTTTTCCTTTTCCATTTCGTTATGAGGTGAGTTATTAGGTTTTATACTCAGGGCTTTTCTGTCGTGCTTCAAAAAGTAAAATACTGATCACAAGAACGAAATTTGTACCTACATCACCTCAGTACCATAAGTATCAAATTCATTCTCTCTCTCTCTCTCTCTCTCTCAGAAGATAGGTAAGATTATGCTATATCCGTCGTATTGCCCATATTACCTTCACTCTTGTAAGGTGCTGCAAGGAGACTCAAGTCAATAACATTTATACAGAGCAGATTAAATTTTTCAATAAGTCATCACAATACAGTATAAACACTTACATTCATGTTAATTTCAGCATTAAAAAAAATTCATAAATAAAAAATTTCGAGTTACCGAAGTAAAATCCTCGGAATGTGGGAATTTTGCTTGTTCATAAACCTCCCGTCATGACATACTAATTAGTGATCGTAAAGACAATCCTGAATGACAAGTAAATTACCAACTATAATTACTTATCTGGTATTGAATTCGAAATCCCAGACCCACAGCACAGTAATGATACACTCAGAAGAACCAGCCCATTTATTTTTACTCCAGCGAGCCGAATGAAGGTATTACCAGAATTATGGACACTGAAAAGGGAAGAATTTGAAGTACCAAGAAAATACATTTAATAATAAATGAAAGCAAGATATGAACACAAAAGAAAATTATTTGGTATCATCCACACGTAAGAACTACTAAGGGCAGCTGATATTGCTAAGAAGTCTTAAAAGTATCTGACATACTTAAACTGAATAACTGCAAACTAATCTGCCATGTTTAATTTTGTAATATCTGCGAGTTCTTTCATTACTGTTGACTGAATTGCAATAAAAAAAATAGAGAAAAGGCAGAATATTATTAACGAAATAGCAGTGCTCAAGAGAAATATTATGATTCACAGGCTAAATTCAGAAGTTTGTTGGAGCACTATAATATAATGATCAGTGCTGAGACCGTTATAATTTTCATTCTTTTTAAAAGATAATTAGTGTAGTCTGCCTTCATAATTCCTGTCTATGTTTCGGTTAAGGTTTGTTTGTGTATTCGTCTTCTTTTAAGTCTAGTATTTTGTTAATGTGTTTAAAAGTGTACAGATTTTAAATCAGCACTCTACCCTTCATCGCAAAAAAGATATCAGCGAGATATTTATGCCAGAGGGATATTTTTAAAAAGCAACCGGGACTAACAGATGGGGCGACAAGAAGGTGAACACATTTCGGGCTTTCTGCCCCTCACGCGTAGGATACATGAGGACATGTAGTCAGGTTAATGCCTCTTTTAAAGTTGCTTTTAACGGTCTTCCACTGGTGCTTTCTCCAAACACGCCACGTAAAAAAAAAAAAAAATTTAAATGGACAGAACACCCTCTCCCATGCAGCATGAGACTGAAAACCGAATATATCCACTTCTCAAATGTTTTTAGTGCTGAATTCATTTATTACCATTCGATCGTCTTAGGTATTTTATTTTGTAAAAGCTGGAACGTCAGTTCGATGACAATTTGTCTTGTTCAGTAGGAACGTTCGTACACTCCGAAAAAAAGTGCAACAATAATGCTACATAAAAAAAAAATGTGTTTCCATGTCGGCCATAATTTAGTACAATTTTTCATTTTTTATAGATATTTTCTTGTCCTTGGAGATCTTTGCGCTCGCATCCTTTCATATATCAAGGCAAAAGATCAGATTCCAAAGATTACCCTTCAAGTGCTGTATTTTTTCAATAAAGAAACGGCTGAAATCTCTTAGTGCACAGAACAACCTCGAATCTTCCATACGAAATATATATGAGCTTGAATGCCATCTCACGAACCCATACACCTCACGTCAGCACCGCGTCTTCCAACCCCATGTGTGTGCGTGTGTATGCATAGTACCTTGCCGAAGAACATTGACACACACACACACACACACACATATACACACACACACATATATATATATATATATATATATATATATATATATATATATATATATATAATATATTTAAAGATATAAGCCACGAGGGAAAATAAACAACAGAGTATCCGCGAGATCTTTCGACGTTCAAACGTCCTTTACTTAGCAGATGAACTCATCAGCTAAGAAAAGGACGTTTGAACGTCGAACGATCTCGCGGATACTCTGTTGTTTATTTTCCCTCGTGAATTATATCTTTATTTATGGATTTATCACGTTCCTAACTTTCGTGATTCAGTTATACATACATATATATATATATATATATATATATATATATATATATATATATATATATATATATATATATATATATGTGTGTGTGTGTGTGTGTGTGTGTCTGTGTGTGTAGGTATGCACAGAACGATAATTTACACTTTGATACTAAACCGGGTTTTACTTATTTTACCCTTACATTCTCTCTCTCTCTCTCAGACATTTCTCTCCAAGCGAGTGTAATTTTATAAGGCCTGGGCGTAGGCTCTAGAAAATTCTGTAATCGATCCCTACGGAAGTCCCCTGGTTGCTACTACTGTTGGGTTTGTCTTAAAAGATCATAAATAGCACTTTAATTTGTGCGGTTCTGGAAACTGTAGCTGTAATATTCGAGTATGCATAGCATTTCCCTCTTTGCCACGCGTTCATAAAGCGTTAAACGCGTTCACATGGCTTACTTTAAGCAGGATAAAATAGAACCAGTCTCCAGATCAAGTGTGAGGTTGGAATAGGCGAGGAGGAAGATGGTTGGATAAGTAAAGTAAAAATAAAAGGGAAGAGGCAACAAGTATGGAGTTAAAGTAGGTTAAAGAAAATGTGCCACACCAACTCTCTCTCTTTCTCTCTCTCTCTGTTACGGGCTTGTTTCTTTTCTATCTCGGCGCTCGATGCTTTATTTTCCATCTTTTAGAAAATGAAAATTCTCGTACAGACAACTTTTATAGTCTCACTTGACACTGGCGACTGAAGTTAGGAGCCTCGGGGCAATTTTTGTCTTAAGGTATTTTATCCCCGTTTTCCTTGCAGTGGAGGAGAGGCAGAAACAAAGGTTGTTCTTCTCCCGACGCATAAATATCCAGCGTAGCCTACTTGAGAGACGGATGAATGTTTTAAAGATGATCTCCCTAACGTGTGTCGCTCTACGAGAGAGAGGTAGGGGGGTTGCTGCAGTTGCCAAGTGATGAGGCTAATGAAATAAGAATCCCTGTATAGGACTGAACGGATGCTGAGAATAACGACGTAAATTATAAAAGTATATTACGCGAGGAGTAGGGAACTAAAAGAAAGGGGACGTAGTCAGCCAAAAATGCTAAGTAGAAGTAAGTTATTTCTCGCTCTCTCTCTCTCTTCCACGGGTGGTAGCGATAGCGATCACCCTGATTATGGAGCATTACTCTGCTATCTTGCAGGAAGTCCTGCTTCGCTTCCAAAACGTTGATCAGTCACTTGAGCGGAAATATACCAGGTAGTTATAGTGTGTTCTCAGGATCCTGTTTGTAGCTTTGCTGCGTGGACGCGCATGCGTAGTTTGCTTAAGGAGGCTAGGGGTAGTAAATTCTGCCCTGGGGAACATGCTCTCTTGATAAAATTAACGTATACATGTACTATCTTGGAAACTTTCTGAAGATGCTTTGAAACTGGATGATGATGTTAATAAAGTGGCATGAAATACTAGTCCCTAAGGCGATCTTTTGCCGTAGCCAGCGTAGGTTTTCGACCATCCATGCAGTCGTCCAAAATATATACGTAAGAATTTTAGAATTCAGCGGCTCGAATCATTATAGCAGTCATGAAGAGATGTTCATTGACACCTTAAGAAAGAAGTTCTTTTCCTTGCTTATCATACCTTCCAGACAATTGTCAAGCTTTGGTCTGTTTGCTTCTTTACTTGGTTATCCGAAGGAGGGTAATTTTTTTCTATATTTTAATTCGCATGGACTAAAGCGCTTATACTTTAGCGTCCTTATGTTAAATGTAAAAATATACACATAAAACTCAATAATAATTTCATGTAACAGTAAATAGCTGAAAAAAAACGAACTCTTTGTCATCACCAATATCGCTTCCGACATCAGGCGACGCAAAGGGTTCCGTGAAATTCCGCCACTCCTTTCCTGTGCTGTACCTTCCGCAAATCTCCACAGATCTCTAGCCGCCCTTATCACAGTTCTCGTCCAAGATCTCGTAGCTCTCTGGTTACCACAGAAGCCCAGCTGACACCCTCATGTACTACTCTCCTAAGGGTTTTTATTATATGTGGGAGAAATGCGTATTCACGAAAGAAACACCAAGTACGTGATCCATATTTTTTTGAAAAACAATCTTTCTCCCTCTCTCTGGAATTTATCTCGCACGGGAGCCATCTTCACTGTGAGCTGGATGGATAGTTGGTGAGCTGCCTCAGTTAGCTGGTTCATCATCCTCTCTTCTCCAGCGCCTCGGCCTAGCCTCACGTTTCCATGCCATCTGCACTCCGTCTGTCTCTCTCTCTCTCTCTCTCTCAGTCTTAAATGTTCTTGGTTCACTGTCCCTCATCACGAAGTTCCCAACACAGTTACGTGCATTATACTCCGTTGTACGCTGAGAGAGGGAGAGAGAGAGAGAAATGTAAAATAAAAGGCTTTATTATACTCCATTGTACGCTGAGAGGGAGAGAGAGAGAGAAATGTGAAATAAAAGGCTTTATAAAAATGAACTTTCAGTCAACATAAGAGACACTGAGAGAGATGAGATCATGAGCGAAGTTTGTTAGCCTTGGTAATTAATTCTTTTAAGACTCGGTTTTGCAACTCCATAAAATGGCGCTATGGTGATGGGCGGATACATTTTTAATGGAATCTATCTCTCTCTCTCTCTCTGACCTAAAAGCCAAAATTTCTCCAGTCCATTCTCTAACTGCAGCTTCTAGCCAAACATATAGCCATATAACATGTATTCTTCCCAGAGGCGCGACATCGCGTCGAAACCTATTGGCATTAACAACAGCGACAAATAATAATAATAACAGTGACGTAAACTGCTTTCATACTGCAGTGCAGTTCCTACTTTGGAATTTTCCTAGGCATATCGTCTTTCTGTATTTTTTCGCTAAAGGGAGGCAGCCAGAGGGATTTTAAAAGCGTCTGTGACAACGACTTTGTCAAGTATCTAATACAAGCAACGGCACCTAGAAGGAAAAATACCCTTATTAGCTCGGGAATTCACATGCGTCTTCCGGTTCTCTCATATTCCTACAATTCTCCGTAGTTTGGGACTACGCTCTTCTCTCTCTCTCTCTACCTCTGGGTGTAAGATAATGGCACAAAATTGCGAGTTCTGCTGGCATTCACTTTTAAAGAAAATGATGGTCGTGAGAAAAAAACCATACTACTACATGGACAGACATCCGGTCAGGCCAAACTGTCTTTGTTAGTGATATGGAATTTTCGAATAATGCTTGAAGGGAACAACAATGCCATTGCTTAAGTCTCGTAATGGATATCCTGCCAATGGACAGGTATTGGTGATGCTGTGATTTCGTTCGAGTCAGCGGGTATGGGGAAGAAAGAATAAGAGCCATTATGCGCGTTTATGTATATATGTATATATATGTGGATAACACACAAACATATAAATATATATATATATATATATATATATATATATATATATATATATATATATATGTGTTGTGTGGTGTGTGATGTGTGTACGTATATGTGTGTATGTATGTACATAAACACACTTACATACATATATGATAACGAGAGATCGAAAAGACAAGACAGACAGGCACGCATTGGCATCAAAATCCTTGCGAAAATTAGAATGAAAATAATATAGCAACGTTAAGCAATCTGAATAGTGCACTTATTCTCCCATCGTGAAGTTACGCCTTCAAGCTCGATTTCCGACTAGTTTTAAGACGTTCATAAATCACAGGGGTTGTTGACCAGACAGTGTGTTCTTATTAGTGCCGTCTCTACTAATTATCGCTGGTGAAACTAAGTGGTTTGACGCGAAAGTCCACACTGGAGAATTTACTTCTTGCACTAACAGAAATTTCAACATTGGTTCAAAGGATTTATCATTGCTTAATAAGAGGTATATCGCGTGATATCCTCAGTTAAGATAAGATACATTGCTTTCAATCATTTTCGACGACTTTCCGTGTTTTTGTCACGGAAAAAAGCGTATGAAGTTTGAAAACTCCTTCATCAGCCAATTACTTTGCACGGCTACGATACACACCCATTGCTGAGTAAGTAGCCAGCCAATCAGAAGGAAGAGCTAGTCTCTCCACGTCGAAGGAAAAAAAATCAGACACTTTCGCCGGCTCTAGTTCAAGTGTTACTAAAATAAAATATAAAAAGGGGGGGGGGGGCTATAATTCTCTCTCTTGATGCTGAAGACACACACACACACACACACACACGATAAGATAATGGAGAGAGAGAGAGAGAATGCAGAATGTGGCTGGATTTCATTAGACTAGATTATAGTTGGCCTTTATTTCCAGTTAAACGTCATCCCTTTGCCTAATTTTGAGATGTAGAATTAAGGAACACCAAATCATAGAGAGAGAGAGAGAGATAGAGAGAGAGAGAGAGAGAGAGAGAGAGAGAGAGAGAGAGAGAGAGAGAGAGAAAGTCTTGTAAAGACAGGACGCAGAAATTCCATTTTATATAGCAGAGCGTAGCAGCTGTACGTAAGAGTAGCATGATGGCAACCTTTCAGCGTGAAAACTTGTTTTCCGATTTCAACATTGTAGGTTACCTCATTATACCAAAGACCACAAAACCAGTACCGGGGCCATTGTTAATTTCGCGGTGCAATAACGCAAGGTCGGGTAAAGGCTAATGGATTTATCTCCATAAGTTAGCCAAGAGTAATTATGTCATTAAGTCTCTCACGCATACACATTTTCGTTTGCGCTATAGCCTTACATTTCTTTTCATTTCTGTCCACCTATAACGTCCCAGATGGGCTACAAGCCCAATTCCGATTACCCCTAGAGGATTTTAAAAAACACGGAGTTGAACTTTCAGAAGAATGCTGGTCAGCGGTTAGGGCCCAACCCACTAGATTTTATCCGATAATGTTAGTTTCCGTTTTTATTCATTTGTTTATTTGGAATGGTCGATGGTGGGGAAGGATCAATACGTAAGATTGCGAACCTCAGACTTCCAGAGCACTGTAAGCAATATTTTCAACTGATGTTAGGGCAAGTTGAGCTTTCAGAGCACTATAAATCTCTCTTCAACAGTGGATGGACGGTTATGTTTTGGTTTGTCAAGTTGATCAGGTTCTTTTAGTTAGAAGCTACAACCATTTACCTGTACAATTATTACTAATGCCAGGGATGAAGTGGGGTTACTGAAAGCTATTCAACAAATATATATATTATAATATATAATATATATATATATATATATATATATATATTGTGATGTGTGTGTGATGTTGTTGTGTGTGTGTATATTTAGATATGTATGTAGTATATGTATATGTATATATATATTATATATATATAATATATATATATATATAGTATATATAGATATATATATAATATATATATATATATATATATATATATATATATATATATATATACACACTTATTTAACAATCGATGATGCCTACTCCACCCAAAGCTTCTCCGTATATCGTGACACAGCTATTTCGTAGAAACCCGTCGAATGCATTAGCATTATAATCTCTAGAGACCCCTTTTCGTTGCTGGTGTCGGAGAATTGTTCCATTGAACGAAATCCAAAAACTGGTCTTGGGCGCTGCCGGATTACGAAATAAATACTAACTCGGGGTAAGTCAGCTTGGACCGCTTCCAAAAATGCATTTTCATATTGCTTACTCTTCTCGTTTTCTTCTCACCGGTCGCTTTCTTTGTTTCCGTCTTTCGTGATATCTGCAGGGAATATCAGTCACTTTTGGGAGATGTAACAGATCCTATTTTCGTCGTAAAAATGAAAGTATTTAGGAGTGCCCTCATGAACTTCACGAAGACGTGATTTTTTTCCAGTTTTATTTCTTCAATTTTCTTTCAAGGGACTGTATTAGATGATATAAATGTATTATAAATATGTACATGTACGTCTTGCACATGCGTCAAAATAGAGGATTTTGATGTGAAACTCAAACATATAACCTCTTTTTCTCCTCTCTCGCTCTCTCCTTTCTCTCTAGTTCTCATTGCTTGTGTATGTTTCGTGCGCGTGCGCGCGAGACTGCAAGTGATTTGAATTATGTAAGCATATTGTTTGCACGTGCATTTAAAGGCATTTCCATTTGTAATATCTCTGTCAGGGTGGCGTAGCAGCAGCTGGCTCGAGATCTTGTTTGATCTAGAGTTGGCGTAGGGTGAGTTTCTCCGTCAGGATAATTATAAATATAGATTCAACGAGAGACAAGTAGGGTTGGAGGAGAGAGAGAGAGAGAGAGAGAGAGAGAGAGAGAGAGAGAGAGAGAGAGAGAGAGAGACTTAAGTAGTTCTCATTTTTGAGATTGTTGGATAAGAAATTATTATTACTTGGTCCGTATTCGGTTTAAGTTTTTCTCTTTAAACGTGAAACACTTATCTTTGTTGATCGCGATTGAACGGCAAAGTAAAAGTCGCGTACCGTAGGAGAGGGAGAGGCTTCGAAATTGCAGCCTCCTCTTGAATGATTGCTTTTGGCAAGTTTAAATAGGACTTCCTATTGAAAGACAAAAGAGGAAACGGTTGATCTCACACTGAGGTCACTTAAAGGGGAACGTACACACAGCCAGCTGATGTTTAGGATAGATGCGGACAAACTGCAAGGATTAAGGTATAATACTCCTGTCCGGGCCCCTACGTCCATTTTCTCTCCACGCAACGCCAACCCCTTTCAGCCCTAGTATCCAGTCGTTGTTTTTGCTCGTGGGGGGGTTATCACCTGTGCTGCAGGCGCCCCTTACAACATCAGCATCTAGGCCCTCTCGCCGGTAAAAGTTGGAGCCAATTGTTCGGATGCAATCCCGGTCGCTTCGACAAGAAATTGACTTGATAGACGTCGAATGTTTACTTACCAGTACCGAAGACGGCCAAGACAGACAGAGCGACGAAAAACTTCATTCTGGTGGAATTTGGGACGTGAAAAGCGGGAGTAAAGGCTTCGAGCACTGGAGAGAGTGAGGCAGCTCTAACGAGAGTTGGCCGGCAACTGACTCGGTCGTCGGTCCCGACTCCCCGAGACCCGAGTCCAGATTTTGCACGATATCGGTGAGGAGGGAGAGAGCAGGAAGGGCCCAGGCCAGCAAGGGAGACGGCGGCCGGCTGCGTAGGAGAGAAGGGGACGAGTCTAGGGAATCTTGGGAGAGATGGCCGGTCCAGAGGATGCAATGATATGTGTCAAGCGCAGAAGGATTGTTTTCAATATCATTATTCTAGTAGTTCTCTTTCTGCTACTTATAATCCGGGAGCAGCGTAGCACCAGAATTGCTCAACAAACCGACATTATCCTCTCTTTCTCTTTCTCTCTTTCGTTACTCCTGCACCATATTATCCTAGGGAAGTATCCAGAACCCCCTGGTTTTTGGCCTGGATCCTTCTCTCTCTCTCTCTCTCTCTCTCTCTCTCTCTCTCTCTGCTCTCGGTTCTTCGCCTCGTCACCTCGCCTCGTCTTCCTGCTCTTCTTTGCTCCATCCTTTCACGACGCTCTCTCCTCTCTTCGTCGTCGAACTCCTCCTAGTCGTCTCTCTCTCTCTCTCTCTTTGCGTAAAATTGTGAGCATGACTGAAATGTGTATTTTGATAACCTCGCTTGACTGATCGCATCCTACTATTCCTGTGACAGTGCCTTACTAAATATAGATCAAGCTCCCGAGAGGTAGCATTGGAAAAGGAATATGAAATGTCGCATATAGACCAAAATGTCGCATTGTCCTGGGGAAGTTAAAGCTGAACACTCATTTTCGCTAAGGAAAAAAAAAATCTCGTTTGAGTTAGTTTTCGTTGTTACTTAGTTACAACAGACAAGAGCGAGAGAGGAAGAGGAGGAAGAAACATTTCACTTGTGGCTCTCCCCCCATTTCAAATATTTTATTACGGTTGATATTTGGGAGAGATGGCCTCCTGGAAATTGATATTACAATTTGTTTCTTATAAATTCAGTATTCTGTTGGACCGATAGAATGATGTGTACAATATGCAATAATACATGCAAGATGACTCTTTCACTAATAAATGCAAGATGTCTCTGTCACCGCCTAAAGCTCTCAATCGACACTCATTAAATGTCTGGAAATCGATGCACGCAGCCATTTGACGCATGGAGAACCGTGCTTGTTCTATATTGCTTAATGCTTACACTCTTCATACTTAAAATGTAGAAACTCTCTCCACGAAAGTATCGGAATCTTATGCTTACTAAGTTCCTAAGAAGGGTCACTTCATAGAATTCCAGCTTTCATAAAAGTTTGTTGCTTTTTACGCCTGCAGTTGGTGAAGTCTTCGTACTTTGTACTTACTTACTTCATGCAACATAGATTGTCTCGCGATCAAGCTTCATTGTTTTGATACCTATTTATTCGTGTTTAACAGCGGAACAAAGTTGAAAAGCGCAGATAATCACATCCACAGAGATAATAGACACATCTCACGAGTGTGGATATTTGCTGCATCCAAGAAATGCCGAAGAAAGCACTTGGCTCCGGAATTTAATGCGAAGCTTACATTCGTAATTTATTCACGGCATATGTTGCCAATGGCATTCTCTCTCTCTCTCTCTCTCTCTCTCTCTCTCTCTCTCTCTCTCTGTGTGTGTGTGTGTGTACCGTACACACACACACACACACACACACACACGAGAATTGTGACGTCTAGTCTTTTGGTATTCATCTTGGAAAGAATGTTGCTATGTTTGAAAGATGCTGAAGAAAATAGCTTTCCTTTTTTTGGCGTCAAGGCCATTTGTATTGTAAGGCCTTACTATAGTAGTGACTTGGTTGTAATTATTGATGGAACCTATCTTCCCGGAAAGTACCACTGTCTTCGTAGTAACAGTATTGTTCAGTTTAGTAGAAAGTTGTGCCTCTGTTATTTAATGCTATGCAGCTGTTGTTTAAAAAAAAAATTGTCGCTTATTTGTATTGGAATAACTTTCTACTCAGTAATAGAATATCACAGCGACAGTGATGGCTTTATGACGTTGTGATTTCTTTCATGTGCTTCCAAGGAGTCTTATTAGGTTCAGTCATATATTTCTACTTAATCTAAAGGAGACGTCTTTTGCATTCAGCATTAAACGAATGATCTCGTTATTTTTTTTTTTTTTTTTATAGAAGAAACGGCTACGAAGGTACTACGCATTTAAGTGTTTTTCTTGAGCTTGGTGGTCAGAAAATGCGGAGGACTTGAAGGGAAACACTTTGTTAACTTGTAGGGGAATGGAGTCCCTTCTTCGTTCGACGATGCTGTACACAATTGCGCGTGGGACGGTGCGACGGAGTTGTGGAGTTTCAAAGGACGCAGGTTACCGTAGCATGTTGTTGTTCTTATTCTTACACATAGTATTTTTTGTT